>NC_137974.1:11859067-12356567 GCF_963924665.1 Micromys minutus
TAGAAATGAGTTTTAGCATGAAGATGGAGACACTTGTCTAAAAACATACTTGCCTGGTAAGTACACTAGTTTAAATTATAATACTTTTTACTGCAGTCAATGGAAAACATTATAGAGACCACAGAAATCTAAACACCACAAGCTATTCTTTGGCACCCACACTGCTGGCTTTATATTGTTTCTTGAGATATAGCACTTTAAACCTGAGGTTTGAAGGTAATAATAATGACAAGATAAACTTTCTTTCTCCATGTTGGACACAATTTGTTCTTTAATATGTAGAAGTAGTCCCTCTGTTTCAAGACTATTGTCCACCACAGTTTTCAGGGTGTTCTTTAAATACACATCAAACGCCATGTCATCTGATTTATCTAAAGTCTCTCTCTCTTTTCTCTCTCCCAGTCTCTCTGTAAGATGTGTTTGTACATGTGTGTATGAATATGTACATAAAGATATGCATGCATGTGGAAAATAGAGTTCACCAATATTTGACTTCATCTGTCATTTTCTATCATGTTTTCAAAATGGTTCTTTTATTTATTATATTAATATATAATTACATAATTTCCCATTTCCTTTCTTTCCTCTAAACACTCAAATAGAGCTTCCTTTGCTCTTTCCAATTGAAACTTCTTTTAAATTTGTTGTTGTTGCATAAGAGTGCCTGTGGGCTTGTGTGTGTGTATCCACTAGAGAAAGGCACAACTTCCTAAGCATATAGTTATGGAGCCTAGTTACATGTAATACATCTGCAGCCCAACTTCTAGACCTAAGTCTCAAGGATCTTTACTAAAGAGGGAACAGAAAAATTCTAGAGCCAAAGACTCAGAGAAATTAATGTGCAATTATGTCTCCTAGTAAGGTCAGAAGCTACAGATGCAAAGTCTTACCAAGATGACTGCCAAAACATGAGAAAAACAAGGATGGAGTGGACCGACATATTAACATGGACAATTTATACCCATTTATTAAGACAATAAGCCCTAATTACCCTCCTATCTTGAGTTCCCTAGTACTGGGACTCCTTGTACATGTGTCTTTTCTAGGAATTTGCACATATGCTAGTGATCTGAAATTAGTTTCTCCTGCTTACACACTAACACTATTTCTATTGCACTGAGCCATCTGCAGCCATCTCTGGTTCTGTAAAGAATCAGAAAAGTATTATTCTTATGTCTTATCATCCCATTTTTATTTTAATAAAGTTGGTTTTATTGCTTCTTTTTTGAACATTACGAATCTTCAAATCCTTCAATACCCCTGAAAGTGGGCATTGTCCTCACTAGGCACTCCATAAACATTTGCCCAATAGTCAAATAAAAACGCAAGAGCTAGAGCAAATATTAATAATTTTAATCTAATTCTAGTTTTACACATCCTTACAATGCAATTTTAGCTCAAATAATGTGGTTCCAAAAAAAAAAAAAATGACTAGTTTTACATTTCCATCGTTTCTTTGTTATGTGATTGCTAAATTGCAACTCAGTAGCCAATGCCCTGAGTTTCAGTTTTGCTCTTTAATAAAGCTTTATAAAATGTGTGGAGTGTGGAAAATCAGAGGGCATTGTCAAGCTCAGAGAGTGAACAAATGCAAACGGCCTATTGGCACATCCCTTGCAACCACTCTTACGCTAAAAAAAAAGTCCCTTGTAGTATTAAAAACATTAATCATGTTTGTTCATTTTCTCATGTTATTGAGAATTTCTAAAATATATGCTTTATACAGATTGTTGAATTAGAAGTTGTATGTCGATAAATGAAAAAGAATATACAAGAATCATTCAGAATTTTATTTTGACAAGCTGGTTAATGGGAGATGGGAAATTGGAGGTAGCCACCACAAAATCCAAGATGCCAGGAAAGCAAGGGACTCCCAGGACTTAACAGGGATGACATTAGCTGAGACGTCCAACAAAGGAGTGGGGGAATCTGTAGAAACCATATCCAGAGGTTAGACAAGGCAATTAATTGTGGGATGTGGCCACCCACTCATCTCCACATTTTTAACCCAGAATTGTTCCTGTCTGGAGGAAATACAGAGACACAGTATGTAGCAGAGATAGAAGGAAAGTTCTTCCAGAGACTGCTCCACCTGGGGTCCCAGCCCATATATAGACACCAAACCCAGATGTCATTGTAAATGCCAAGAACTGGTGGCTGAGAGGATGCTGATAGAGCTGTCTCTTGAGAGGCTCTGTCAGAGACTGACAGAGAGGCAGATACAGCAAATCATTGGACTGAGCACTGGGACCCCAATGGAGGAGTTAGGGAAAGGACTCAAGAAGCTGAAGGAGGTTGTAGCCTCATAGAAAGAACAATAATATCAACCAACCAGACCTCCCCCAAGAGCTCCCAGAGAATAAACCACCAATAAAAAAAGTACAAAAGGATGGACCCATGGCCACAGCTACATATGTAGAAGAGGATGGCCTTGTTTGGCATCAAAGGGAAGAGAGGCCCTTGGTCTTATGAAGGCTTGATGCCTCAGTGTAGGGGAATGTCAGTGTGGGGAGGAAGGAATGAGTGGGTGGGGAGTGAGTGCCTCATAGAAGTAGGGGGAGGGGAGATGGGACCAGGGCTTCCAGAGGGGAAAGTAGGAAAGAGGATAACATTTGAAATGTAAATAAATAAAAAAGGAACCTATGTACCCAATATAAATTGATCAGTTTTGACATTTGAAAAATTAGTTATTTATTTGAAATGTCTAAAGCGATTATCTGTATTTGTGAAGGGAAACCTGATAACTTATAGAATCTTGATGATTGTAGCTGATCCAAAGATAAAGGTAGTATATTCAGATAGGGAGATGCTTATGAATAGATTAGTTGCCTGTGTTTATTTTTTTCTGTACTTAGCTCAGATTTCTTATATAGTATAGTAAATATTCATGTAATGTAGCATTTACTAAAGTGAGTTACATGAAGCAACTTATGAAATGTGCTTAAATGAAATGACACAATTATCCTACATTCCTGGAATATATTACATAATCCAGAGCTCTCCATTAAAATGTTACATGCATTAAAATGTAATATATTTAAATATAGAACTGTATATTAAACTAAATTGAAAATTAAACAGTTGCTTCGGAAATAAACATATACATTTAGTTTTGGTGGGAATAATTATAAATTTTACTGAGGAAGCTAGCAAATACTATAAACACTGAAAGACTAATAAAATATGAATCATTAATCAATTGAATAACAAAAATGATAAACTGATTTTTTAATTCACATTCTCCATGTTTTATGCTTCTCCTTTGCCTAAAAAAATCTTTTTTCTAACTTTATTAATAGATCAGCTGAAAAGATGACTTAAATGTTAAGAAATAATATAGTTTTTAATAACTTATTTAACTTCAGGTTAAACGTAATTATATGTCAGAAAGTGATAATTCTTAACACAAATAATACCTATTTAAAATTAGTAATTAACTCTTAACTGTATTATTTCACCCAGCAATGGTGATTTGTCTAAAAACACATGTCAATTTTAAAACATGAGAAAATATGTTCCTTTTAAAGAAAGAAGATTGATGAAATTAGTCGAACAGTAAAGACTACTGGCCCCTGTGACCATTCTTTTATTAACTGTGCAGATTATTTTCAATATAAGAATTCCTCTTTATACTTTTGATGATTAAGGAGAAGAGAATGGGTAGAAAATGTAATTAATGTTTTTTAACATTTTCATGTTTTGTGATTATAATAAAAATGCATAGACCCAATGCTCAAGCCATTTGCCACCAGGAACAGCTGCGATCCAGAGGCCAGGTACACCTGAGGATGGGAACTAATCACTGTCAACAAGAACACATATAATCACAGACAACAAGATGGCAAGAGAAAAGTAAAACAACTTACACAATGGAAACTCATCTCAGAAACAAAGACAGAAACTATCTCAGAGTAAAAGGTTGGTAAAAAAAAAAAAAAAAAAAACTTCCAAGCAAATGGACCCCCAAAAAAAGGCTGGAGTAGCCATTCTAATATAAAATAAAGTACATTTTCAACCAAAAGTTCTCAAAAAGATAAGGACAGACACTTTTTACACATTATAGGGTAAATTTATCAGAAGAAACACTCAATCCTTAACATATATGCTCCAAATACGTTGCACCTCACACAATAATAGTGGGAGACCTCAACACCCCACTCTCATCAGTGGACAGATCATGGAAACTGAAACTGAACAAGGACACAATGAAACTACAAGAGGTTATGAACCAACTGGAATTACGAGACATCTACAGAACATCTTACCTTAATACAAAAGAATACACCATCTTCTCAGTACCTCATGGAACCTTCTCCAAAATTGACCACATAATTGAACATAGAACAAACCTCAATTGATATAAGAAGATTGAAATACTCCCATGCATCCTACCAGATCACCATGGTCAAAGGCTGGTCTTTAATAACAACAAAGACAACAAAAAGCCCATATACATATGGAAACTAAACAATGCTCTATTAAACTATAGCATAGTCAAACAAGAAATAAAGAAAAAAATTAAGGATTTTCTAGAATTTAATAAAAACTAAAAAACAACACAAAACAAACCTATGGGATGCAATGAAAGCAGTACTAAGAGCAAAACTCTTGGCTCTGAGTGCTTTGACAAAGAAACTGTAGAGAGCATACACTAGCAACTTGACAGCACAGTTGAAAGCTCTAGAACAAAAGGAAGCAGATACACCCAAGAGGAGTGAAAAGCAAAAAATAATCAAACTCAGAGCAGAAATTGACCAAATAGAAACAAAACTGACCACTCAAAGAATCAACAAAACCAAGAGCTGGTTCTTTGAAAAAATTAACAAGATTTATAAACCCTTAGCCAGACTAACTAGAGGGCAAAGAGAGAGTATCCAAATTAAGAAAATCAGAAATGAAAGTGGATACATAACAACTGAAACTGAGGAAATTCAAGAAATCATCAGATCCTAATACAAAAGCCTATACTCAACAAAGCTGGAAAATCTGGAAAAAATGGATGGATTCCTAGACAGTTACCAGATACTAAAGTTAAACCAGGACCAGGTAAACCATCTACATAATCCCATAACACCTAAAGAAATAGAAAGTCATCAAAAAGCCTCCCAATCAAAAAAAGCCCAGGTCCAGATGGGTTCAGTGCAGAATTCTATCAGACATTTATTTAAGACCTAACACCAAAACTCTCCTAATTATTCCACAAAATAGAGTCAGATAGAACACTACCTAACTCATTTTTCGAGGCCACAATAACCCTTGTTCATAAACCACACAAAGACCCCACAAGGAAAAAGAACTTCAGACCAATCTCACTTATGAACATTTATGCAAAGATACTCAACAAAATCCTTGCAAACCGAATACAAGAACACATCAAAACAAACATTCACCATGGTCAAGTAGGCTTCATCCCTGAATATCCTTCAACATAATCCACCATATAAACAAATTCAAAGAAAAAAAAAACACATGGTCATCTCACTAGATGCTGAGAACGCATTTGACAAAATTCAACACCCCTTCATGTTAAAAGTCTTGGAAAGAAAAGGAATCCAAGGCCCATACCTGAGCATAATAAAAACAACAAACCAATAGCAAACACCAAACTTAACGGTGGGAAACTTGAAGCAATCCCACTAAAATCAGGGACTAGACAAGGCTACCCACTTTCTCCCCACTTATTCAACATAATACTGGAAGTCCAGGCTGAAGCAATTAGACAGCAAAAGGAAATCAAAGGGATACAAATTAAAACAACCCTGAGATTCCACCTCACACCAGACAGAATGGCTAAGATAAAAAATTCAGATGATAGCAGATGCTGGCAAGGATGTGGAGAAAGAGGAACACTTCTCCATTGTTGGTGTAAACTGGTACAACCACTCTGGAAATCAGTCTGGCGATTCCTCAGAATATTGGACATAGTACTACCTGAAGACCCAGTTATTCCACTTCTGGGCATATACACCAGAAATGCTCCAATATACAACAAAGACACCTGCACCACAATGTTCATAGCAGCTCTATTTATAACAGCCAGAAGCTGGCAAGAACCCAGATGTCCTTCAGTAGGTGAATGGATACAAATATTGTGGTATATTTACACAATGGATACAAATAATGTGGTATATTATACTATTCAGCTATCAGAAACAATAACTTTATTAAATTCTTAAGAAAATGGATGCATCTAGAAAATATCATCCTGAGTGAGGTAACCCAGTCACAAAAGAACAGACATAATTTGCAGTCACTGATATTTGGATCCTAACCTCAGAAAGCTCTGAACACCCCAGAAACAACTCACAACTCACAGGCGATATGAAGCTCAAGAAAAACAAAGGCCCAAAGGAAAAAAGAAGAAAAAGAAAAAAGAAAAAGAAAAGAAAAAAAACGAAAGCCTCAGTCCTTCTTAGTAAAAAAATAAATGTGTAGCACCCTCTCGGAGTGTGGTACACCTTGACCTTAACTCATTAATTATCCAAGAGCTAAGATAATAATAGCCTTCTGGCAATTTTTGGTATTCATAAGTCATTATGCTTAATCTATGCTCACCAAGAAAACTGTTTCCATGTTATGTTCTGTCCTACATGTACTTCATGCTTATGGTAACTAGTGGGATTTCAATGAATGCTATCAAATCTCTAAAATAATTAAGTAGTGACAAAAATATTCATATAATGTTATGCCAAAATGCCTTTAAACATCTGTATATGTATCCCTCTTTTTTAAAAAAATAAAGTGGTAAGAAAAAAATGCATCATTCTTCTATGTCTCCCTCCTAAGCTTTCTACTCAGGATCACCACAACTATCACCACCACCAATCACTGTTCTCCTTCAATATTACAGGTTTTATCAGTTCATTGTTCTTATATCTCTTTAAGAAGTAGAGTTTTGTATTCAAAACTACTATGATAAGTAATATTTAAAGTCAGGGAAAGCAAGAAGACACTCAAATGTGTGTTTGTGAATGTGTGTTTTTATGTTTTTTTCTTTTTAAATTTATCCTATTTCATGTCTCTCTGCATTATAGCAATTAATTTGAAATAGCAACTTCACTTTCATTCTGATCATGTACCTTATTTATATTTTTAATAATTTCTAATTTGTGAAGTTGATATTTTATTTAAATTCACATCAATAAATACCTGCATAATGTTTCAGTTGAAGGTCCAACACTTATCTAATGTTTCTGTTAATTAATAATTATTTGTATAAGACATCTTGGAAAGTAATCATGTTAAACAGCTAAAAATATGAAATAAATACTCAGCATATATGATGAACTTATTTGCTAGGTTATTGGAAGTTCAAAAACCTCATGCATTGTACACACTTCTGTTAAAATTTCTGATCCACTCAATATCATCCCCATTTCCTCCCATAACTGTACTAGCCCCCCTTTTTTTCTCCCTTTCTTCCTCACAAGTTCTTCCACTTTCTACATCCCATTAATACTTCATTCTCCTATCTAAGAAGGACTGATGTATCCACACTTTAGTCTTTATTCTTGTTGATATTCATATGATCTGTGAATTGTATTTTGGGTATTCCAAGCTTTTGAGCTAATATCCACTAATCAGTGAGCGCCATGTGTGTCCTTTTATAATTGTATTACCTTGTTCAGGATGATATTTTCTAATTCCATCCATTTGTGCAAGAATTTCATGAATTCATTGTTTTTAATAACTGTGTAAATTTACCACATTTTCTGTATTCAGTCCTCCAATGAAGGTCATTTGGGTTCTTTTTTACATTCTGGCTGTTATAAATAAGGCTGCTATGAACATAGTGGAGTACTAATCTACTATTATAAACAATGACTTTATGAAATTCTTGTGCACATGGATGGAACTAAAAAGTATCATCCTGAGTGAAATAAACCAATCACAAAGAACACACATGGTATGCACTCACTGATAAGTGGATATTAGCTCAAAAGCTTGGAATACCCAGGATACAATCCACAGATCAAAGGAAGATCAAGAAAATGGAAGACCAAAGAATGCTCAAATTGCTTCAGTCCTTCTTAGAAAAGAGAAAAAAATATTAACAGAAGGAAATACAGAGTCAAAGTATGACTTACAGACTGAAGGAAAGGTCATCTAGAGACTGTCCTACCTTGGGATCCATCTCATACACAGTCACCAAACCGAGACAATTTTGTGCATGTTAAGAAGTGCGTGCTGACAGGAATCTGATATAGCTGTCTCCTATGAGGCTCTGCCAGAGCCTGAGAAATACATAATCAGATGCTCTCAACCAACCATTGAGCTGAGAAAAGGATCCCCAATGGAGGAGTTAGAAAAAGAACTGAAAGAGTTGAAGGGGGCTTTCACCCTTATTGGAAGAACAATAATATCAACCAATCAGACTCCCCAGAGATCACAGAGACTAAAACACTAACCAAAGAGTACACATGGAGGGACCCATGGCATCAGCAGCATGTGTAGCAGAGGATGGCCTTATAAGGCATCAAGAAGAGGAGAGGCCATTGACTCTGTGAAGGCTCAATACCACAGTGTGTGGAATTTCCAGGACAGGTAGGCAGTAGGTGTGTGAGTGGGAAGAACACTCTTAAAGAGGCAGGCAGAGGAGGAATGTGATAAGGCATTTCCAGAATGGAAACTGGGAAATGAGACAACATTTAAAATGTAAGTAAATAAAATATCCAATAAAAAATAAAGTAAATGACTAAATATATAAAGGTATATATTGATTTCCGATTTTTAAGAGCTATACATTTGATAAAGTAATGAAAGTGATAGAAATGTGGTATCCCTATAAAAATTAATATTAAGAATTTAAAGATATGAAAAATTGTGTGTGAGTATGTGTGTGTGTGTGTGCGTGTGTGTGTGTGTGTGTGAGTGTGTGTGTGTGTGTAAAAGAGAGAGGGGGGAGAGCTCATGCGCACATGCATCTACCTTTTTGATTGCATCTTCATTTAGTGAAGTAACCAGCAATTGTTATCAGGAAGGCTTCATTTGTAGAGTATGAAGCGATACTATAGAAACTCGAATTGGTAATCTAAAGCATTATACTACATTGTGCAAGCATACTTTAGAAATCTATAGAACTATTTCGGCCAACTAAAAAATTGTCAAAATGCATTGTGTAGTTAACAATGATTTTTCGTTAATTAATTTATATCTTTACAGTTCAGTCAGTGCCCCAGACCTGGTTCTTTCTCCCTCTTGCTTCCAAGCAGGAGTTCCTCACCCCTCCCAGCTTTCACCCTTCCATAGAAGCTCAAATGTCTCCAATATTAGAAACCTCTTCTCCCACTAAAGCCAGATCAAGCAGTCCTCTGTTGTATACTTGCCAGTGGCCTCAGATGAGGCCATGTATGCTATTTGGTTAGTGCCTCAGTTTCTGGGAACTCCCAGTGGTCCTAGTTAGTTGAGGCTGCTGGTCTTCCTACATAGCCACACTATCCTTATACTTCTTCAATCCTCCTCCTAATTCAACCATAGGGGTCCCAACTCATGTCCAATAGTTGGGTGTGTCTGCATTGGGTGTAAATTTCAGTCAGCCACTGGTAGACCCTCTCAGAGCATGAGCATACTAGGCTTCTAACTGTAAGCATATTATAGCATTAGTAACAATAACAGGCCTTGGTGTCCCCCAATGAGATAGATCCCAATATGGGCTGGTCACTGGACAGCCTTGCCTTCAGTCTCTTTTCCATTTTTGTACCTGTATTTCATTTAAATAGGAACAATTCTGGGTCAGATATTTTGACTGTGGGTTGGTAACATTGTCAGTCAACTTGGGGTCTATCTACTAGAGGTGGACTGTTCAAGTTCCATCCACCCACTGTTGGGAATTTCATCTAAGGTCACACTGAGTCCTGAGAGTCTCTCACATTCCCAGTCTCTGGGACATTCCCAGTCTCTGGGATTTTCTAAATGGTTCTCCCCCCATAACCTTTAGAAGCTGAATATTTCATTCTCCTCCCTCTTTTAGTTCTCTTCTGTTTACCATACCTGATCCTGTGTTGCAGTAAATATTAAAAAATAAAAATAGTTTATCTCTCTATGGGCTCTGTGGTCTCAATCCACAGGCCTGACCCTGACATGGAGCCAGGAGCACCTCTGTCGTCTGTCTGAGCTGCCACCATGGCCCAACTTGTCCATGCAACTCCCTTCCCTGGTGGTCTTCTACCACCTGTTCTCTGCCTCCATCCCCGGGTGTTTCTTTACCCCAAAATCCCATATGAATACAACCCTACAGCCTGATAGCTTTTCATACAGGTTTATATGTTCAACTCTCAATCCATAAACCGTCTATACAACAAGATTACATGAAATAAACAAACATACAAACTGCCCTTCTATATGAGATACTAGACCTATAAGATCCTTCCTTAATGTTCATAGCTATTTAATACCAATTAATATCACCTGGATCTAGCTGGTCTTGGGAAACTCCCGGTTACCTGGACCCTCATTCTCTCCCTCATCCTCTGACCTCCTCAGACCTCTCAGCCCTCTCTACCTCCCTGACCCCGCCCAGTCACTGGCTTTCTTTATTTTGCTAATTAAAATGGGAAGTTTCAGTTGGAGACACTAAGCCCTTCTTGTGAAAGTGGAATTAACATTAAAATAAAGCTTCAGGGCAATCTACAATCCTATTCCCCTTTTCTGCTTTCCTTCTCCTCTCCTACCCAGGTTTCTCCTTTCCTCTGCCTCCTGTGATTTGTTGTTTCCCCTTCTAAATGAGACTGAAGCTTCCCACTTGGGCTTTCTGTCTTGTTATACTTCTTCGATTCTCTGAGTTTTATCCTGGGTATTTTGCCACTGATTTGGCCAAAAAGGTGAGGCATTTCCTTTGGGATCTAGGTTGTCTTGTTCAGGGTAATATTTTCTAGTTTCCATCAATTTGCCTTCAAAGTTCATGATGTCCTTATTTTAATAGCAAAATAACATTTCATTGTGTAAATAAACCACATTTTCTAAATTCATTTTTCTGGTTTAAGGACATCTAGGTTGTTTCTAGCTTCTGGCCATTACATATAAGGCTGCTATAAACATAAAAGAGCACTTGTCCTTGTGTTATGATAGAGCATCTTTTAGGCATATGGCCAAGAGTAGTATAGCTGGGTCTTGATTTAGATCTATTTCCAATTTATAGAGGAAATGCCTGATTGATTTTCGCAGTGGTTGTACCAGTTTGAAATCCCACCAGCAATGGAGGCAAGTCTCACTTTAGCTACATTCTTGCCAACAGGTGCTGTCACTTGACTTTTTTATCTTAACTTTTCTGATTTGACATAAGGTGGAATCTCAGGGTTATTTTGATTTGCATTTCTGTGATAGCTAAGGCTGTTGAACATCCTTTAAGTTCTCAGACAGTTGGCTAAGAATTCTTTGTTTAGTTCTATACCTCATTTTTTTCTTTTTCTTTTTTATTAGATTATTTTCTTTACTTACATTTCAAATGTTATTTCCTTTCCTGGTTTCCAATCTGGAATTCCCCTATCTCCTCCCCACCCTCCGTCTTTATGAGAGTGTTCACCCACCCATAGATTATTTAATTCTTTTAGAAGTTAAATTCTTGAATTCTGTATATAGTTTGAATATCATCCTTCTATTTGATATAGGGCTAGTGACTTTTTTTTGTTTTGTTTTGTTTTGTTTTTCCGCAGTCTGTAGGCTACCAATTTGTCCAATTGATGGCATCCTTGGCCTTACAGAAGTTTTTTCAGTTTCATGTGGTCCTGTTTATTAATTATTGATCATAGAGCTTGAGCCATTAATATTCTATTTGGGAAATTTTCCTCTGTGCCAATGAGTTGGAGGCTCTTCTCTACTTTGTCATCTGTTACATTCAGTGTATCTGGTTTTATGTTGAGGTCCCTGATCCACTTGGACTTGAGCTTTGTACAAGGTAATAAATGTGGATCTATTTTCATTCTTCCGCATGCACCACTTATTGGAGATGTGATTTGTTTTTTGTTTAGTTTAGTTTTGTTTTGGTTTTTTGTTTGTGTGTTTTTTTGGTTTGTTTGTTTTTTTTTTTTTGTTTTTTTTAAACAACTTTATTTTGCAAAACAAAGATAAATGTAAAGATTTTAAACATTTTTTGCTTAAAATTATACATTTTTGTCAGTAGTTTTTTCAGATATTAAAATAAATTTTACATAAAACCATGTGAATATGTTTTTTAGTCATTACTTGATTTTTTTCAAGGGCTTGACAGTATGCATTGAAAACGTACTAGTTGCAATAAGCGTAAAGTACATGCAAAACAAAACGCAACATGGGAATAGTCAAAGTCTTCTTGTTTTGTGAATATATGTATATTTTTTGTTTTCTTTATTTCTTGAACTTCATACAGTCTGTGAGTTGTTTCTGGGGGAGTGCAAGCCTCTGGAGTTAGCATCCCACTATCAGTGACTGCATATTATGTCTGTTCTTTTGTGACTGGGTTATCTCACTCAGGATGATCTTCTCTAGATGCAGCCATTTTCTTAAGAATTTGGTTAAGTCATTGTTTCTGGTGGCTGAGTAGTATTCCATTGTGTATATGTACCACAATTTTTGTATCCATTCGTCTTCTGAAGGACATCTGGGTTCCTTCCAGCTTCTGGCTATTATAAATAGAGCCGCTATGAACATTGTAGTGCATATATCTTTGTTGTGTATTAAAGTGTCTCTGGGGTATATGCCCAGAAGTGGAATAGCTGGGTCTTCAGGTAGTACTATACCCAATTTTCTGAGGTATCACCAGACAGATTTCCAGAGTGGTTGTATTAGCTTGCAACCCCACCAACAGTGGAGAAGTGTTGCTATTTCTCCGCAGCCTTGCCAGCATCTGCTGTCATCTGAGTTTTGGATCTTGGCCAATCTGACTGGTGTGAGGTGGAATCTTAGGGTTGTTTTGATTTGCATTTCCCTGATGGCTAAGGATGTGGAGCACTTCCTCAGATGTTTTTCGGCCATTCGGTGTTCCTCAACTGAAAATGATTTGTTTAGCTCTGTACCCCATTTTTTAATAGGGTTATTTGATTCTCTGGTGTCTAGCTTTTTGAGTTCCTTGTACACCTTGGATATTAGGCCTCTATCTGATGTGGTGTTGGTAAAGATCTTTCCCCATTCTGTTGGTTGCCGTTTTGTTTTCTTGACGATGTTCTTAGCCTTACAGAAACTTTGCAATCTCATTAAGTCCCATTTGTTAATCTTTGACCTTAGAGCTTGAGTCATTGGTGTTTTGTTCAGGAAATTTTCTCCTGTGCCTATGTATTCTAAGGTTTTCCCTACTTTCTCATCTAATAGTTCCAGTGTATCTGGTTTAATGTGGAGATCTTTAATCCACTTACACTTGAGCTTTGTACAAGGAGATAAGAACGGGTCTATTTTCATTCTTTTGCATGTTGAGTGCCAGTTGGACCAGCACCATTTGTTGAATAGGCTGTCCTTTTTTCATTGAATGTTTACTGCTCCTTTGTCAAAAATCAGTTGACAATATACATGAGGGCTCATTTCTGGATCTTCTATTCTATTCCATTGATCCACTTGCCTATTTCTGTACCAGTACCATGCAGTTTTCAGCACAATTGCCTTGTAATATAGCTTGAGGTCAGGGATAGTGATTCCCGCAGATGTTTTTTTGTTGTTGAGGATGGATTTCGCTATTCTAGGTCTTTTGTTATTCCATATGAAATTGCACATTGATCTTTCCAATTCCATGAAGAACTGGGTTGGAATTTTGATGGGAATTGCATTGAATCTGTAGATTGCTTTTGGTAGGATGGCCATTTTTAAGATGTTGATCTTTCCAATCCATGAGCATGGGAGATCTTTTTATTTTCTGAGGTCCTCCTCAATTTCTTTCTTTAGAGGTTTGAAGTTCTTGTCATACAGGTCCTTCACTTCCTTAGTTAGAGTCACACCAAGGTATTTCATAGTTTTTGTAACTATTGTGAAGGGTACCTTTTCCCTAATTTCTTTCTCCACATGTTTGTCCTTTGAGTATAGGAAGGCTACTGATTTGTTTGAGTTAATTTTGTATCCGGCCACTTTGCTGAACTTGTTTATCAGCTGTAGGAGTTCTCTGGTGGAATTTTTGGGGTCACTCAAGTATACTATCATGTCATCGGCAAAGAGTGATGTTTTTATCTCTTCCTTTCCGATTTGTATCCCCTTGATCTCCTTTTGCTGTCTAATTGCTCCAGCCAGGACTTCCAGTACTATGTTGAATAGGTAGGGAGAGAGTGGGCAGCCTTGTCGAGTCCCTGATTTTAGTGGGATTGCTTCAAGTTTCTTGCCATTAAGTTTGATGTTGGCTGTTGGTTTGCTGTATATTGCTTTTATTATGTTTAAATATGGGCCTTGGATTCCTGTTCTTTCCAGGACTTTTAACATGAAGGGGTGTTGGATTTTGTCGAATGCTTTCTCAGCGTCTAGTGAGATGACCATGTGATTTTGGTCTTTAAGTTTGTTTATATGGTGGATTACATTGACGGATTTCCTTATGTTAAACCATCTCTGCATCCCAGGGATGAAGCCTACTTGGTCATGATGAATGATGGTTTTGATGTGTTCTTCAATTCGGTTTGCAAGGATTTTGTTGAGTATTTTTGCATCAATGTTCATAAGTGAGATTGGTCTGAAGTTCTCTTTCCTTGTAGGGTCTTTGTGTGGCTTAGGTACGAGGGTTATTGTAGCCTCAAAAAATGAGTTGGGTAATATTCCATCTGATTCTATCTTTTGGAATAGTTTGGCGAATATTGGTGTTATATCCCCAATAAATGTCTGATAAAATTCTGCACTGAACCCGTCTGGACCTGGGCCTTTTTTGGTTGGGAGGCTTTTCATGACTTCTTCTATTTCTTTAGGTGTTATAGGGTTATTTAGATGGTTTACTTGGTCCTGGTTCAACTTTGGGACCTTGTATCTGTCTAGGAATTCGTCCATTTCTTCCAGATTTTCGAATTTTGTGGAGTATAAGTTTTTGTAGTAGGATCTGATGATTTCTTGAATTTCCTTAGTTTCAGTTGTTATGTCACCACTTTCCTTTCTGATTTTGTTAATTTGGATACTCTCTCTTTGCCCTTTAGTTAGTCTGGCTAGGGGTTTATCAATCTTGTTGATTTTCTCAAAGAACCAACTCTTTGTTTTGTTAATTTTTTCAATGGTTTTTTTTTGTTTCTATTTGGTCTATTTCTGCCCTAATTTTGATTATTTCTTGCTGTCTACTCTTTTTGGGTATATCTGCTTCCTTTTGTTCTAGGGCTTTTAGCTGTGCTGTCAGGTTGCTGATGTGAGCTCTCTCCAGTTTCTTCTTGGAAGCACTTAGGGCTATGAGTTTTCCTCTCAATACTGCTTTCATTGCATCCCATAGGTTTGGGTATGTTGTGTTATCATTTTCGTTGAATTCTAGAAAGTTTTTAATTTCTTTCTTTATTTCTTCTTTGACCCTGCTATCCTTTAACAGACCGTTGTTTAGTTTTTATGTATACGTGGGCATTTTGTTGTCTTTGTTGTTGTTAAAGACCAGCCGTAAACGATGGTGATCTGAGAGGATGCATGGGAGTATTTCAATCTTCTTATATCGATGAAGGCTCGTTCTGTGTCCAATTATGTGGTCAATTTTCGAGAAGGTGCCATGGGGTGGTGAGAAGAAGGTGTATTCTTTTACTTTAGGATAGTATGTTCTGTATATATCTATTAATTCTAGGTGGTTCAAAGTCTCTGCTAGTTTTGCAGTGTCCTTGTTCAGTTTTTGTTTCCCTGATCTGTCCATTGGTGAGAGTGGGGTGTTAAAGTCTCCCACTATTATTGTGTGGGGTGAAATGTATTTTTTGAGCTTTAGTAGAGTTTCTTTTATGAATGTGGGTGATTTTTTATTTGGAGCATATATGTTAAGGATTGAGAGTTCCTCCTAACAGATTTCCCCGGTAATGAGTAAAAAGTGTCCTTCTTTATCTTTTTTGATAACTTTTGGTTGGAAGTTTACTTTATTCGATATTAGAATAGCCACTCCAGCTTGCTTCTTGGAGCTGTTTGCTTGGAAGTTTTTTTCCCACCCTTTTACTCTGAGATAGTGTCTGTCTCTGTCTCTGAGATGAGTTTCCTGTATGCAGCAAAAGGCTGGATTTTGTTTATGTATCCAGTCTGATAGTCTATGTCTCTTTATTGGGGAGTTGAGACCTTTTATGTTAATAGATATCAAGGAATAATTGTTTCTGTTTCCTGCCATTTTTGCTTTTTTGGGTTGAGTTGTGTCTGTGTTTTTTTCTTCTTTTAGTTTTCTTGTTTAGGAGTTTTCTTGTTTTTACTAGGCTGTATTTTCCCTCCTTGTATTGGGTTTTCCATCTATAATTCGTTGTAGTGCTGGGTTTGTGGTCAGATATTGTGTGAATTTTGATTTGTCTTGAAATATCTTTGTCTCTCCATCGATGGTGATTGATAGTTTTGCTGGGTATAGCAGCTTGGGCTGGCACTTGTGCTCTCTTAAGGAGTGCATGATGTCTGTCCAGGCTCTTCTAGCTTTCATAGTCTCTGTTGAGAAATCGGGTGTGAGTCTGATTGGTCTGCCTTTATATGTTACCTGACCTTTTTCCCTTACTGCTTTTAGTATTCTTTCTTTACTTTGGGCACTTGATGTTTTTACTATTATGTGTCGGGAGGTATTTCTTTTCTGGTCCAACCTATTTGGAGTTCTGAAGGCTTCTTTTATGCTCGTGGTCATCTCATTCTTGAGGGTAGGGAAGTTTTCTTCTATGATTTTGTTGAATATATTTACTGTGCCTCTTAGTTGATACTCTTCTCCCTCTTCTATTCCTATTATCCTTAGGTTCAGTCTTCTCATTGTGTCTTGTATTTCCTGGACATTTTGGGTTAGGAGCTTTTTGTTTTTTGCATCTTCTCTGGCTGTTTTGTCTATGTTTACAATGTTGTCTTCTGCCCCCGAGATTCTCTCCTCGATCTCTTGTAATCTGTTGGAAATGCTTGCTTCTGTGACTCCTGTTTCCTTTTTTTGGTGTTCTGACTCTAGGGTTATCTCTTTTAGTGCTTTCTTTATTGTGTCAATTTTTGTTTTAATTTCCCTCTTCCATTCCTTTATTTCTTTGGTTCTGTTTTCATCTCGTTCTTTGAGTTCTTTGAGTGTTTTTCTTGTTTCTTCTTTAAAAGCTTCTGAATCTTTTTGCTTTTCCTCCCTTTCTTGTTTAAGTAACTCTATCAGTGTCTTGAGGCATGATTTCAGGTCTGTGTCTTCTTTCTCTGGAGTGTTTGGAATTCCGATGTTTGCTACTATCGAGAGCTGGGTTCTGGTGTTGCTAGATTGTCTTGGTTTCCTTGGGATATACTCTTTCTCTTTCCTCTTGCCATTTTGTTGTCAGTGATATGTTCTTGCCTTTCCCTTGTATCTGGTCTGTGTCCCTGGTACACTTTCCGTGTGCACTCCACAGAGATCTCTCTACTCCCCGGCAGCCCAGGTTCCGGGTGGCAGCTGGGCCAGGCTTCGCTCTGCGTACTGAAGTTGCGTCCGGGTGGGAACAGACCTTCCTAAGATCTGTTCCTGGTCACAGATGCTCAGCCTCTCTGAGCCACCTTTCCGGCTGGCAGGTGGGCCAGGCACTGCTCTGTGTCCTGAAGTTGTCTCAGGGTGGGAACAGAAGTTCCTAAGATCTGTTCCAGGTCACTGGGTCGGGGAGGACAGGGCAGGTCAGGGCAGGGGGTGCCCTTTCCGTGTGCACTCCGCAGAGATCCCTCTGCTCCCCCGCAGCCTAGGTCTCCCACTCACCAGTTGCTCAGCCTGTTCAAGCCGCCTTTCCGGCTGGCTGTTGGGCCAGGCTCTGCTCTGTGTCCTGAAGTCATCTCAGGGTGGGAACAGAAGTTCCTAAGATCTGTCCCCAGTCACTGGATCGGGGAGGACAGGGCAGGTCAGGGCAGGGGGTGCCCTTTCCGTGTGCACTCCGCAGAGATCCCTCTGCTCCCCAGCAGCCTAGGTCTCCCACTCACCAGTTGCTCAGCCTGTACGAGCTGCCTTTCTGGCTGGCGGTTGGGCCAGGCTCTGCTCTGCGTCCTGAAGTCCTTTTGTTTTTTTTTTGTTTGTTTTTGTTTTTGGTTTTTTTGTTTTGTTTTGTTTTTTGAATGTTTTTAGCTTCTTTGTCAAAGATCAAGTATCCATAGGTGTGTGTTTGTGTTTTTTTCTGGATCTTCCATTGTATTACATTGATGGATCTTCTGTTTCTATACCAATATTATGGGATTTTTTTTTTATCATTATTGCTTTGTAGTACAGCTTGAGGCCAGAAATGGTGATTTCTTCTAAAGATTTTTAATTGTTGAAATTATTTTGACTATCCTGGGTGTGATGGTTTGCATATGCTTGGCCCAGGGAGTGGCACTATTTGAAGGTGTGGCCTTGTTAGAGGATGTGTGTCACTTTGGGGGTGGGCTTGGAGATACTCCTACTAGCTGCCTAAGGATAATTAATCTGTTTCTGGATTCCTTTGGATGAAGATGTAGAACTCTCATCTTCTCCTGTACTATACCTGCCTGGATGCTGCCATGCTCTTGTCTGGATAATGGACTGAACCTCCGAACCTGTAAGCCAGTCCCAATTAATTGTTATTTATAAGACTTGCCTTGGTCATGGTGTCTGTTCATAGCAATAAAACCCTAACTAATACACTGGGTTTTTGTTTGTTCTTGTGTTTGGTTTGGTTTGGTTTTAGTTTTGGTTCTTCCACATGTAGTTGAAAATTACTCTTTCTATGTCTGTGAATAATTGTGTTGGAATTCTTTTGGGGATTGCATTGAATCAAGAAATTAAATTTCATAAAGCAAAACAAGTAGTGAGACCAAGTTAGAACTTCTTAAAACTGAGCTAGATAGATGATCAGAGACTTAATGAGAGGATTATACAGTCTTTGGGAAGTAAATTGGAGGTGTGGACTGTATTTGATATGTGCAAGAAAGTGTAGTGAAATAAAGATTTCTGTTCTCTTCCATTCAAACTGGGATGGTCTCTCCTCAGTGTAGCAGTTTGAAGATACACAATTTTTCATTGAAATTAAGTGTAAATGAGGTCATAATTGTAGGTTCCCCAGAGGAGATTAGTGATCCATCTAAATAAAGCAAAAACAAAATTTAGAGTCCATCTTTGCCATATGTGAGCACAATAAACACACATACTCTCTAATGGCTAGGAAGAAAGATCTCTCAAAACCTGCTGAGCATTTTAACCCAGGGCTTCAAATCAGAACTATGAGAAGGCAGGTCTATTGCTTAGGCTATCCAATGTGGCATGCTTTGTTTTTGCGGTTTGAGCTAAATAAGGCAGAAAAAGAACTTGACTCTAGCTTAATTTTTTGCAAAAACTGTTGGAACTGTAAACTGAAATAACAAAATCAGGATGAAGACTGTTAGAAGAAGGATAATGGTTTTATTTGAGAAATGCTTAATTTGAGGGAAGAATTCCTTCTGTACACCTTCATTTGTATAAAAAACCGTGGGTGAATGCTAACAAACAAAGAAAGGAAGAAAAGCTCCCATAAACACCAGCATGTGTAGATTCACTCAGTTGCACCTCAAAAATCTCCAAATAAATATTCTTCCTCTATGCATCAGATAAAAGAAGAGGGAAGGTAAATTGCCTGGAGCTAACTTCGAAGTCAATAAATATTTTTGCATACTCAGCCTCTTTTTGTGAACCTTGTCTTTCCTCAGGAGCACTTTCATTTCCTGAGGGATGAGTCATTGTAGAGATGGGTTTATTGATTGTAAGTGAGAAACTAGCTGAAGAATATCATCTTGGTTTCTTGGTAGCCACAGGGAAATAGGGGAAAATCCACTGAAAAGAAATCTCATGATAAGGAGTCAAATTCTTTCTTTAAAGAATATAAGCTCCAAGACATTGTAACTTAAAAGAAATAATTGGAATTGATTAGTTCCCTCATATGATTAAAGGAATCATGATTACCTATCTTCAGACATTGCTTGATCCAGACTCTTAAGTAGTATCATGATTAAAATATTATTCTGTTATAAGCTTTCTTTTCTCAGATGTTTTATTTTTTTATGTTTTTCAATAACATGGAAGTTTTTAGAAATTGTTAATTCATTGACTAAAAACTTCTGTTAGGGAACTGGAGAGATAGTTCACTAGCTAAGAGCACTTTCTACTCTTGGAGAGGACTACTAGATCCACTTCTAAAATGTCAAATAAACACTAACAACTGTTACAAACTCCACTTACAGGAGACATTACCTCCACTTCTGAGCTAAATTCAGGATCCTAACTGGATGTGCTATACTTTCATAGATGATAGAAGAAAACCCATAGAAACAAAGGAGTGAATTTTTTAAAAAGAAAGACGTTAAGAAAAATGTTAAAAACTTACTTTATAAATCTGAAATTCTAGAATTGAATCCGGATAGCTGTTTGCTTCCATCCAGCACAGTGTGTGATACAAAGTAGGCACTCAATAATTGTTTACAGATGACTGCTTCAGTGAAAGAGAATTCCAAGAACCTAAGACAGGGAAGAAGAGACTGTAAGATAAGAGAGGAGAGTCACAATTGCAAAAGTTTTTTTATAATAAAACAAATCATATAAACAAACAAACAAATAAATAAATGTAAGGAAAACATCTCACCATACTGAGCTTTCAGCTACATGTCTCAGTTAATAATCAAGGCTCTTTAATACCAAAGTGAAAAATCTTGTGAGAAAGTGCAGGTTGCTTCCCAAGAGCTTCTGTGATGCTAATGGAATCTTTAGACTCCATTGTCATCCTGACTAGTCCCTGGTAAAAGGCAAGCACACATATATATTTGGCCTTCATTACCAGCCCATTTCTGGCCTGATTTGCTTTAGATGATTTAGACTCTGCTGCACCTGAACTTTTCATATCAGAAATGGGGATGAAAGATGAACAGAAGACAAAAAGAAGCAAAAGGAAAAATGGAAAAGTGTTGACTTTTTTCAAAATCCTAGTATCCCACCCACCACTATGTACAAAGTGGATGTTTCACGTTTTTGCGGAGCTTCTCTCAACCTTATGACCCCAAACATACTTCTATTATTTCCTCTTTAAAGGTCATTGCTTTCATAGTATCTAAAGCAAAATCCATTCTATTTTGCCTTTTGTTTCTTTCAGGCTGTCTGCAGCCAACAGCAGACTGTCAGAAAATCCAGCCACACTCCAGTGTGGTTCTGTCATTACTCACTGGAAGCACTCATTGGACCAGCCGCTTCCATTTGTCAGGTGAAGCCGGACACATGTCATTTGCCCATTACTGAACAACTTTTGTAATTTCAGAATAATTTTAACTGACTCCAGTGGAAGCTCCCATTGCAGAGAAGTAACCTCTTCCACTGTCCCAGGCTTAAGTGACATCCTGAATTGCCTGTAGTGAACTTTAAGCATTTGGAGACAGATAAACATCTTATCTCCTCCCTATCAAAGGGATTCAAAGCATTATCAGTGATAAGACCAACTGCACATAGAAATTTTGTTCTTCTTGAAGCTATCTTCCTGAGGTAACCCAGTCACAAAAGAATACTCATGGTATGTACTCACTGATAAGTGGATACTAGCATCAAAAGTTCAGAATACCAAAGAAACAATTCACAGAATTTATGAAGCTCAAAAAATAAAGGAAGGCCAGTAGTTGTATGCCTCAGTCCTTAGAAAGGAGAACAAAATACTCAAGAAAATAAATAAAGGGACAAATAGAGGAGAAGGGATTGCAGAAAAGATCATCCAGAGACCACCTCAACTGGGATCCACCCCATATGTATCCACTAAACCCAAGCACTACTGCTGAGGCCAAGTAGTTCTTACTGGCAGGAACCTGATATGGATACCCCCTCATAGGCTCTGCCAGAGCCATAGTGATACAGAAGAGAATCCTTGCAGCTAATCATCCACCATGAAGGAGCTAGAGAAAGGACAGAAGGAGCTGAGAGGGTCTGCAACCCCATGGGAAGAGCAACATCATCAACTAACCAAACTCAGCACAGCTCCCAGGGACTAAAACACCAACCGATGAGTTAACGTGGAAAAAACCCATGGCTCCAGGTGCATATGCAGCAGAGGACAGCATTGTCTGGCATCAGTGAAAGGAAAGGCTGGTCCAGTGAAGGCTCCTTTTCCCAGTGTAGGGGAATGCCAAGGTGCTGAGGTGGGAGAGGGTAGTTGGGAGAGGGAGCACCTTCATGGAATCAATGGGAGGAGTAGGGAGATGGGATTAGGGGAAGGGTATAACATCTACAATGTAAATGCAGAAAATATCCAAAAAAAAAAGAAAGAAATTCTGTTCCTAGGTTTCTATTATTTTTGTATTTATAAGTGAGCTTTACACTCAAAACCACGTCATCTTTGATTTTATATATAGGACATAGAGCCTCAATATATCCAAAAAGCATTGCTCAAGAGCTTAAAATGGGAATCTCACTTTAGCTGCATTAATATCATAGTTTTATGGTTTGCCAGTTGAAGACAAATACGTTTTTGGCCTAGTTAAAAAAAAAAAAGTGATGACTTTAAACTCCTGTGACTCTCTTTGAACTGGCTCATGTATGAACATGTAAGAGTCATGTATGGATAGCCACTTATTTGGGTCCTATGATATTGCATTAAATTTTTAGGTTTAGTACCTTGAATCAATTGTTCCAGAAATGGCTCAATTTATTTTATGCTTTAAAATTGTTAATACCAAGATCCATATCTGGTTCCTGCCAGTAAGAACTACTTGGCATCAGCAGTAGTGCTTGGGTTTAGTGGATACATATGGGGTGGATCCCAGTTGAGGCAGTCTCTAGATGATCTTTTCTGCAATCCCTGCTTCTTTGATTAATTATCTAGATGAACCTATACAACATGTGAAATATTTTGCACATTGAAAACATTATAAGCATGTTAGAATACTGAAATTAACCTTCCATTATTAATTTTTACTTTATGAAATCATTTTTCATACATAACAGTACCAGAGTCTGACAAATACAAATGCAGATGCTCCCAGCCAATCATTAGAGTGAACATGGGGACCCCAATGGATGAGTTAGGAAAGGGAAAAAACTGAAGGTGTTTGCAACCCCATAGGAAGAACAACAATAAAAAACAATTAGACTACCCCAGAGATCCCAGAGACTAAACCACCAAAAAAGAATGTATCTGGAGCCACTCCTGGCTTCAGCTGTATATGTATTCTGAGGATGGACTTGTCTGGCAACAATAGGAGGCAAGGCACTTTGTCCTGTGAAGGCTTGATATCCAAGTGTAGGGGAGTGCCAGGGCCGGGAGGCAGAAATATGTGGGTGGGTGGAGGAGAACCTCATAGAAGCAGGGGGAGGGAGAATAGGATAGGGATTTCCAGCAGGGAAACTGGGAAAGGGGATAACATTTGAAATGTAAACAAATAAAATATCCAATTAAAAATAAATTTAAATTAAAAAAGAAAACTATCTATATAAAATGTAGATGTAAAACCTTAGGTATGGTGTGCATGGTGATATGCATAATTCCAGCACTGTGGATGAAGATACAGGCACATCCCTTGAAGTCACTGCCAGCCAGTCGCTGAGTTGGTAAACTCTGGTTCAGTGAGAAACACTGTCTCATAAGCATACATGGAAAGAGTGAAGAACCATAACATCAACCTGTGGCATAAACACATATTTTTATGCAAGTATACAAACATATACATGCATACACACACTTGTATCCATACCAATGCACACACACACACACACTCACACACACACACACACACACACACACATACACACACACTCACACACACACACACACACACACACACACACACACACATACACACACACTCACATACACACACACACACACACACACACACACACACACACACACAGTTGCATTCTGACCAATACATGTTTACCACACCTACACAAATTACAAATAAAAAAATTGTGTTTTTTAATGATCACAATCAGAATAGGCTAAGCTTATTGGCACATTCTACATTACCAGCATTAACAAGACTTGGGCAGGAAGAAGATAGTCTGAGTCCCATGTAAGCTACACAGAAAAATATAGTTTAAAAATAAAATTAAAATAACTAATCATCTAAGAATATGCTGAATTTAAAACACCATCAGAAACCCATGGTTTCCTTTAATGCACCAAATTTTGTAAATTAAAGTTCATTTTCTTGGACCTTCTGCACATTACCATTTTTGATTGCTGGTTAGTAAACATAAGCATTTTAATGTATCCTTCCAAAATGATTTTTACTAGTCTTTACAGACTGTTTGGGCTCATCTTTATTCATATAGTGAAGTCATCACACCTGCAAAACACACTCTTTAAAAGGTAAGAATAGCTAGTATTGCCATAATTTTGTTGTGTAATAATTGGAGAAGAAAATGTGATCTCGCCTTCATTCTATTTTCTCCTCACATTTGGAATGAAGTACAGTGTAGTGCCTGCAAAGGACTGTAGTAAGCAAAGAAAAGACTATGCGAATGCCCAAGAATGTAGCTCGTGAGCAGTTGCCATGTTTCTAATCTTACATTGTGTCTTCCCAGAAGAAAAAAAAAAAAGAAAAGGAAGAAAGAAAGAAAGAAAGAAAGGAAGGAACGAACGAAGGAAGGAAGAAATGAAGGAAGGAAGGAAGGAAGAAAGAAAGAAAGAAACAAAGAAAGAAACAAAGAAAGAAAGAAACAAAGAAAAGAAAGGAAGAGAAAGAGAGAAAGAAAGCATACAATTTGTGATAAGTTTATGTAGGATGCAAGTAATTTTAATGTGGAAAATAAATGCTTTACTTATTGTGATTCATATTTGTGAGGCTTCTGAATTTCTTTTAATTGCAAGCTGGGTATAGCGTTATGTCTGTGACTTCATAACTGAAGATGATGATGTAGGAGGATTGCCACAAGTTCAAGACCAGCCTGGACAAATTTAAAACCAGAGCAGGCTACAGAGGAAGAACACACTGTTTTAATCCTACCTATCTCTAGAATGAAAAGATATGTCTGAAACCTCACAGAATGGGTGGCTTGAATCCAACTCAGTGAGTTATACTCAATTCTGTGAGTGTCTGTTTTTGGACAAGTCCCAGTCTCATAATATTAAGCAAAACAATAACCCTTGGTATAATCCTATTGTGTCTCAGACCATTGTGTCTCAGCAATTCCATGCAAAGTGTAGATGCAAGCCTTGACTAGGTAAACAAGCAGAGAGGAGCATGAGAAGTGCATGTATGTTTCTTTATACTTATTGTAGCCAAGAGGAAAAGATGGAAGTGTGCTAATTACACAGAAAAAACCTGGGAAATATATCAAGTGTCAATATGATTCAAAGTAAAAATTTGGACACTTGTTATAATTGTCAGACCTCTACCATCTACATTTGGTATAAACACAGAGGATTGGTATAGAATTAAGTGCTGGGGCTGGAGATCAGCCTAAGAAGGAAAAACAGAATAGATATTTATGGAGAGATAGAGGAGGGTTGTAGAATGTGAAGATCAAAGGGGAGAGGACAAAAGTAGGAGAAAAGAGGGGATAATTGGAAGGACAGGCAAAGCCAAGGGCTATTTGAAGGATAGTCTAAAAGTCTCCTAAATTATATGTATTTGAGAATATAATTGGAATTGCTAAACAATGAAATCGAGTTATTTTTTCAATTTATTGGTTATTCTCTGTATTTACATTTCAAATATTATACCCCCCCAATACCCTCCCTCCTCCCCCTCAACTTGCTTCCATGAAGGTGCTCCCTCTCCCCATCACCTTCTCCACCTCAGGGCCTTGGCTGTTGATGATGTTGTTCTTCCCACGAGGTGCAAAACTTTCAGCTCTTTTAGTCCTTTTTCTAGCTCATTCATTAGGGTACTCATTTTCAGTCTGATGTTTAGCTGTAAGCATACTCATCAGTATCTGTATGACTCTCAGAGAGCCTCTGTGGAGACATCCATATCTGGTTCCTGCCAGTATCTTGGCATCAGCAATAGTGCTTGAGTTTGGTGGCTGCATATGGGGTAGTTCTCCAGGTGAGGGAGTCTCTGTAGGTCTTTCCTTCAATTGCTGCTCCTCTATCTGACGTTGTATTTCCTCCCCTGTTTTATTCTCCCGTCTAAAAACGACTGAGGCATCCACATTCTGCTCTTCCTTGCTTTTGGGCTTTATAAGTTCTGTGGATTATTTCTTGCATATTTCAAGCTGTTTTTGGGAGGGAGTGTTAGTATCTGCTTATCAGTGAGTACAAACCATGAGTGCTCTTTTGTGACTGGGTTACATCACTTAGGATGATAACTTCAAGTTCCATCCATTTGCCTAGGAATTTCATGAATTCATTGTTTTTAATAGCTGAGTAGTACTCTTAACTAGACATCTCTTATCACTAACTTAAGTCTCCAGTTTAGGGTATTAGTTACATCAAATCAAATTGCTGGCCAGAGGATTCCTATGAGAGCTCCAGAACAACCAGGCTATTGCCAGGACAATGATTTATCTCTACAAACTGATGGTAAAGCCCTATTGCTGAGGACATCACCAACACAATTCATTAAACATAAAGTCAAGATTGTGCCTACCTAGAGCCTCCATACCTACAGACCAGTATTCATGGTACTAGAAGCAACTCTAAATGCTACAAACGAGAAAGATAAACACTAACACAGTTTTAAACTTTATGATCTGTACTGGTGGCCTGCCTATAATATACACTTATGTAGTAGAAGCAAAGTTCATGAACCTAACCAACCAATATCTGCTTTGGTTTAATGCCTATGCCATGAGATGAAGCCCATCCCCAACACTAGCTGGGTGGCTTAGAACTTAACACTAGATAGGTCTTGTATCTAAGGGAAAAACAATGAATACCATAATAAAGGGACACTTAATGATTTTTTATACTAATAGATCATATTTTTGCTCTGCTATTATCAGAGAAGCTTCCTCCAGCAGAAGATGAGAACAACTACAGAAATCTACTGTCAGGCAATGTGCAGAAAATGTGCAGACCTTAGAAGGCATCCCAGCCATAGTGAGATGCCTTCATCAAAGCCTTACCTCTGGCATAAAGAATCCTGCAGAAGAGGAGGGAGAATTTTGCAAGAGCCAGAGGAGATGGAGGATACCAATGGGAGAAAAATGGACCTTTTAAACACATCAGGATAAATATGTATGTGAACTCACAGAGATTCTGACAGCATGCATGGGGTCTGCACAGGTCTAGGCCAGATGAAGTCCTAGCACTGAGAAGGAAAGTAGACACACAGGAACTCCAATGCTTAACTTAGAGGCTAACTCTGATTTAAAACTGTGGACTAATTAAAAAAAAATCAATGTTCTCTAAGAAGAGTTTCACTGGTTATGTGAACTACTATTAAACATAACCACCTATAACCACCAGTAGACTGCCAACACAAAATGAACTCGCCATTTTTAAAGGTTCTTTGTGTCACTTTGCTTTGCACTAGGCCTTTTTTTCTCTCTTTACATTTTTTTCTTTTTCTTTCTTAAACTGCATGTATATGTGTATGAAAAAAGTCATTTTCTATTGAAAATAGAGGAGTATGTTGACATATGTTGACTTAAGGAACAACTAGGCCAACACTGGCAAATATGTTAATATCTTACATTAAATCCAAATGACTCTCAGGTATCGATATTATCCCTGGGGGAATTTGTTTCCTTTGCAGATAGAAAAACTGACCATAGACCCATTATTGTACATGTCCAAACATCCATAAAAACAGGAAAGGAAAGCTTTGTACTTACCTAAGAATACCAAAATGAAAATCCAAAGGAAGCATTTTATTGCTTTAACAAACTGGTACAAGACAAAATTCTATTAACTTGTTTCAATTCTTATATAGACACTAAAATTTTCAAGCTGTTGGACTGTGGGACAATTATTTATCTCTCTTCCTTGTCAATAAAATATAAATGTCACCCACACAGTAAGGTTGTTTCCAAGATATACTCTAACTGAATAAGTTAGAGTCTGAAGACAGGTAAGTGCTATCTAAGCACTAACAGTTTTATCTTAAACATATTGAGAAATTTGAGTTCTTTTTCATGCACAGAGGAGATGTTTATACTATAACACACATTCTGCTTGGTGAGAAAATGAGATGAAAAATGCTGTATCATATGAGATTGGCAATAATATCTAAGTACTAGAGTAATTATCAAACATTTATTTAGTCTTTTATTAATCAAGGCTGTTAATTTATTTTTATGATCCATAAAATAGTAGTCATTGTGTTTGATTAAGAATAAAACCTGGGGTTGGAGAGATGACTCAGCAGTTAAGAGCACTAGCTGCTTCTCCAGACGTCCAGCAGCCACATAGTGGCTCACAAAACCATCAATAAAAAAATGTAATGCCCTCGTCTGGCATGTAAGTAAATATAGATAAAGCATTCATATACAATAAATAAATAAACAAATAAATAAATATTTTAAACGAATAAAAATTGTGGCTAGGTGGTGGTGGCACATGTCTTTAATCCCAAAACTCGGGAGGCAGAGGCAGGCTGATCTTTGTGACTTACAGGCTAGACTTTCCCTAGCAGCTAAGGCTACAGAAAAAATCCTGTCCCAAAAAAAGAAAAAAGAAAAAAAGAGAGAGAAAAAAAAAATAAAGAAAAAAGTATAAAACCTGTCTTAAAGCAAACAGTTTTCCAAGTATATGCAAATGTTATTATGAACAAGCATAAGTACATGCTTGTAAACACCTTACCTCCTTAACTACAGTGAGTACATTCCAAAGCCCCAATGGGAACCAGAAAATGTGAATGGTTCTAATTCATGTATACTATGTCCCTTTATAAAGACAAAAATGAAAAATTGTCATAACATGCTCTACTAAATGTTATTGTACTATATTTATCTCCTTGTGATTTTATGAGTTTATAATTAAAGGAAGCATCTTTCAGCTTCTCTGATATGCTTTACTTGACAAACTCATTACTTTCATATTTGAGGGACATTATTAAGTAAATAAGTATTACTTGATCACAAGCACTGAAGATATACAGGAGATAACATGTTAAGTGATTTGGTTCATAGTAACTATCGGGTTGGTATTATACACAGACTAGATAATCTGGAAAGATAAATGATTCAGGTCCTAGGCATGACAAGAGATAAATGGTCTAAAATGACTTCATGCTCTTCAAAATGGAACACAACTTAAAATGTGTCAGTATTTGGATATATTTTATTTAACAAGTTTTGGACAAAATTTCACTACAAGTGGCTGAAGATGAGAATAACTCTGAGCTGTATTCTACACATGTAACTGTAGATTAAATATTTAGATTAAAATGTCTCTACATCTTTCCTGTAAAAAAATCAAGAAAGATGGCCAGCTACCATAATGAGAAATAAATACTTAAGTAGTTAGAGAAAATAGGGAGATGAAAATTCTGGATTTATGCCCATTTCTATCTTAATGATTTCTCAGCAGTTTGTACAGAAGACCAAGGGGAAATGAAAATGAGTATTCACAAATTAGTTTTTGATGTTTGAAACAGTAATACAATTGCAAGAAAAAAAATTATAAAAGAAGAAATAGGGCAAGCGAGTGTTTAAAGGAGACCTGCAATCATCTCCACTGTAAAACGTGAAAATTGAAAAGCAACAGGCTATTTAAGTCTACTGAAGAAAAAAAATTGAATATGGATATTTCATACATATTTATAATGAATGTTGTGTGCATTCATTCACAACACAAATTCATTTCACACATAAGAAGTAGGAAATATGAAAGAGTTGTATATCATTTAATCCATAGACATATATCTTATCACAAAAAGGATCTGGTTGCTTCTGATCTAATAAGAACATTTCTGAGGAAGAAATATCATGTGTTTAATCCAGTGTATTTGTGTCTGGCAGTGGACCACATTAACAGAGAGGCAAGGTGGTCTTGTCTTTATGTCATCACAAAACTCAAGTATCAAAACATTGAGACAAGACTGAGGTCCCTTACCTGAAGTAGGCAACTGATCTGGTTGAATCTGTGATGTTACAAGGCTTAAAATATCCTTTATAAAATGTTCATTCTATGCGTTTTTGATAATCATACTTTAGTGTGTTAACCAGTATAACTGTTTGACTATAATAATCAAGGCATAAAATATCAGAATTTTACGTTTTAAAGACTTAGCTATAAAATATAAATATACTCATTAACCAGTTCACTCAAAATAATCTATCCTCAAGTGGTAAATTATAAAAATAAATAATTAGTTTTGATACTAGGAAATAGCCTACATACAAGGGGTAGACAAACCATCTTAAGGCTGACAAGCTCCAAAAACATACCCTTCCTATTTCTCTGTAGGCCATATCTCATTTGGTAATGTTTTTCAATTTTTAATTTATATAAAACGATTATGTGTTCCTTATGTTCATTGTTTGGCAAAAGAGAGTAGAAACACAAGAAGAGTTGAGATTTTACCCAAACTTCCAGGGAATCTGTTACCAAGACCTCAACAAATCATTTCTCAAATCAAGGCCCTTGGATGATTGGATGATAAATAGAAAAGGCTGGGGATATGAATTATTTAGTTGTTGGAACATGGTTCAAGAGCACAGTCATATGAAAAGAAGTCTAAGTGTTTGTGAGAAAACTCCTATTAAATAGGGCATAAGACTTGTGAACTCAGGTTTTTCAAAGCATGTAATTGAAATGTGCTTTCATGACCCTCCAGTGTAGCTAATAGGAGTGAGTTTACTTGGAATTATTCATTACCACTGGATTATTCATTTACAAAACATTTACTTTTGCTGTGATCAGCTTTTTCATTATATGTGGCTTACCCTTGTGACTGTACACTTTACTGATGCGACGTGACTCCTTTTAATCTTCAGAGTATAAACTCTCTGATGCTCTGAATAAAGTTGGCTCTTTCATGGACTTTAGTCCACCTCATTCATTGGCTCCATTCTCCCAGGGGCCGTTACAGTTGTAAACAGTTAATAATGTGCTTGCCATACAAAATCTGAAACTCAAAACCCATTTTAAAAAAATCTCTGTGTGATTGCCTACAATTGTGTTCTATTGCAATGTTGACACAAAGTGATATGTCACAACTAATATGGTAAGCTACGCAAATCCGGATACTTTACAGAAGGATCATAGGAATATTTGTCACTTGTAATTAGTAATCTTGGCACTGGGGAACAGAGCTGGGGATAGCATATCATGGTCAGGGACTGTGAGCTGTAGGCCGGGATGGAGACATCTCAGAAGTCCACTGCAGCTCCTTTGTAAAAAGGATGGCATCTAGGACCCTGAGAAGCAGAAGACACATTCCTCCAGGGGAGCTGCCATCTGAAATAAGAGACTGCCAGCAGTAGAACAGGATAAAGACATCTCAAGAGCCCAAGGCAGCTCTTTGTAAAGAACAGTTGTTTCTATTTCTCCTAACCTTAGTCCTGAACAATGGCTGTACAGATTTTATTTGTGTGTGACTACTTTTCAGTTGGCCTTGGTATGCATAATTATTCTACTATGTCTGACTTTCCTCTTTCTTTCTCCTTCTGATCTAGTGGATTCTATGAAACTAGATGTTGCTTGATGTAATGATTCTTAAACAATTGGAAATTGATGCACAGGAGCCCAGCACAGCACAGTCCTAATGGCCAGGTGCATTCTGTGTGTTCTCATCTTTGGAACAATGGAATAATTGTACAATAGTAGTTTCAGATTAATGTTCAACTTGCAAAGAAAGTTTAAAGAAGTTATTAGAAAATGAATTAGAGCCAACAATGGAACCCCCAAGAAAGGGAAAAGTTATTGAAGTTATAAAATAATTTTGCACAACAGTTGAGAGTGGTTTCTGGATAAGAAAGTATAGGCTGCATGAAATCATATACTAGTAAAACTAAGACAAAATATTGGGATTCTTAGAAGAGCCATTGTGTGCAGTGTGCAGGAACAGAAAGCTAGAGGAACTACTGAGTTAAGGGTGAACTTGATTCTTTCTGGCCACTGTCTGGCAGATTTGCCCATGTCATTTATCATTAGAGCTTCATAGAAAAATGCAAGTAGCTGTCCTCAGAGCTCTAAGTTCTGAAGTATAATAAGTCAAAGGTTAACGTTTAAATAATAATAAGTTTGCAGTTATTATTATTTTAGCCAAAGGCCTGGGAATAGGGGATGCTTGGAACTTTGGGGAACAATTGTAATTCTTTTTTTTTCTTGCAACTTTATTTACAAAAGAGAGATACATGTGCATATTCTTAAAAGCATTTTTGGCATATAATTATATGAATATATTTTTGTCAGTATTTGATTCTTTTAGAGGTTTGATTGTATGCATTGAAATCTGACTAGTTACCATCAGCATAAAGTACATGTAGAACAGAACGTAACATGGGAACATTCAGAGTTTTCTTGGTGTGTATAGATTAAGCATAATGATTTTTGAATACCAAAAATTGTCGCAAGGCTATATTCTTAGCTCTTGGATTATTAATGATTTAAGGTTCAGGTGTACCACACTCTGAGAGGGTGCTATACACTTATTTTTTTCCTCAGAAGGCCTAAGGCTTTCACTTTTTGACCTTTGTGTTTCTCGAGCTTCATATGTCCCGTAAGTTGTTTCTGGGTATTCAGAGCTTTCTGGGGCTAGAATCCAATTATCAGTGACTGCATATTATGTCTGTTCTTTTGTGCCTGGGTTATCTCACTCAGGATGATATATTCTCTAAATGCACTCATTTTCTTAGGAATTTTGTAGTCATTGTTTCTAATAGCTGAGTAGTACTCGATTGTGTAAATATACCACAATTTTTGCATCCATTCATCTACTAAAGAACATCTGGGTTCTTTCCAGCTGTTGGCTATTATAAATAGAGCTGCTATGAACATTGTGGTCCATGTGTCCTTATTGTATGTTGGAGCATCTCTGGGGGTATATACTCAGAAGTGGAATAGCTGGTTCTTCAGGTAGGACTATGTCCAATTTCCTGAACAGAACACCAATGGCTTGTGCTCTAAGGCCAAGTATCGAGAAATGGGACTTAATGAGATTGCAAAGTTTCTGTAAGACTAAGGACACTGTCAAGAAAACAAAATGGCAGCCAACAGAGTGGGAAAAGTTCTTTATCAACCCCACATCTGATAGAGGTCTAATATCCAATATATAGAAACAACTCAAGAAGTTAGACACCAGAGAATCAAACAATCCTATTAAAAATGGGGTACAGAGCTAAACAAAAAATTTTCAGTTGAGGAATATCGAATGGCTGAGAAGCATCTAAGGAAGTGTTGGACATCCCTAGTCATCAGGAAAATGTAAATAAAAACAACTCTGAGATTCCACCTCACAACACTCAGAAAGGCTAAGATCTAAAATTCAGATGACAGCAGATGCTGGTGAGGCTGTGAAAAAAGAGGAACACTCCTCCACAATTGTAATTCTTAATCTCTAGGTAGATGTAGTTATTTGTTTAAATTTGATTTGGCAATGTTTATAAAATGTCTTTTTTTCTACCTGCTCTTGGAGTACTTATAAAAGACTGGGGCAACAGAAAGGATAATGAGCAAATGAGCAAGAGAGTGTGCCAATGACTGAGTAAGTGTGATAGCCTGTATGAAAATGTGTGAATGTGTGTGTGTGTGTGTGTGTGTGTGTGAGTGTGTGTGAGTGTGTATGTGTGTGTGTGTATGTATGTGTGTGTGAGTATGTGATTGTATATGTATGCATGTGTGTGAATGTGTGTGTGTGAGTGTGTGAGGGAGGGAGAGAGAGAGACAGAGAGAGAGAGAGAGAGAGGGAGGGAGGGAGGGAGGGAGGGAGGGAGGGAGGAAGGGAGGGAGGGAGGGAGGGAGGGAGAGAAGAGTACATTTAAGCCTTGAAAATTTGCCTGTCTGCTTATGCCTAAAATGGAGTATGTTTTTATTTATTATGTACCTTCCAGATATCCCTGTTTCCATTGGAGAACTCTGATCCTGTGTCAGTGCTGGACACTGACAGAACAGGGAATAGCGAAAGGCTAGGGCTACTTGGTCAGCCAACATCATCTACTACTTTAAGTCTTCAGAGCAGCAGGAAACCCTGAGCCTTCCCTCACCAAAAAAATAAATAAATAAATAAATAAATAAATAAAATAAAAAATAAAAGAAAAAAGAAAAAAGTTGATGCTACATAAGAAACAACATTCAAAATTGTCCTTTGACTGCCACTCATGCACATATATGTGCACACATGCTCTCTTTGTGTATGTACACACGTGCACACATTTGCAAGTTTCCAGGCTCACACATATACACACAGAGTGGGGAGTGGGAGAGTAGATGAAAAATCTAGATTCTGAAATCTTAATTCTGATAAGAAATTGTTTCTTAGAAAAATCACAAGACTGACATTTTCTTCACTCATACACATGTTGAGACTGAATTCAAAGCAGAGAACTAAGCTTAAATAGACAACATATGACTATATTACACAATGGGTCCATTTCAGGGATGGAGTGCTCTATCAAGGTTTTCACTAAAACATTAGTGGTGGTGCAAATCAATTTTCAAACAAAAGAAAAACAGTCAAAATACATTAACACATTATACCCAATTTCTTCTCCCCTCTTTTCTCTCTCATACACACATGAATGCTCTCCCTTTCTCTTTCTCTATCTCTCTCTCCTCAAACGTCAGAGAGCCCACCATTATTCCTATTATTCCTACAGTACTATATTTTTCCAATTTCATTTTATATGTATAATCACATAAAATTATATGAAAAACAGAATATTCACAATTTTTCAAAGTTGGAATCTTAAGATCTCTTCATTTCTTGATTTTAAAAAGTATGGGGTTTTACAGTGTTAACCAACTTTTCTTAGGAGCCTGCACCCAATAGCTTTCTCACATCTACATTAAAATGTATATTTTGGGTATATACATAAAATATTAGCCCAAAATATGGACACCACTCTCAACTCTCAAGTCTTGAGAGCAGCCAGAAAGAAAATAAAACATAGTACATGAGAGCTGTCTGTTTCATCCACCGCTTAACATGTACAAATTACATTTCCTGGCATGAAGGTTATTTCCCTTTATCATTCAGGCTTATCTGATATATATTTTGTACACATAGAGAGATTTCCTAATATATCTATGATTGCTTTGTGAATAAAATAAATTGAGGGTTAAGTTCTAACACTCTATTGAGGACAGATTTCTACACACACACACACACACACACACACATACACACACACACACACACACACACACATACATTGAAGCCATTAATGTCATATCTAGCCCTATCAATATAATAGTCCCTATCCAACAATATTTTTGAAAGCCAAAATTATTTTTGGAATTAATAATCTGAAAAATCACCCTCATTCTGCCTCAAACTGGCCTTTTGTCTCATTTGGTAATATTACTCATTACTCACAGAGCTCATGAAATTCACATATGCAGAGGCAGCATTATTAGTTTCTGAAATATCCATGTGACTGCATTTCTCCAGTAAATGGACTAAAGTAGATAGATTTAGAAAATAATGGTTGATAGGAAGTTTTGCTGAGCTGATATGAAACTCTCATTAAGACTCTGATGCCTGTTCTAGTCTGCATTGGCTTATTACTTTCCAAACGTGTTTGGTTGTGGGTTTGTTTTTGTTTGCTCGTTTGTCTGTAGACACAGGCTTAGAGTCAAACATGCCATAATTGACTGCTTATGAGTGCTTTCTACTGAGCTGTTGACCTTGTTCGCATATCACAGCTTGAGAGAGGAAACCACACAAACCCTGGGCCATCACTGAAAGTTCACAGGAATATTTGCTATTCATGTTCATGCTCTAAATGATATTTGATGAATTCAAAGTCTTCAAAAATTGTTAGATTCATTTACTGTTCAGAGACAAATGGATAAATATGGGCTTTTTTTTTTTTTTTTTTTTTTGTTCTGCTTTTCTATCCAATACTCAGAAGAAGAGTTATTTTTACATTCACAGATATTTTAAAAAGCTTAATGTACTGTATATCTTATTTTCCAGATATAGTAAATGCTGAGGTCTGCTTTTTTATTTTTCTTAAACATACCACAGCTTTCATCTTAGATGTTGGGTTATGTTACATTCATAGCATATAGTAAAGCATCCTGAAAAACACACCCTCCATAAATTAAGAACCACCCAAAGGGGAGTTTTCAAAGGTAATCGTGCATACCCATTGAACTGGGCTTCTTTTTATAGAGTTGTTTTCCAGCCTCGTTCTCCCTATTTTGCCTTTGATCAATGCACAGGTTTTTACCAGAACAGCTGCGGAATCAGAGTCTTAAACCTAGAAAAACATTTCAGCAGTTCTCGTATCCAGCCACTTCCAAGCCTGCTCAGGAACTGAGTTTTTTTCTGAACTAGGAATATGGTTTAGAGGTTGTCTCTAAAAGGTCCATGTGCTAGGTACTTGCAACCAGGGAGACAGTGTTGAGAGATTACAGAACCTTCTTGAAAAGCAGACCTCTAGAAAGTGGAAAGGCCATGGAGACTGCCTTCCCTAGGTATAGTAACATTACTTCACTCACAAGATCCCATCTAAGGTGTAAATACAGGGGAGTGACAAAGGCAGCATCCCCCCAGACCTTTGCTTCACATTCAACAACCCCCCTACCCCCTCCCTGTTCAATTCTCTGCCTGAAATCTCCATCAGAAGGGTAAGCAAGTGGGGTCACCTGATCACAAATCATCTGCCTTTTAAATGTTAAACTGTTTTTCTTTGTAAAACATATTCAGCAGTAGCTAATCAGTTTCTAGGAAAACAGATGGATACAATTAGTAATTTCATAATATAAGGAGCAAGCAAATCAGTTACCATGAGGAACTGAGTTTGTATCACAGCTTTCTGGGACTGTAGGCTATACTGCTCAGTCGCCATTCTGAAAGTGTCTCTGATAGTCCTTCACATTATTTAGGCTGCCACGATCATCATATCATCAATTTCAATAATCTCTTTCCTGCAATACACCAGACAGGTTGAGGCTGTGGTACCACACACACAAAATAAGGACGGAAAGCCAAAGTTTGTCAAAGAAGTGTTTCAGGTAAGGATTTTTTCTAAGTACTGAAAATGAAGTCTTACTTCATAGAAAATGAAAATAACCACTCAATCGAAACCAAAGAACTCTGGGTATATTACTATGAACAGGTGGTTAGACAGCAGTTCAGATATGAAAAGGTAGATGTTGGTAGTGCAAGTTCAAGGCTTTGCCATTCATACTTGCTCTCAAGTCCTGCTCCGGATTACAATTATTAGAGGACAACTTCTTGCTATAGTCATTTCTTTGTGACTAACATGCCTCTGGTATAACACTCAAAGGAATCGATTGACCAGGGGACAGACAGGTAAATGGGAAAGGAAGTACTGTGTTGACTCACAAGGCGACGCAACACCACAACACCATTCTTATATACCCTCAGCAGGAACAGCATAAACCCACTAAAAGATACTGTTAATAGTTTGATGCCCTTCCCTTTACATGTGTGCCAAGAGGTTTCTGGAAACATAAGGAAGGAGGAACTGACCTTAGTGGAATATGTGCTGACTCGAATTCATATTTAAAAAATTAAAATCCATGGTTAGATTTTGACATGTAGTGGAGAGAATGGAAACACAGAGCCCTCCTTTGGGCAGACACTTATCTAATGACCCACTGACCTCAGAGCAAATGGAAAACTCTGGGACAGATGTACAGCCCACATATCCTCACCACGGGCCTAAAAACAGCCAGGAGGCTGTCAGTATTAACTCAAATGCCCCCACTTTCACTTGCTCTGCTTTTCATCACTGAAAGCTCTCAGCCAGAAAGTGGCCCACAGAGGTGGCCAGCGTTGATGTCAACAGATTATCAGGCCACTTGGTAACATTCTCTTGCTAGGAACCTTTTTAAATCCCTACATTGGCAATCCTAATGCTCTGTTGATTTTTGTTACTTGCTGATAAGGCTTTTAATGGCCAAATCCCAGTATATTTTTAGATCTTTTGTCACCATGGGTCTCCTGTCACTCAGTGAGGTTGAAATCAGCAGGCTGTTAGTTTGCCTAGGGTATAATCTCAGGTCCTATGGAACAAGGGTTTGCAGCAAGCTGGCCTCCTGATTGTGGAATTTACTTTTGATTTTTATTCATTGAGCACTGTCATCTCTCCCTGGAAAACGAGAGCAAAAATGCATCTATCTGAAGCTGTGTTAGAAATCTAAAATGAATATATTTAAAGGCACCGTGCATTTTACAGTGTATGTGTGTGTATGTGTGTGTGTGCACACACGAGTATGTGCTTGTGTGTGTATGTGTGTGCATGTGTGTTATATTTGCTTAACACATCAAATCTATATTTCAAATATTTTAAGTGGCTAGTTAATTATCTATTTTTCCCCAAGGAGAGCTAATTAGCATCTCATCTCAAATATGTTCTGAGCATTTCTTTAAGAAAGACAGCAGCAAATTTTCTCTTGGGGGAACTAAATGGACAGAAGGGAAGGGAAATTTTCAGCACATCAGGAAATATTAGACCATTATCCTTTAACAGATACAGAATGGAAATGATCCCTTGATCACCACTGAAATGTTGTTTAACTGGGAGTTTCTGGTTAATGCAGATAAATCCCTGTTCCTAATCTCTAATGTGTTGTCATGGCCTTCTTCTCTTCCTGCTTATGCTGTGACTATATTTAACATGACTAGCAAGGACTAAGACAGAGACATTGGATGAGATTCGCCACAGTGGAGTATTGAGGAAAGACTGTGTATAAACACAAAGGTGGAGTGAAAGAAGTGTGCAGAAGGCACTCTATCTGGCAAAGTAAACATGCTGTGAACTTGAGCTAAAAAATGAGGATGTGGCAATGTTCAATTCCATGAGAATATAAAAGAAGAGATCCTGTCAAGATGTGATAGCATTTTGTCCCTTTAACTACAGGCAACTAAAGAATGCTGAAAGTAGGAGAAACATTCTTCCCCAGGGAAAAAAACACACTGTATGGTTATCTAGTACCAAATGGTCAGCCCTAAGAACATACATAAAGTAATATTATATAGTTTGAATATTGTTTTGGTTACTCAAGTACAGATCAAGTATTTATGCCTTTAGGAATATTATATTGTCTCACACACACACACACACACACACACCCACTCGATAACAATTAATGAAAAATAGACTATAAATCAAATGAGAGTAAGGAGATGTTTGTGGGAATGCTCTGAGGGAGAAAGGGGAAAGGGGAAATAATGCCATTACATTGTAGTATTTTTTTAAAAAGTAATTTTTAAGAAATATTTTAAGTGTATAAGAACACAGATCAGTCATTAAAGAACTTTCCTAATAAACTTAAGTAACTAAACTCAGATTCCTCAGCACACTAGCCAGAAGCCACAGCATTCACATATAATCCTATAAATGGATAGGTAGAAACAACAGAAATTCTCAGTATTCCTGAACAATGAAGTTTGCTGAATTTAATAAACTCTCAGTTTAGGATAGACACTGTCTCACAAAATAAGATGAAGAGCAACAGAGTCAAATAACGCCAAACTTTAGTTAGTTTCTACATACGGGCACACACAACACCCATTTCCCCTACCCAGATTTCAATTTTATCAAACTGCTTAAAGGGTTACCATGACAGTCTTTTATTTTATCTCTGTTTTAGAAGATATTTTAAAAATAGGTTCTGCTCCTACTTTAAAGACAAGACATGATAGAAAGAAAAAGGTCATTTATTGAAATGTCGTGACCAAAATCCACAGTTAGAACAATGTGCTAATGGGAGGAAGGAGATTTTAGGATCTCTCCAATGTCATCGCTGAATTAAATGGGAAAGAGAGCAAGATCATGAATACAACAATTAAATAGAAAATGTAGTAATGATTAGGCACTAGCATATTTTTTTCTGGGGAAAAAAAAGCCACATATAGATGAACAATCTCCATCTCATGTACATGCACTTGCCATCTTGGTTGGAAGACTACACAATCCCTTTCATACTGTTATATTTTCCTACATATGTTGCTTCTTTCATGACAAACAACTATTTGACCATCAAGAATTAAAACTAATTTTCTCACTAAAAGTGAAAGACAGCCTGAGGATACTGCTGAGGTGTTTGCTAGTTAAGCACGAAGACCTATTTTCAATCCCTTAGGACACATATGGACGAGCTAGGAAAAGTTGTGTGTGCCTTTAATTAAAGCTTTGAGGGAACAGACATGAGAGGATACTTGTGCCTTGTTGAGCAGACAGTCTTCTAAATCAAAGAGCTCTAGGCTCAGAGAGAGACTATACTTCAACACAATAAAGTGAAGAGCAATTCAGAAACATAACCATTGTTGACTTATTGTCTTTACACATACAGTATATACTTTGTTGTGCATGTGAACACACAAACACACATACACACATGAAAAAGACACAAAATAAAAGTAGAAAATATTATACTGACATTAACAAAATGGTGTATGGAATCATCCACAGAGCCAGTGTTCACAGAAAGAGCAAATTGCCTAATCAAAGGAAACAATTTGTTACTGAGATGACATAGTCATACATTGCGTTGTTCATGAGGATCCCCTTTTCTACTTCCAATCAGTTTTCAAAGGAATTATTATATGAGTCTGTAATGCCCCACAAAGTAAACATGGCCTGTAGGCCTGCCCTTTGTCAGATGTTATCGGCCAGCAGCCTATGAGAGTTAGAAGGGACACAGAGTTCAGAAAACCATGAATGTGATGGAATCACTTCAGGAATCAGCTTCAGAAAATAGCTCAGCTTTATTCAGGTTGAACAAGGGCTGTATAGACCTTGGAAAGTGTGCTGGGATTTACAGAGTTGGTTCATGTTATCGGCTAGGGCAGAGGTGGTGGAAATGCTTAAATTTACAGGAAGAAGAATTCCAGGTGCTTGCTGGGCAGGTTCTCAGGAGAAATTTGAATTGATAATCTGGCAATAGGCAACTCCCCTCTCATGTTTTCTGGAGTTAAACGCAGGAAGGACTGATTGGTCATAGCACTGTAATTGATTATCATATAGCAGGAAGGTTTGAGCAGGACTTTTGTGCTGAATCTTACAGCTCCTGCAAGAAGCTCTGTTCAGGGACCTCTGTGTAAGTTCAGGCACCTGAGCTTAGAGACACTTTCTTCGAGATAAGACCAAACAAGGAAGCTCTGCAGATAAAGGGAGTCCTGCCTTTTGTGCCTTGCTTGGAGAAATATCTGGATATAGTACACTGAAAACTTAATATTGTATATTTGTGTTTGAAGCTCTCAACAGGATTTCCTACTAACTCCCACAAATTCTTTCCTGTCTAGTATTTTATTTAGCACTGATGATTTCTTTCAAACTAAATTTCATCCTTTTTTTTTCTGTCAGATTTCCCCAAATTAAGCAATGATTCCACAGAAAACTCCTTTTGATAATCATATACTATTTTATCTATCTTCTTTTATTCATCATTAATATATTATTTATTGATATTTAACTAGTAAATTAGTAGTGGCAAAGATAGTATCAAGGGGAGGAAATGTCTGAGAGATAGGAGAATAAAGATATTATCTTAAACATGAATTGTTTTTACATAGTGTTTTTTAACTGTTCAGGTTATAGATATACAGAATGATCAAAAATGACTGCATTATGACTTTATATACCTATATAGTCTATGAAACATATACAAATAAAATCATATACATACTACTGAAATACTTGAAATATTATTATTATACATTGTAAATATCCAAGGATTAGTATTGCTAGTACGATATTGCAATGTTTAGATATGTAACATACAAACTATGTTTCAATATATAGATGATGTAACATTGGGATATCAGGAAGTCAGGCTTATCAGTAGTTATCTTGGGTTGGGTAGAATTTGGAACATGTTTTTGTTGTTGTTAGGAAATGTCACAAGATTGACTTAGATGAGCAAGAGCTTCCAGCCCAAGAGAACAGCATGTGCAAAGAAGTCACTATCACAGAAGTTTAGAGGCAGAAGCAGATTGATCTAGCATTGCTCCAGGTCCATTGAATATTTCTGAATAAGATTTTTCAGTATGCTAAATGCAACCAGATTGAATATTTTGAGTCCCATCCCATTGAATAACTTTGAAATAAGAAGTTGCTTTTTAATGAGGCATTTGCATTTAATCTCAAATTTGGAATGCAACATCTTCTACTTGGTTATTTCCATTGGAATAAGTGTTTCCAGGGCTTTATGCTTATCCTGTAGTAAAGACATGGGTTTCTCAAAATATATTTCAAGTGTTAAAGATGAGTGAATTATTTATTTATAGAGAAACCTGGAAAATACAGTACCAACAATAGCAAACTAAGGCTTGTATAATAAATTTTGAGAATGTTATCACTGAACCACTTGTGGTATTTCCAGTGGGCTATTTTTAAAAGAAAAGACAGAAACTAAAATTTTAGTAAAGTGATTCACAAGACTGAAGCTATTGATAGAAGGAAGCTGAAGTCCTGAGGAACAGATGAGTCACAGGAAAATTTAGGAGGAGCACGTCAAAGAATGTTTTAAAAATTCATCATTTGGTGAACTGTAATCCATTCTAGCTAGAACAAGCAAAGTGAATAGAAGAAGGAAGATAGATGCATAAAATTAAGCTTAAGCTAACAAGAATCCTCAGTAAATGTAAGAAAACTGCAGACCTTTTCTCTTTTAAATAACAGCTTTCCCAGAGATAAAATTTACATATAAGAGAGCATGACTTTAAATTACTTAATTCAGTGTTTTTCCCATATTTATGGAATTATACAACCATGCCTTCTACCTGATTTTACTGTATTTAGCATCCCCAAAAGAAAGCCCATGTCCACTAACAGTCACTTCCAGTTTTCTATCAATTCCCAGTGTCCTGGGCATGTCATGTTTTTAGAGTTTCATGTTCTAAATATTATATAATTACAATCAGAACGTACATCTTTACGAATGGCTTAAGTTTTGCTTAACATGTCTTCATGACTGATCTATATGGTGGCCTGTTAGGATTAATTTCACTTATTTTTTAATTCATATAACATCCCACTGTATAACTATACAACATTTTGTTTACCTACTCATTAGATATACTTATTTAAGTCCCTCTGCCCCTTTAACTGCTAGAAGGTTATTGCCAACACTTGTGTATTTGACTTTGTCAAGAACTTTTTACCTTTCTCTTGGGTATCATTCTAGATGTAGAATTACTCTACTTCTTCTGATATGAAATCAACCCACTAACATGATTATACATTTTATTCAAGACCAAAAACCAAATGGAAAACAAGTTCAGACATAGTCTTTATAGAATGTGCTTTATGAGATTAATATCTGTTTATTGTATTATGTGATAAACTAAAGCAGGAAATTAACTTTTCAAAGAAAAGTTTCATCAACAAAGTTTGATGCAAAATAAGTAATTTAAATAAACCCAATTAAAAATATACTTCATGAGTTTGGGGACCATCTGGATTAAAAAGTGAGACCCTGTTTCTAAAAAAGCAACAGCAAAGTATAAATATATGTATGTTGTACAGAAACAGAGTATCTGTGTATACTGTAATAGCTTAGAATACATCTCTTTAAAAGGGTGACCAAACTGATAATATTTTAATGGAAAAAAATTATTCAATGTCAAATAATTTGACTGACATTTCCACATATTAATTTTGATGCTAAAACCAAAACTATTGTTTGTGAAATTGCATGAGTACATCATTCCATGTAGATATAATTTAGCAAAGCAAAAAAAGGTTTAGGAAAAATGTATTTCACATATTTTTTGTCAAAATATAGCATTTCTAGATTTACCATGTCAAAAGTGAACCTCACTTATATAGTTTGTGGGCTCCCTAAATGAGAAATAGGTATGGGATGCTCAGTGCTGTTCAGCAGGTGTTGAATATAGTATCAAAATGCCCCACTGGTTAAAACTTTAGATTCCTTTCCAACACTTTTAGAAGGATTGCACATTTGAGTTTTCAACTACTTGCTTCTTCTTATTCTGTCTTATTATTCTGAATTTTTCTAGAGATGGTGAACCCCCCATCTGTATAAGGTGGGAGGAGAGTGAGACAGCAAGGATTATCACAAGAGCCTCAAGTATGTGAGCCAACACTTCCACAATGACTCCTAGATTGTCAAGTTAATGGTGTCTCCCTTGTGTATACTTAGACTTTCTGTATACATTTCGTTCATGGTTTTGAACTTTGTTTTTCTACTAAAACAATCAAAATATCTAGAAAGATGAGAATTTGGGTCTTGTCTGGAAGATTCTGATTTCACCTAAGTGAAGTGTGATCTAGGCATCAAGATACTCAAAGCCACCTGCGTGGTGCTCATCATTTTCTGGCAGAAAACTGAACTCAACAAGAGCCAGTAAACTGTCAGTTCATGCTATGATAATTCTCCATTGACTCGCTCATCTTGGTGCTTGGCATTTGCTAACACATTGCTATCTAATTCTAGTCCTCACATTCTGGACCTCTTTGTTCTGAGGGGAAAAGAAGGAAGAAAATCAGAAATTTTACTTTCTAGCTTGAAAGAGAGAATTTCGCCAGTACCTACATCTACCACCTTCTTTTCTGACTTCAGGAAGTAACTGAAATGGGGCCCCTCCTCTACATGAAGGCCTTCAATGTCCTGCATTCTCACCGCACCTGTGCATGCCTATCTTCCCCTCCTTCTCATCAACTAGGGCTCTTTCTCTCAGAACTGAACATTCCAGTCTACAACATTTGTGTATTGAACCACTTCATGCCAAATGCATCCCTCTTAAGCATGTTGATTGATTTTGTATATGCTAAATGTAAGGAGACCTTTGAGGTTAGAGACTGACATTGGCATGTGTTCCACAACCACTTCATCCCTTTACTCTATGAGATGGGGGTCTGTTATGAAACATGGAGTTTTTAGGCCAGCAAGCCACTAGTATCCACCCTAGAGAGATATTCGCATGCTTGAGCAAGAAACAAACACTTTTCCCACCAAACCATCTCTCTAACCCCTTCCCAACATCTATTTTTTAAAATAATTTTTATTGGATATTCTCTGTAATTTCATTTCAAATGTTGTTCCTTTTCTTCCACATTCCCATCCCCTACCCCTCAACTTAATTCCAGGAAGATGGTTCCACTCCCAACCACCCTCTCTACCTCAGTGTCTTGGCACTCCCCTGTAGTGGGAAAATGTGCCTTCACTGAACCAAAGGCCTCTTCTCACATTGATGCCAGTCAATGTCATCCTCTATTGCATATGCAACTGGAGAAATGGGTTTCTCCATGAATTCTCACTGGTTAGTGTTTTAGTCCCTGGGAGCTCTGGAGGGTTTGGTTGTACCCAAACATCCTAACACATCTCTTCAACTCATTTTTCCCCTAGAAATTTCCCAGAATTTCCCTTCCTCCTCTTATTTAACTAAAAGCTTTAAAAATCATATGAGTAAGTCTCTGGCCAGTAACAAATGCATTCTTTGTTTTAAAACATCCCTTTCCAACAGCCTTTTGAAACAATAACCTCCTGTCTTGTGTTCTGTATTCTTGGTCTTTCTTATTTTTATAGAAGCTCATAATCGTGCATTAAATCTTTCTTATTTATTTATTCATTTGTTGATTGATTGATTGATTGATTAAAGGAGTTTGAAGTCCCAACACAAGCAGAGCTCACTAACTCTGCACTCTTCTTAGGCACTTATACTATGTTGACAATATCACATCCCACATGTACAGATAATACCCAAACATATACATGTAAACATGGCTTTTCAGTGCTGTTATTTTTCCCACTTTTAAATCTCTAAGATCTCAAAAGCAGGGAAGATCTAGATCTTGCTCTTTTTGAAAACTAATCCATTACCACAATTTCAGAATAATAAGGTTCGGGATGAATTAATGATTTTATGTCAGGTGTGGAGGTATCCTGCATGCTCCTTCTCCCTGTTTCTCTATCATTCTTTTTCTCTCTCTCCTTCTCTCCCTGTCCCCTTCCATACCCCACCATCCCTTCCTGTTTTTTACTTTCCAATTTCTAACATAGCACAAATGGCCTCTCCATATGTTGGCATTTTGGACATTCCAGTTTCCGGATCTATATCAAATAATTTTCTTCATAACTTTCTCAGACTCTGGCATTCAGTTGTCACAGCAGAAAACTGGGTAGCAGAAAAATGTCTGCAGAAGATATGGGGTTTCTATTTCAGAAAAGGGATTACTGACAGAAAGTCCAGCCAGATGGCCAGAACACTTGAGCCAGTCTCTCAGCTTGAAGTGTAAAAAAAATGAACTTGATAGCTATAAGGATATGTTTCAAATGAAAATAAGGAACAAGAACTTTGTAGCTTGGGGTCAAAGAGCATCTAAAATTAGCTCTCAGGGGTTAGTTATTAGGTTATAGTACATAAACTCATTTTAGCCTTGCATATGTGACAAGCAAAATTCCCCTTTACTACACATGCAATCAACAAGGATGGTCAGAAATTCTTGAGGATTTCTGACAGATAATTTCTTACACACACACACAAAATGAAGTTTTCTCCATTCCCAGCATATTGGATATTATACCCATATGCCTTGTCCAATCTCATGTTGTCAGGACTTTCAGAGCTTCGTTTTTTTCTATATCAGGGATTTAGCATTCTTTATAGTAGAGTTAATTCCAAAGATATTTTGATCTTTCTGAAGAAGGGACTTGAATAACTTAGTAAGCTGAGGACAAATCCCTGAGAAGGGTAAGTGAAGGCATGTTATATGGACAGTTCCTCTGACCTGCATCATCTGGGTTCCTGTTTGGTACCCCTGTGTTACAGAGTTGACCCAGCAGGTCCTCCCCAGCCCCCTTACCATTTTGCACTAACTTTTCACATTTCAGCAAGGTTTTCATGTCATTTGTGAACACATTCCTAAGAAATGGCTGCCGAGCAAATCAACACCATGACGTGTTTTTGACTTCTGAAGAAAATTAACCTCCTTCACATTTCGTTGGCATGTCTCAAAGGCTGGTTGTGCTCTGCCACACATGAAGTTCTTGAAACGGATCATGAGGTTTTCTATCCTACTGTGTGTCTCTTACCACCTGCTCAGGTGTGTAGACCCCTGAATGCTAGTGTATGGCTCAAAAGAAATATTAATAGATCCTGAAACTTGCCTGTCCATGCAGCCTATAGGGAATCTCTCTAATAACCCCCTTGAGTCTGTCCAAACAGAATCTACGACTTTCACGTAGATACAAGGAACACTAACTTGCCAGAGACTTAACATCCTGTCCATTTGCTAGTCTTCTTGGAAATTTCTACTAATAGTATGATTTCTTTTATTTTCCCTTACAGACTTGTGATTTTTTCATTGCGCTCTAAAAATTTCAACAGATAATATATTTTGACACAAAAATACCCCCTTAATTTAATATTTGCAGCCATTTGCATCTTTAAAAATAGAAACCCTACTTTCATATATATGCTTTAACTGATTCTACTAGTGATAGATTTTTTTCCATTTCTTCTACAATAAAATCGATATTGCTACCCCCATGGCCCAGCATAACATGTCTTTACTAGCATTAAGACATAATTAAGAGACCCAATCCAGTGTTTCAGACATCCTAATATTGGCTGTTTAAAAATAAATTTAGTTATGAAGCTCTGCCCCTGAGGGAAAATACCAGTGACAACCAAATCAATTTTTGGCAGTAAAGTTTCAAATAACAGTGGGGCTTCTGTTTGGTTCTGGGCAATTTCTTACCTGCCACTCAACAATCATTCCTCAGATGCATCTTTTGTCAAACCCATCTAGGGGTAGACTGTTGATTGACAGTATCAAATGTGAATCATTGATATAATGCCAGATACGTGGATAAACAGTGAGGAGTTTGATTAGCAACTTCATCATAAAGTTCTGATATTAGAATATTTTAACATACACTTAACTACAATTATATATACACTCCTCTTACTTGATGCCAAACCTATCTTGGCATTTAGAAAAGAATGTATTAGTGATGGGAACCCCAGCTTTAAGGAAAAGGTTAATAAAGATAAAAGTGTGACTTGAATTTATTAAAGGACTATTTAGTAATTAAAGATTCCACAGCTGTTAAAGATGATATAGTAATGAGACATTGTAATTAAATGGTCTTGATAACTCTACTCACAAAGATCATGTACAATAATAGAACTCGGTGTGCTTTCAGGAGGAAGGGGTCAGGAAATAGTCTGTGGTACAAGCTTCCTTTACCTTGAGTCATATCCTGCATATATGGGGACAGAATGACCCAGAGCAGAGTTTACATGTTTAGCTGACTATGCATTTGTCAACATAGCACATTTCACTAACCTATGTCAGATTTACTCATTAGTGCTATATACATAAAACACTCTAATGAAAATGAAATGTCCTTATATCTTCTCTTTTCCTTCTCACATAACCCATGAGAGAAATATCCTTGACCTGTGCCTATAAAGAAAGCTGAGCCCATTTCCCCCCAGGATTTTCATTTAACATTATTCAAATCTTGTTTCCAGCATTGTGAGAAACATTCCTACCTTTACCATTTTAAAATAGTTTTAAACCATAAATATCAAAATGATGAAAAAATATGACATTTATGCAAGGCTTGCAAATATGATTATCATTTTAACTCTATGCTAAAATTTTGTTTTCACTAAATGAAAATACTAATTCTATATTTAAAATAAAACCTGTATAAAATTATATTACAATTTTGTAAAAAAACAAAAGCTTTATTCTCATTGAAAAAAGCTAACAATGAAATTTATTTATTGTGATTCAATATTTGTTATAAATATTTGTATATGTGTATATAATATATTTTCTGTATTTCTGTTAGGATAATTAATTTTATTATTATATTCTATAATAGGAGCTCACTACCAATCATTAATCATGCATCATATTTGATCTTATAAGGTTTTTATCAGATTATTTTCATACTTTAACTATTTAGAATTAATTATGTAATATAATGTATATGATTTATATAGAAAACGTATTTTATATATAATATAATATAATATATATTATTTATGGGTTTCTCTATAATACAGTAGCAATAATTTAAGAAAAATAACTTTTTAGTGTCAGGTAAAAAACCTCCCAACTTAATAATGTCTTTCCTTTTTGTTGTGTCTCAATATCCTCTAACGGGAATGTATGCATCCTAGAAGAATGAAGTAAGTTCATATGACTCAAGAATCTAACAAAACTTGAAGATGCAACTTCATCCGAAAACTACTAGACTCTTGAGGCTCCTCACTCAAGTCATAAGAGCAGGATGTAGTTGCTAGGGGCAATATCCTTCAATGTAGTTAGGAAAGGAGCTCAGGAGCACATCTCTTTTGAGTTCTTACTTAAGGCTGTGCTGGGCTTTCTGATGAGAGGGCTGCCTGTGCGTCACCTGTGCTCCCGTTAGGAGTCCATCACCTGCTCTTCTATAGGTAGCCACAGTAAGCAAATCTGTTCATCGACTTAGGGTAGAGTTGTCAGAGTGAACAGAAATTGATTCATGTCACTTCTGGGGAAAGTCGCTGTGGTCAGTACTTCCCTACACCACAAAACAATTTGAGTTTTTTCCATCCATTGAAGATTCACTTGCTGTGGTTTGTTAAGTATAAGCAACATTTCTTTTTTTTTCTTCTTACAACTTTATTTAAAAAAAGAGAGATACATGTACAGGTTTTTAAAAACATTTTGGCATAAAACTATACTAATATATTTTTGTCAGTACTTGATGTTTTTGAAGGTTTGATAGTATGCACTGAAATCTTACTAGTTACCATAAGCATAAAGTACATGTAGAACAGAACGTAACATGGAAACAGTCAAAGTTTTCTTGGTGTGTATAGATTAAACATAATGATCTTTAAATACCAAAAATTGCCACAAGGCTATATTCTTAGCTTTTGAATTATTAATAATTTATGGTCTAGGTGTACCACACTCTGAGAGGGTGCTATACACTTACTTTTTTTCTAAGAAGGACTGAGGCTTTCACTTTTTGGCCTTTGGTTTTTTTTGTTTTGTTTTGTTTTTGTTTGTTTGTTTGTTTGTTTTTTAAAACTTCATATGGCCTGTGAGTTGTCTCTGGGGTATTCAGAGCTTTCTGGGGCTAGTATCCAATTATCAGTGACTGCATAACATATCTGCTCTTTTGTGACTGGGTTACCTCACTCAAGATGATATTCTCTAGATACATCCATTTTTCTAGGAATTTCATAAAGTCTTCTGATAGCTGAGTAGTAATCCATCCTGTAAATGTACCACAATTTTTGTATCCGTTCATCTACTGAAGAACATCTGGGATCTTTCCAGATTCTGGCTATTATAAATAGGGCTGCTATGAACATGCTGGTGCATGTGTCTTTGTTGTATATTGTAGTATCTCTGGGGTATAAGCAGCATTTCTTAATGGCCTCTTTGGAGGTAGGAAACTAACTGCATACCTTACTTAGAATAGCCTAGTAAAAGAAAAATATACATTATCAAACAAAAGTATTTATCAGATGATTAACAGAACATGAAATAAGCCACACATCAAATATGATTTAATTTGAGTAATAGGCTTATGTTTTGAAGCTCCAACAACCAAAACATCATGTCACAACATCAGTAAATAGCATTTCTTAGATACAGTTGAAGCTAATTTGCATCGCTGTTATGTTGGGATTACACTGAATCCATTTTAGGCGCATTTCTTAACATTTCAAAGAAGGATGAAGGATTACTATAGGCCTGGTAGATTCTAAATGATAACTCAGCAATCCTGTCTTCACACGCCCTGGGCCCACACCTTCTGCTCACCAACCGCTCTCTTTCTGGAACACTTGACTAGGATAGTGCTTCAGGAGCAGAGGTACGTCATCCAAAATGTTCCTCTCTTTCCTTCTGTAGTCAAGAAACAACTCCTTTCCTTTGGGGCTTTAATTTTTTTGTTAAGTGTGACTTTTTTTAAGTGTGATTTTTATTTTACTGTCCCTGTGATTTTTTTTGTAACTATTTTCTATTTAATTTTGGGAAATATGAAAGTGAAGAATGTCATGATTTTACACCAATAACCTGAGAATTCTAAATCATGTGCTCTGAGAAACTCCAAAACGTTGTATGAAACTCTTATAGCTTTTTTTTTTTTTTTTTTTTTTTTTTTTTTTTTTTTTTGGTAAAAGATCAGTAAAAGAAAAAAATGTATTTTTTTTTTTGAAGGAAAGGGAGATTATTTTGAAATTTAAAGCAGCACTATAAGCATGTACAATTTTGCCAAATAAATGTAAAGTATTTACTTTGAAAATGAGGGTTGGTAGTGAAAATGACATTAGCCGGGGGTTTTAAATATAGTATTTTTATTTGTATTTTATACATGTGTAATACACATAGCCAACAAACAAACATTGTTAGTGTATTTAATGAAACTGCAATCAATCTCATATGGTTAATATGTGGAAGAGAGCAAATTTAAAAGAACAACAGGCAAGATCTATGTGTGAGCGATGAGATGAACAGACATCTGCAGTGTGTTTGAGAGAGAAACAGAATGGGAAACTGCACTAGTTTCAGACTGCAATACAGGACCTGAAGATGATGCTCAAGGGGTTCCAGGTGTGTGACTGACTGACAAGAGGCTAGGACCATTTTCCATGTTTTCCAAAAGGACACACAAAACTTAAAAAAAAAAAAAAAAAAATTGTTTTCCCTGTATTCTCTATAATCCCCAGAATTTATCAGATGTCGTCTTCCTAGAAAAATATTAGCAAGTTGAAACAATTCAAAAGTTGTAGCCTTTGTTGTTAATTTATAGTGCCCAGTCTCAAACTGAATAAACTTCGAATACTTCTCCACAACAAAGAGGGCAGTTTTGCTGAGAAGATTCTCGGATAGAAAGAGGATGGAGTTTTCTCAAAATGAGATCCAGGGACACCCACAATTGTAAGCTCATACTACAGATCACTGTGAGCTCTAAGAATTTACATATAAGAGAAAAGAATATGTGTGCACACTTATGCTGCTCCTCTCATATATAAACTTGGGAAAGAGAAGCCTTGATTTTATGCCATAGGAGATCAGAACACAAAAGTGCCCAGGGAAGAAAGAAAGCAAAACATTGAGACAAGTCAGACATAGATACCTAGGAGTGTATTGTAGACATCTGGGTATATTGTAGACTTAAGCATTGACCAGCAAAGTCAACAATATACGTCATAGGAATTTATAAGTGACTTGTCTCAATGGTTTTGATTTCTTACCATTCTATTTGCTTTGTGGTTCTGAGCTCCAATGGCATGAACTTACAAAACAAAAGAGAGAGAGAGAGAGAGAGAGAGAGAGAGAGAGAGAGAGAGAGAGAGAGAGAGAGAGAGAGAGAGAGAAATTAGATAGTCTTGTTTGGCAGTGGCTTATTATTCTGAAAATTCTACAAATGCCCTTCATGTGATAAACACGTTCTTCTGAGATAAATGCTCTTCTGAATAAAATGTTACCAAATGGATTTGTAAGTGATAACGTTCAAATATTTTGAGCACCTGATTAACCGTAAGTGCTACCAATGCTTTATTGAAAATAATGCCAAGGTTGTAATTTACAGTGAGTACATCTATGTGACGAGTGGTATGCACTGGTTTCTTCCTGTAATCATTCTTGAGAGTAATTTCTAATCATTCTGCCCATGCAAAAAGAGTACTCACTGCCTGATAAAGTACTATTACCTTGAAGAAACAGATCTCTTAAGTAGTTAAAGCTGTCCAGAGATTTGCAAATCTCCCATTAGCACTGGCTTTAGACTTGCCTGAGAGCCACTTTTCATGGATCCTGTTGTTGCTATTGTCAAGGCTCTGTTCTTTTTGTTGTTTGCAGGAGAAACATGCCCTCACCCTCAAAAAGGCAGGAGGCAAGAGAAAGAGCAGGAGTGAGAACAGAACTCACCTCCTTTTTTTTGTGAAGTTTGCTCTCATTTCTCACACCCTTTTCATCTCATTTTTTGAAATGACTCTGTAGCTCAGTGAGGGGCAAACAAAAGGAATGAAAATTCATTTAAGCACTCTCTTTTATTTATGTTAACATTCCATCATATGCTGTTTAACAATTTAGTAAATGTTTATTATGCACAGTGCTGCATTCTCAAGAGAATAAATAAGTCTCTGTCAGCACTTCTTTTATGAAAACCTATTTTGGTTTTTGGGGAGTTTAAAAATTCATAATAAACACTTCCTTCAGAAAGACGACAGGAAAGGAAATGCTTTGACACAGTTGATAAGTGAGCTTGTAACTTAAAAACAAAGAAGGAATACACACATGTGCGTATAGGGATACACTGTATGAACATTTGGGAAGGAGGGAGAAAGCAAAAGAGAGCCAGCCTGAGACAGAAGTGGGAGAGAAGGGAGAATAATTAATTCTCATAATTCATGATATTTTAAGAGAAATAAGAAGGAGACATTTCTGATGGCTTCAACAGTAACATTCCCGGCTATGTCACAAGTCATGCTCATAAAATGAAAATAGAAAAGTACCAAGAGTAGATGAGATAATGTCCAATATCCTCCTGGCTCCAAAACTTTATTATTCTATTATATGAAGGAGGGAAAGAATAGAAAATAAATGTCAAATAAATGTCAAGAATGAAGAATGGCAGTCTTTAGTACTCTGATCCTCATACATCCTATATCATTTGACTTCCATAAAAACACATGCTCATATGTGAGCACACACACACACTCACTCACTCTCACACACACACACACACACACACACACACACACACCAGAATTTACATATTTCAAGTATATATTGAAAGGTGACAGAATTTGGAGGAAAAGTAAGGTAGATCTCAGTCCTATCTTTTTTCAGTAGCTGAATTCTTTGTAGAGGTAATAAGAATACTAGTCACTGGATCATAATTTTTAAAGTGCTTCTAGAAACATTACATGAGTTTGGGTTATCTTTTACAACCTTACATAGACATTACATCATGACAATATTTCAGATAATATGATTAGACAGCAAGTACTCAGTAATTTGCCCAAGCCATGATGCACCAACCAAGTGACTGGGTTCCCACATGACCCATCTATGTTCATGGATTGCAATATGAGTTACTCACTAACCAAATAAGGTTTTACAACAGAATACAGAAACTATTTTTTTATACAAAGTAATATAAAAATATAATATAGATAACTAACATGAATAGAAAATACATGTAAAATATGTAATATCACAAGAAGCTCAGAAAGTAAAGGCAACTGTCGCCAAGCCTAATGCCCCAATCCCATTCCCTGGAACAACCAAGTGAAAGGAGAGAATCAACTCCCACATTTTTTTCACACTTCCAAATGCATGGCATGGCACACACTGGACCATGCACACACACATAAGCACACACATACACACATGAGTGTGCGCACACATGCACACACTCATCATATAAATAATGAAATAATTTTTTTTAAATTGGAAGGCAATAATTATGTTTTTAAATTCTTGGCTTTAGATATGTTAACATCTAAAATATTCTTATATTTTATAGAAATATATAACTTATCAGTACAATAACAGTTCAGAAAATTTGAGAAATTAATAGCAACTATAATGAGGTTACAAGAAAGTAGATGACTTGAGAATTCAGTAATATTGCCTGAGACATGCACACAGTAATATTATGACAATTTCATCTCATTGTTGGAGCACATGTATAGCCAAAATCACGTCAGCAGTGCAGAAGATGATAAGGCCAGGTCTGCTCTGAGAGCTTTTGTCCCATTTTAACCCATGCATTAATTTAGATAGAAAAGTTATTCTTGTATCACTCAGACTTTGCATTTAGAACCATGGTATACTTCTCCATTTGTCTAAATATTTTATCTCCTTCAGTAAAGTTTCATTAGATTCTCCCTATAGGTCGTAGACATTTTCTTGTTAGGACAGTTTTTAAATAATATATGAGGTAGTTTGGTTGCTACTGAGCACAGACTATTTTTCTCCATCATGCATTTCACTGACTGGCACTCATTCTAAAAGAAATTGTTTGTTGCCCTTTTATTAGCTCATAGTTAACCACTACTAACTTTGCAATGTTTCAGCCATAATGTTCATATATATGACACCTAAAATAAATCTCTCCAAGTTCACCTTATTTTATTTCTAATCTGACTACTTATTTCAGAAGATAGTTTTAATAACTAGAAAACTAATTTTCACTTTGAAAATGTAAGTATTACACTTGACCTGTAAAGAATATAAAGTATTCACTTTTTACTACAGAGGAGTGCACACATTTCTGAGTATATGATAAGAAGAAATTGTGAGGGTGTCCCTAATATTGTTGTCATTGTTTATTATATTATCTCTTCATATAGCTCATTTTCAATTATTTTGAAGGTTCAAAGATATGGAAGTTGGAGTATTCAAGAATATAATAAATATACCGTTACTTACATATTTGATTGCTATCATGGAAATTGAGATGGCTCTTTCAAATCTGCCTCCATATATTTCCTTCTGCCTTTCCTGAAACAAGAAAAGACTATTATAGTTGAGCAATAAAATATTGCTTTGATATAAGCACAGATGTAATAATCTTTTAGATTTAAATGTCTAACTGTTAGCAACATATTACAGTTTATTTTATAATATAATGTTTCCTCTTGAACTTTAAATTGTGCCCCACCTTTTAAAACTCAAATGGCAACAAACTGCATGATTTTGCTCATCTTTACATAAGAAATAATAGTAGAATGTAAAATCACTTAGACACAACAAAAGAGTCAAGTACTAAATTGACAAAAATGTATGTGTACACAAGCTCATATTCAAGATAAACATTGGACTTTACTTCAATAATGGGTAATTTTAATTTCAAGAATAAATATCTAAAATGAAAAGTACCAATGTGAACATTTCTTTTAAACATTGAAAGATGTATTAGAAATCTATCAAGTTCAAGCAATGTCCTTGACCAAGACTTCCTGAGGCACAAATAAAAGACTGAAGTAACTTTAGTCTTCTCCTGATGTTCTTTTGAATAAGACACCCGTGTTTTTAATCTACAAAATCTTTACTTGGGATGATGGGTGAACACAGCTTGCCTTGTGTGTGTGTGTGGGGGGGCTTATGTGTGAGTGTGTGTGTGTTTGTGTGTGAATGTGTATGTGTGTTTGTGTGCCTAACATCCTCAAAAATTTAAAGACCATGTAAACTCTAAAATCAGATCAAGTAGAAGAAAAGTCTCTCCACCCAGTGACTCTGCCCACTGGCCAAACGTGAAGTGCCTACTTTGACTCCTCTCTGACTTTGTTCTCTTGGTCTTTGTGAAATGTAAATACAGAGAATGTCCAATAGAAAAGAATATAGTCCCATCTCTATGGTTTAAGCCTGTTTAGAACTTGTCATCAGTAGACTCTTTCTATCTGTGCACTTACCTTCTTTCAATAATTGTACCAAAAGAGGTCTTAATGAATCTGTGAGTCATACACATGCTGTTTGTTTATATCTTAAGTCTTCTAAGGCCAAACTGGTACATTTAGTGAAGAAGTAACTGCTTCAAGCAATATATTGTGTTGTATCTTTCTACTTTGAAACCATGAGAGGCAATTTTGGATACCTTTCCTTTCATCTCACCTTTGTCTATTACTTTATAGTTCTGCAACCGTAGAAGATGGAATAATCTTGAAAACACACTGGGATGATACTACGAGTCTGCATGCAATTGTTCAGGTTGCTCAACAACAGTCGGTTGAAAGGCTGAACTTCTATGGCAGAAATAAAGCAAGAAATCCTTTTCTTCTTCTTTTGTTTATCACCATCACCATCATCTTTGCTACCACTCATGTTACTATCTGGAAAAAGCCATTGTCAATTTTGTCATGAAGCATGCCCTCCTCTGTTGGAGATTTAACTGGAAGTTGAAATTGGGAGCAGGAATGAGGATTTAAAAGGCTTAAATGAACTGTAAGAATTTTAGTGATGTTGACAGTGTAACATATTTTAACAAATAAAAAATCTTGCACTGAAATTCCTGCAGTGAAAAAATTATTGTTCAGTACTGAAGAGCAGGCTGTATGACTAAAAGCACCTGTTGTTACTCTAGTGAACCAGGATTGGTTCCTAGTACTCTTTCAACTGCATATAAGCACTATGTTAGTGGTTTTCAATTTTCCTCCAACTGTGAAATTATTGTTGCATTTCATTTTATTTTACAGGTTAGGGTTCTTGTTCATTTGTTTGTTTTAAACAAAAGCTGAATTCAGGATTTGAGACAGGACATCACTACATAGCCTTGGCTGACTTGGAGACCAAGCTGACTTTGAACTCGGAGACACACCTGCCTTTGCTTCCCAAATGCTGGGATTAAAGACAAGTCTACCATCCTAGCTAGCTGTAGGATTGTTATTAATATCACAAAAAGACAATATATTTACTAGAAGCTAAAAGTCTAGAACTTGGAAGTACACTAGTATGCTTTCTTTTGATTTATATTTTTGGGTATAAGTGTTGACTGCACCATACATGTAGTGCCTGGTGCCTTGAAGGGACAAGTGTTGGATCTCCTACTAGTACTGGAGATAACAGCCAGCTGTGAGCTACCAAGTTGGCGCTGGAAACAGAATCCAGACCTTCTGCAAGAGCAGCCAGTGTTCTTAACCACTGAGCTGTCTGTATTTTTAACGTACTGTTTGTGTATGCACTCAGATGAGTGCCGGTGTTCACCAATGCCAGAAGGGTTGGATACCCCTATAATTTTAGGCAACTTGCTTGATGTTAATGCTGGGAACTGAATTTGGGTCCTCTGCAAGAGCAGTACATGCTCATATTTACTGAGTCACCTCTCTAGCCTGGTTCATCTGAGCAATGACTCTGCATTAGTAGTGAGAGAGAGAGAGAGAGAGAGAGAGAGAGAGAGAGAGAGAGAGAGAGAGAGAGAGAGAGAACTCTGGAAAGAAGAGCTCAGGCTTGTATGGTTTCATGGTAAATTCTAACAGACTTGTTGCTACTTCATAACTGTAATTTTGCTACAGTTTTGGGTTGTAATATAAATATCATATATCCAGATAGTATTAGATGATTCCTATGAAAGAATCAATCAACCCTAAAAAGTGATGGGGTGATTTAAACATACTTGGCACAGGGCATGGTATTTGCAGATGTGACCTTGTTGAAGTAGGTGTGGCCTTGTTGGAAGAACTGTGTCTTTGTGGGCATGGGCTTTGAAACCCTCCTCCTAGCTGCCTGGATGACAGTCTCTCCTGGTTGCCTTTGAGTCAAGATGCAGTATTCTCGGCTCCTTTCCCAGCACTTCATCTGCACGCATGTCTTCATGCTTCCTGCTATGATGACAGCGGACTAAAGCTCTGAAGCTGTAAGCCAGCCCCATTTAACAGTTTGCCTTTATAATAGTTGCCTTCATAGCAATAAAATCCTAACTTAGAAGTTGTTACCAGAAATTGAGTATTGCTGTGATAGGCCTGGCCGTGTTTTCGTTTGGATAAATGAGAATTTTGGAACCTTGGATTTGGAAAGCCATTTTATACTTTAAGTAGAACTTGGTGTGCCATTCTAGTAGGAATATGGGAGACACTGGTGCTGAGGGTAATTTGATCTCTGGAGATAATTCTTAGGATGTTTTGGTTGTTTCTTGCTTCTCCTTTCCCTGAGTCTGCCTGTGGCTAGGGAAAGAAATTTTATATAATTTCATTGACAAAGGATGTCTTAAAAAAAAAACAGCATAGAAATCTTTGTTCTCAGGTTTAATCTCATGAAAATCTCATGAAGATCATGTTTTGATCAAGTCTACCAATCTTAGAAAGGAAACATACAAAATGTTTGGTTCAAAGAGTTAAGGGGCACCAGGAAGTGAAATGCTGATAATTATTGCATTCAAGAACATTAGATGAAACTAAGGGATTAGATGAAACTTGTGGCAAGTTCCTACCCAAGCTAAGCTTATTGTTTACAGTTTTTACAGTTGAACAAGAATAGTTGTTTCATGTTATGAATTATTACCTAGTTATTGTTTTCATTTGGACACTTAATCTGGAATGAACTATAATCCAGAAATAAAGGGTACACTTGTGATTCAGATCTTAAAGCTTGAAGACACATGCTTTTGATCTGCTCTTGTAAAATAGTGTCCACAAAAATCTTAGGCCCAGGCAAAGCAAATCCCTAAATTTCAAGGTAAGCAGAAGAGTATAGCTTCCAGGCATTTAGAAGGAGGGTCTCAAACCCATTCCCACAGAAGCATGCATCCTTCAACAAAGCCATCCTTCATAATAGTGTTACTTCTTAGGCCTAGCATAAACAGGTGGTGACTGAAATGTAGAGGACTACTGCTTTAGAGGATCAGATACTTTCTTCTGGTCTCTGGAAGCACTGTTGCTCCACTAGCATGTAATCTCTCTCTCTCTCTCTCTCTCTCTCTCTCTCTCTCTCTCTCTCTCTCTCTCTCTGTCTGTCTCTGAAACACACATTCTTATTGTTTTTTTTATTTTTTATCAGTTATTTTATTTATTTACATTTCAAATAGTATCCCCCTTATCAGTTTTCCCTACAAAAAAACCTTATCCCTTCTCCTGAGTTAATGCTTCTATGAGGATGCTCCCCCACCCACGCACCCACTCCTGGCTCAGCAACCTAATACTCCCTAACTGGATCATCACACCTCCAAAGTGCCAAGGGACTCCCCTCCCATTGATGCCAAATAAGGTCATCCTCTGCTACAAGTGCAGCCTGAGACATAGATCCCTCTTTGGTTGCTGGTTTAGTTCCTGGGAGATTTGGGGGGTCAGGTTGATTGATATTGTTGTACTTCCTATGGAGATTAAAACTGCTTTAGCTTCTTTAGTCCTTCCCCTAACTGCTCCATTGTGGTCCCCAGGCTCAGGCGGAGAGCTGGCTGCATGCATCCACATCTGTATCAGTCAGGCTCTGGCAAAGCCTCTCAGGAGACAGTTATACCAGGTTCCTGTCAACAAGTACTTTGTGACATCAGCGCTAGTGTAGGGGTTTGGTGTCTGCAGATTGGATAAATCCCTAAATGGGGCAGTCTCTGAATCGCCTTTTCTTCAGTCACTGATCTACGTTTTGTCCCTGCATTTTCTTTTGACAGGAGCAATTCTGGATTAGTATTTTTTAAGATGGGATGGTGGCCCCATCTAAAAATAAATTAATCTTATAAAATTTGTTGTTCACAGTAGCATTTGTTGAGGCCAGTGTTCCCAGCACTTGAGAAGCATATGGTAAAAATTTAAAAGTCCCAGACCAGTGTAATATCCATAATTCCAAAGGGACTCAAGCTACAGAGTAAGATTCTGTCTCTAAGTAACAGCAATAACATTATCAACAATGATTGTATATGTACAAATGTGTGTATGTATGTAAGTATGTATATATGTGTACGTGTATATGCATATGTATATGTATATATAGATGGACAGAAGGTAACTCCACTTTAGGGCTAGTGAGATGGTTCAGTGAGTAAAGGTCTTTATAGCTAGACATGATCATATCAATTCAATTTTAAGAACCTACATGGTATTTAAGATTTTCTAATTCAGTAATTTTCTCAGTACTTGAAGTATATTAAGTCATTTAAGCCTCATAAAAGTCACATGAAATAAGTACAATTGTTTTACCATACACAATACAAGGTATTAAGTAACTTGCACTGAGTAATGCATCTAATCTTCAGAAATTAAAATATACAATTGCAGTTATTTTTTTCTAAACATGCCAAAAATGATGAATTGCAAGTGTGCTTTGTAATACTTTAAATTTCTCTCTATATGAAATCACACTATAAGTGAAAGAATAGACTGTATTATTCATTATGTAGTAATCATATTTAATTTTCCAAATTTCAACTATATTATTAGAACCTGAAACTCCAGACATTGAAGCAGGAAGGTTAGTGTAAGTATGAGTCTAGCCTGTGCTACATAGTAATATGTAGGCCAACCAAGGCTACAGACTGAGAGACATGGGGCAGGGTAGAAAGAAAAAGAGAAGAACGTTGAGACTTTGGGAGAGCATGTTGCTTCACCTTTCACCTGAGCTAAATTTTGAGTGTGCCCTCTGGATATAGACATCTGAACACTCAGCAGGGATAACCAAATCAATGCCCTTTTCTGCTACATATCAAATAATATAGCACGGTAACTGTTAATTGCAGTACCAGGTGAGTGACAAAAGAAGATGAGAGCCCATCGAAGCCATTAGTCTCAAGGTGTAGGTGGCTGTCAGCCAAGAGGAAGCACATGTTTAAGTTCGTCAGGGACGAATACAATTAACAGTTCTCAGGATTTTCACAGGAGCCTTCTGAGGCTGGAATAACCACTTCCCAGCATGGGCCTGGTTTGATGATACCTGGAACAGCCAGCTGAGCTAAGGGACCTTGGGATCACAGTCACCTAGCTGGAAACAGGAACACACTGCTGGAGGGAAAAGAGCGCATGACAATGCTCCCTGGAGAGCTCTGCTCCATTTTCCCGGGCCACAGTCTCTGCAAGGCGCAACATAAACCAGTCCATGAAATGCATCCACTTTCTGTTATTTCTACCACAGCAAAGAACACTTCAGTGACCTTATTTCAAGCTGCATCAAATTAAAAATCTTCACACAGTTGCCTATTAACTACCAACATTGTACTCTAGAACCTGAGGGTTTACATGACTGAAATAAAATTGGGAATATTCCATTCTCTCTCTCTCTCTCTCTCTCTCTCTCTCTCTCTCTCTCTCTCTCTCTCTCTCTCTCTCTGTCTCTCTCTCTCTCTCTCTCTCTCTCTCTCTCTCTCTCTCTCTCTCTCTCTCTCTCTCTCTCTCTTTCTCTCTTGAATTGAGGTTCAATATGTCCAGGCATCATCCTGTTAACATTATTATTGTAACCCTAAGATGGTCTTATTTTTGAGAAGGAACATCTTTGTTATTGCAATTTAGATAAAAATGATGTAAGCATTGAGTTAGATGTTTAAACTTAGCTTTTAAAGTTTAGTCACAGGATTTAAAATTCTCACTACCAACTTAATTTTCTTTCATGAAACTACTATTAAGAAGACAGGACATGAAAACAAATGCACTAGAAACAAAATTGTAAAATGCAGTTTATGTATTCAAGACCCGGGCTAAGTGCTTGACAAATATTAGCATGCTGTAAGGAAGCATCTCCCTAGCAAATGATTACCATATTTAGCCCTTTAAACACTAAGTTTCCTTCGCCCGGTGTTTTCTTAACCCGAGCACTGTGCATGCATTGTCAAGCATTTTTATCTGATACCCCTTATTTAGAAGCTCATAACAATGAAATAAAACTATTCTTTCTCCTCCTAACTAATTGAGTTTTGTAAGCATGATATAATCCTCCAAATCTTTAATACGACAAATAGCATTTTCTTATCTGTACACATTGGATAAATATCTTACGATATATCAAAGTAATATAAAGCAGAAGAAATGCAGATACAGGTGTCTGCAACAGTAACTTAGTGCTTTATTTGTTGAAAGAGATTTTAGAGGTGAAACCCTTTTCTCATGGTTCATTGTTATGAAAAATTGGTGATGACCTGGCAATATTTGCTCATAGTAAGACCTTGTGTAAACATGATGAGCTTGGGTGTTTTTGATGATATTGCTACTAAGTCTTTATGAAGAAAACTGCAGCAACGTAATCCCTTTGTATTCTGGATAAGTTCTGTCAACAGTGTTTTTGTATGTGTGTGTCAATTATGGGTTTAAACAAAATAAGCTCTTCCAGAAAGTTTCAGTGATTAAAACATTAGCAAGAATACCTGCGTTTATTCTATTTTATCGATTGACTACAGCTTTATTTTTTCTTTAAAAACAAAGAATATTGCTACTGGTCTCAAGATTATCAATGTTGTATTTTTTCTCACTTGCTGACTGACCCTCTAAATCATGGCTAATAGTTCATACTTAGAGGGAAGGGTATTCTCTTTGCCTTCAAGCTCTTTGGTTATTTGCCAGTAGCCATGGGTAAGACATTCTTCACTTGTTATCCAGTGTTTGGACTTTCTTATAGTGTTAAAGTCCCATGAACCTAAGTGTCACCTATAAAACATACTCTTCATGTCTATTTTTGTAAAGGAAGCACAACTTTTAACCTTATTACTAGTCAATTAATTCAAGATACACAACACTTTACAAACTCCTTTCATACAGATTACAGTGAAGCTATTCAAACTTAGAAACCATGGGAAATAAAGGGCCAGGTGGATTGAATATGCTTGGCTCAGGAGAAGTAGTGCACTATTAGGAGGTGAGACCTTGTTGGAATGGGTGTGGATTTGTTGGAGAAAGTGGGTTACTATTTGGTTGACCTTTTGGTTCTCCTAGTGCTCAAACTCCCCTCCCCCCCCTCCAGTGTGAAAGAGAGACAAATCCTGGCTACTTGGGAAAGAAAATCTCCTGGATGCCTTTAGATCAAGATGTAGAACTCTCAGCTCCTTCTAGAGCACAGTGTCTGCCTGCACACTGCCATGCTTCCTGCCATGATGATAAGGCACTGAACCTCTGAATCTGTAAGCCAGTCCCAATTAAATGTTCCCCTGGCCATAATGTTTCTTCACCAAAATTAAACACCTAAGATATTCTTATCAGCATCATAAGAAAGATGAGGGAAACATTGTCTGGAATTCAGAGGACTAAAGGGACCATGTTTTCCACAGTTAGCAATAATAATGTAACAGATTATCAGTGTGATCTAGCATTGGGTTGCATAGATACAAAATGGTTAGTTTCTTATATTCATGAGGCCAGAGAAAAGAACAACTGATGATCTATATAGTCTTGTGTCATTTCATTTTGGAAACTGACAGGAAAAATATAGAATGTGCATGCTAACATCTTGCTGAGTCTAATTTGGCAATGATCTGGAAGGCCTTACACAAATGAAGCATTCACACATTTTCAAGAATCTCTGTCCTGCCCTATGGCCTTTAGATCCAGGCTCTGCTCCTTTGAGCCACCTTCCACCCTCACTGTAATCTATGTGTCCTGCTGGTTATTGATGGAGACACTGTAGCATCTCTTAGTTCTCCCTGTGAAATCAAAGGCTATAATTAAACAGCCAGACTAGAAATTAATAAATGACCTTCAATTACTCCAAATATGAGAAACTAATTGTTGAAAAAAAGAAAAGAAAAAGAAAACTTTTGGTAGAAGAATGCATGCAGCTTGGTGGCCTAGAACTAAATTGTCTAATTTGAGTAGAGCTTGAAATTGAAAAAAAAAATATTAATGGTACTCCCATAAAAATAGACCTAGATCATAAAGTCACATGCTAGGAAGCCTGAACTTTATTTGGTAAACAAAGAAGAGGGATATGAAGGTTACTGGACAGAGGTGACATAATCAAAGCTGTGCTTTAGGAAGATTAATTTGGCAGCTGAATGCTAAAGGAATAGATAAGAAACAAGGCTAGAGGCAAGAGGAAGGGTTATAACAGTAGTTTAGGAAAGAAGCAAATAGGACAGTTAACTAAGTCTGGGTGATGTACCAGAGGAAAGGGAGGTGTGAGATGGCAGGAAAAGGAAGTGACACCCCCCATGAAACACTGGTAAATAGGCAAGAAGAGAAATAAGTAACACTCAGAGGTCTTGTTTTTTTGTGTCTAAAAATGTATATTGGAAAACAGAAGGAAGTTAGGAAAGAGCTACGCAGGAGTATAGCAAGTTCTGTTTTCTCAGTAACATTTAAAAACTGCTACCAAGGTAAAAACAACATAGGACTAAACCATGAAGTTACTGGACAGGGAATAACCAAGAGAATTAGTGAAGACTAACAGTCTTGTGTTTAACCTTGTTCTAAATTAGCTTTACAAGCCATTATTTATATAATCTCATATGGACAAGATGTAAACACTCACTCTGTTGTTTTTGGTTAACTCCTTGCTTTGGCAGGTGCCTGAAAAAAATACATGTGCTCTTAAAATAAAGTCATTCATTTTGGCAGGACCTACTTTATCAGACATTCTGTGAGACCACATTGTTGGGTTTGGTGATAATAACAGTCTTCCTGGAACGAATCATTTTCCTTCCACTCAATATTTAGTTTGGAGACTTTTGACTTTCTCCAGATTCAAATGGTTTCCTTTAGTTTTGTGTAGCTTAAATGCTGTCAACTATTCTCTTGGGTGTGACATATTCCTAAAATCTACTGTGAGTTGTGCAATCTTCTTTCTGCTCTCAGGTCACATAATTATTAACTCCTGTTTTATATATATATATATATATATATATATATATATATATATATATATATATATATATATATATATATATATTAATTGTGCTAATGTTTTCATTCCTCTGACCTTCTCTAGAGTATTTGCTAATAACTTCTCTTCAGGAGACCCTGCAAAGTCCCAACATTCTCATCTCAGATACTTATCATTGTTCCCATTAATGCCAGGCCTCGGGAGGAGACTCTATAGTCAAAAACCTTTGGTAAATGGGTCAAACAGATGCTAAAAGCATTAACCATTCTGGGTTCCTTCGTATGGAATACAGAGGCTGTAGGAGGTAAGTTAAAATTACTGCAGTCCAACTATTTTGCATGCCTCTTGTTTAGGATAACTGTGAACATACAAGCCTTTAAAATTGTCAGTGCATTGTATTTTCAGAGTCAATGGCAGAATCTATATCTAAATTTTATCTTTTATGTTGATCTTCAATCTAGTTCATATGAAGTAATTCAGTTACATTCTGCTTCTGAGAATTGTAGAGTATTGATGACTTTTCCTGGGGAGATGCAAATATCTACTCACCCCACAGAGAGGGCACCGAAGAAAGGTAAAGAAATGACTCCATCTGAGTTCATCGCAGTTAACTGAACCAGTGAGGCTATCCCTGTTACTTACAAGATAATGAATGGATTACTTAACATTTGTCTGGATGACCTAAAGCCATGTGCAGCACATAAAAGTCCATTCAGCTTGTATAGAAACTCAAGAGGGCTAAATCCATGGAGCCTCTTGCATAACTTCTACGTATTGCAGCCAGTGGAGATGTGTCTTCTCCCCAACACTTTAGGAAGGGGCCTGTGAACCCTGTACGTTTTAGGAATTTTCTAAGATTATTGACTTTATTAGTCCTTTTCCTGTATTGTGAGTTTTATTTACTTTCTGTATCATCAAGAATTTGATGCAGGAAGAAATACTTGAACTCAAAGGAAATTGCATAACTCGAATTACAACTAAATAATGGCATTACAAAGGGAAATATTAATCTAAATTAGGATGGGCTTTCAGATAACAAAATTGTGAAATTTCTAAAGGAGACAGTGCAGTGTAAACAAAGGAAAATGTATATAAATATACTAAAGATGCATAATGAAACTATAAATAATATCTGCCCCATAATTCTAATGTTTTTTAATGCCTACAACCTTCCAGAGCAAACAAAATTCTGGAAAAAATGTGCAGAAAATATGCCTGTTTGATCCTGAAAATATCACTCTTCTCACAGGACAGTGACCTCTCTGTGCTTAACAGTTGTGCCTCTGTCATTTCCTTATCTTTTTAGCCAAATCATCTTCAAATTCTCCCTACCTGGTGTTGATTTATTGGTGTCATATCTCATAATGTCCTTCTTTCTGTGTATTATATATGACTGCATCAACTCAACACTGACATTTTATAGTAAGGTAGTAATCAATAGGACAGGCATGGGTGTTTCCAGGAATATGTAACTATCTTAGAAAAGTGAAGGGATTCTTAAAACTGTCTGTAGAGTGAAATAAAGAAAAGAAATCAGAGAACTGTATAGTAGATAATCTCAGAATCTACTTGGCCTGAACTTAAACTGTGGAATAAAAAATTTGTCATTTATGACCTCAATATCCAATTGACAAAGGTGGTTTTAAATTGGTAATGCTGTCTTTCAACATTTCTTAGATCCACTTACAATATATTAATTTTATGAATTTTCTTTTTTAAACAACTTTATTTTACAAAACAAAGATAAATGTACAGATTTTAAGCATTTTTGCGAAAAATTATACAATACATTTTTGTCAGTACTGTTTTTTCAGATTTTAAAATAATTTTTATATAAAACTATATGAATATATTTTTTAGTCAGTACTTGATTTTCTTAAAGGTTTGATAGTATGCATTGAAAACTTAATAGGTACAATGAGCTAAAGTACATGTAAAACAAAATGTAACATGGAAATAGTCAAAGTTTTCTTGTTGTGTAAAGATTTTTTTTATTTTATTATGTTTTGTTTTCTTTATTTCTTGGACTTCGTACAGTCTGTGAGTTGTTTCTGGGGCAGTGCAAGCCTTGGGGGTTAGCATCCCACTATCAGTGACTGCATATTATGTCTGTTCCTTTGTGACTGGGTTATCTCACTCAGAATGATATTCTCTAGATGCACTCATTTTCTTAAGAATTTGGTCAAGTCATTGTTTCTGGTGGCTCAGTAGTATTCCACTGTGTAAATGTACCACAATTTTTGTATCCATTCATCTTCTGAAGGACATCTGGGTTCTTTCCAGCTTCTGGCTATTATAAATAGAGCCACTATGAACATTGTGGTGCATATATCTTTGTTGTGTTCTAAAGTGTCTCTGGGGTATATGCCAAGAAGTGGAATAGCTGGGTCTTCAGGTAGTATTATGTCCAATTTTCTGAGGTATCGCCAGACTGATTTCCAGAGTGGTTGTATTAGTGTGCAACCCCACACACACTGGAGAAGTGTTCCTCTTTCTCCACAACCTCGCCAGCATCTGCTGTCATCTGAGTTTTAGATCTTGGCCAATCTGACTGGTGTGAGGTGGAATCTCAGGGTTGTTTTGATTTGCATTTCCTGATGGCTAAGAATGTTGAGCACTTGCTCAGATATTTCTTAGCCATTCGATATTCCTCAGCTGAGAACATTTTGTTAAGCTCTGTACCCCATTTTTTAATAGGGTTATTTGATTCTCTGGTGTCTAGCTTTTTGAGTTCATTGTATACCTTGGATATTAGGCCTCTATCTGATGTGGAGTTGGTAAAGACCTTTTCCCAATATGTTGGCTGCAGTTTTGTTTTCTTGACAATGTCCTTAGCCTTACAGAAACTTTGCAATCTCATTAAGTCCCATTTGTTAATCTTTAACCTTAGAGCTTGAGACAGTGGTGTTTTGTTCAGAAAATTTTCTCCTGTGCCTATGTGTTCTAAGGTTTTCCTTACTTTCTCATCTAATAGTTTCAGTGTATCTGGTTTAATGTGGAGATCCTTAATCCACTTACACTTGAGCTTTGTACAAGGAGATAAGAAAGGGTCTATTTTCATTCTTTTGTATGTTGAGTGCCAGTTGGAACAGCACCATTTGTTGAATAGGCTGTCCTTTTTCCATTGAATGTTTAGAGCTCCTTTGTCAAAAATCAGGTGACCATATACATGAGGGCTCATTTCTGGACCTTCTATTCTATTCCATTGATCCACATGCCTATTTCTGTACCAGTACCATGCAGTTTTCAGCACAATTGCCTTGTAATATAGCTTGAGGTTAGGGATAGTGATTCCTGCAGATGTTTTCTTGTTGTAGAGGATGGATTTCGCTATTCTAGGTCTTTTATTATTCCATATGAAATTGCACATTGATCTTTCCAATTCCTTGCAGAACTGGGTTGGAATTTTGATGGGGATTGCATTGAATCTGTAGATTGCTTTTGGTAGGATGGCCATTTTTAAGATGTGGATCTTTCCAATCCATGAGCATGGGAGATCTTTTCATTTTCTGAGATCCTCCTCAATTTCTTTTTTTAGAGGTTTGAAGTTCTTGTCATACAGGTCCTTCACTTGCTTAATTAGAGTCACACCAAGGTATTTCATAGTTTTTGTGACTATTGTGAAGGGTACCTTTTCCCTAATTTCTTTCTCCACATGTTTGTCTTTTGAGTATAGGAAGGCTACTGATTTGTTCGAGTTAATTTTGTATCCAGCCACTTTGCTGAACTTGTTTATCAGCTGTAGGACTTCTCTGGTGGAATATTTGGGGTCACTCAAGTACACTATCATGTCATCGGCAAAGAGTGATGTTTTTATCTCTTCCTTTCTGATTTGTATCCCCTTGATCTCCTTTTGCTGTCTAATTGCTCCAGCCAGGACTTCCAGTACTATGTTGAATAAGAAGGGGGAGAGTGGGCAGCCTTGTCGAGTTTCTGATTTTAGTGGGATTGCTTCAAGTTTCCCATCACTAAGTTTAATGTTGGCTGTTGGTTTGCTGTATATTGCTTCTATGATGTTTAGGTATGGACCTTGGATTCCTGTTCTTTCCAGGACTTTTAACATGAAGGGGTGTTGGATTTTGTCAAATCCTTTCTCAGCATCTAGTGAGATGACCTTGTGATTTTGATCTTTGAGTTTGTTTATATGGTGGATTACCTTGATGGATTTCCTTATGTTAAACCATCCCTGAATCCCAGAAATGAAGCCTACTTGGTCATGATGAATGATCGTTTTGATGTGTTCTTGGATTCAGTTTGCAAGGATTTTGTTGAGTATTTTTGCATCAATGTTCATAAGTGAGATTGGTCTGAAGTTCTCTTTCCTTGTAGGGTCTTTGTGTGGTTTAGGTACGAGGGTTATTGTAGCCTCAAAGAAATGAGTTAAGTTGAATTCTGTCTGATTCTATCTTTTGGAAGAGATTGGAGAGTATTGGTGTTATATCCCCAATAAATGTCTGAAAAAATTCTGCACCGAACCTGTCTGGACCTGGGATTTTTTTGGTTGGGTGGCTTTTGATGACTTCTTCTATTTCTTTAGGTGTTATAGGGTTATTTAGATGGTTTACTTGGTCCTGGTTTAACTGTAGGATCTTGTATCTGTCTAGGAATTCGTCCATTTCCTCCAGATTTTTCAATTTTGTGGAGTATAAGTTTTTGTAGTAGGATCTGATGATTTCTTGAATTTCCTCAGTTTCAGTTGTTATGTCTCCACTTTCCTTTCTGAACTTGTTAATTTATATACTCTCTCTTGGCCCTCTAGTTAGTCTTGCTAGGGGTTTATCAATCTTGTTGATTTTCTCAAAGAACCAACTCTTGGTTTTGTTGATTTTTTTCAATGGTTCTTTTTCTTTCTATTTGGTCTATTTCTGCCCTAATTTTGATTATTTCTTGCTCTCTACTCTTCTTGGGTATATCTGCTCCCTTTTGTTCTAGAGCTTTTAGCTGTGCTGTCAGGTTGCTAATGTAGGCTCTCTCCATTTTCTTTTTGGAAGAACTTAGGGCTATGAGTTTTCCTCTCAGTACTGCTTTCATTGCATCCCATAGGTTTGGGTATGTTGTGTTTTCTTTTTCGTTGAATTCTAGAAAGTCCTTAATTTCTTTCTTTATTTCTTCTTTGACCCTGCTATCATTTAATAGAACATTGTTTAGTTTCCATGTGTATGTGGGCTTTTTGTTGTCTTTGTTGTTGTTAAAGACCAGCTGTAGACCATGGTGATCTGAGAGGATGCATGGGAGTATTTCAATCTTCTTATATCGATTGAGGCTCGTTCTGTGTCCAATTATGTGGTCAGTTTTCGAGAAGGTGCCATGGGGTGCTGAGAAGAAGGTGTATTCTTTTACTTTAGGATGATATGTTCTGTATATATCTATTATTTCTAGTTGGTTCAAAGTCTCTGCTAGTTTTGCAGTTTCCTTGTTCAGTTTCTGTTTTCATGATCTGTCCATTGGTGAGAGTGGGGTATTAAAGTCTCCCACTATTATTGTGTGGGGTGAAATGTATTTTTTGAGCTTTAATAGGGTTTCTTTTATGAATGTGGGTGCTTTTTTATTTGGAGCATATATGTTAAGGATTTAGAGTTCCTGGTGACGTACTTCCCCGGTAATGAGTAAGAAGTGTCTTTCCTTAACTTTTTTGATAACTTTTGGTTGGAAATTTACTTTAATCGATATTAGAATATTTACTCCAGCTTGCTTCTTGGGGCTGTTTGCTTGGAAGTTTTTTTTCCCACCCTTTTACTCTGAGATAGTGTCTGTCTTTGTCTCTGAGATGAGTTTCCTGTATGCAGCAAAAGACTGGATTTTGTTTATGTATCCAGTCTGATAGCCTATGTCTCTTTTTTGGGGAGTTGAGTCCATTTATGTTAATCTATATCAAGGAATAGTTGTTTCTGTTTTCTGCCATTATTGCTTTTGTGGTTTGAGTTGTTTCTGTGTCTTTTTCTTCTTTTAGTTTTCTTGTTTTCACTAGGCTGTATTTTCCCTCATTTTATTGGGTTTTTCACCTAAAATTTGTTGTAGTGCTGGGTTTGTGGTCAGATATTGTGTAAATTTTGATTTGTCTTGAAATATCTTCATCTCTCCATCTATGGTAATTGATAGTTTTGCTGGGTATAGCAGCTTGGGCTGGCACTTGTGCTCTCTTAGGGTGTGCATGATGTCTGTCCAGGCTCTTCTAGCTTTCATATTCTCTGTTGAGAAATCGGGTGTGATTCTCATTAGTCTGCCTTTAAATGTTACTTGACCTTTTTCCCCCACTGCTTTTAGTATTCTTTCTTTGCTTTGGGCACTTGGTGTTTTGACTATTAAGTGTCAGGATGTATTTCTTTTCTGGTCCAATCTATTTGGGGTTCTGAAGGCTTCTTTTATGCTCGTGGTCATCTTATTCTTTAGGGTAGGGAAGTTTTCTTCTATGATTTTTTTGAAGATATTTTCTGTGCCTCTTAGTTGATACTCTTCTCCCTCTTCTATTCCTATTATCCTTAGGTTCGGTCTTCTCATTGTTTCCTGAATTTCCTGGACATTTTGGGTTAGGACCTTTTTGTTTTTTGCATCTTCTCTGGCTGTTTTGTCTATGTTTACAATGTTGTCTTCTGCCCCCGAGATTCTCTCTTTCATCTCTTGTAATCTGTTGGAAATGCTTGCTTCTGTAACTCCTGATTTCTTTTTTAGGTGTTCTGCCTCTAGAGTTATCTCTTTTTGTGTTTTCTTTATTGTGTCAATTTCCGTTTTAAATTCCCTCTTCCATTCCTTCGTCTCTTTGGTTGTGTTTTCCACTAGTTCTTTGAGTTCTTTGAGTGTTTTCCTTGTTTCCTCTTTAAAAGATTCTGAATCTTTTTGCTTTTTCTCCTGTTCTTGTTTAAGTATCTCTATCAGCATCTTGAGGTATGATTTCAGGTCTGCGTCTTCTTTTTCTGGAGTGTTTGGCATTCCAGTGTTTTCTGTTATGGGAGAGCTGGGTTCTGGTGTTGCCAGGTTGTCTTAGTTTCCTTGCGATATACTCTTTCGCTTTCCTCTTGCCATTTTGTTGTCAGTGATATGTTCTTGCCTTTCCCTTGTATCTGGTCTGTGTCCCTGGATCTCCACTGGTCCAGGTGGCAGATGGGCCGAGCCCTGTTCTATACCTCAGAGTCGCCGGGTGGGAACAGAAGTTCCAAAGTTCTGTTCCTGGTCCCTGGATCAGGCAGGTTGGAGGGTGTGCTTTGTGTTCGCACTCCACAAAGATCTCTCTGCTTCCTGGCTGCCTAGATCTCCTACTTACCAGTTTTTCAGCCTTTATGAGCTGCTGGTCCGGGTGGCAGATGGGCTGGGCTCTGTTCTGCACTCTTAAGTTACTGCCGGGTGGAAACAGAAGTTTCAAAGTTCTGTTCCTGGTCCCTGGATCAGGCAAGCAGGGTGGGGGCTGCACTTTCTAAGTGTACTCCGCAGAGATCTCTCTGCTCCCTGGCTGCCTAGATCTCCTACTCACCAGTTTTTAAGCCTTTACAAGCTGCCGGTCCCTTTATGAATTTTCTGTACCAAATAATGTAAAACCATAATCTTTATTTTTCGTATTTACAAAATAAGGACAAAATAAGAATTTTAATCTGTACATACAAATTGAAATTTGTAAGTTTCATTAACTACATAGTTTTTGCAAAAATCTTAGGTTGAATAATAAAACTACAAAACTGCTGTTCTCATACTGAAAGCTATTGCTTATTTTATGAGGCAGTGAGATGACTTTAAACGTTGAGCTGCCCTAGGCCACTAAACATCATTTAAACCAGCAAATCCAGGATTTGCATCTGGAATAGTTAAAATACAAAATGAAATGTGAGCCCTGAGTTGGATCTTGAAATGGGGTGGGAGGACAAGGAGAAAAGAAGCTGGAGGAGGAAGGGAAGGGGGGAGGGAGGAAGAGGGGTAAGAGGAGGAGAAGGAGGAAATAGCAGTTTTGAGTTGCAATGAGTACTGGTAAGTGATTAATGAATTGAATAACTCATATTGGTGAGAGAATTTCAAGCCAGATGGATAAGAAAGGGTAGAACAAGCACATTAGCTCATCTATTGAATATCATAAGCCAAAGGATGCTGAGGCAACACAGACTAGTTAAGTAGTGAGATCAAGTAACTTTCCCATAGGAGAGAGGACAAAAGAGATATTGCTACAAATCAAAAAATTAAAATTGCACTGGACAGAGAGTGGGGCAAACCAGACTCCTGCCATCCTGCAACTCTACCACTTGAAAGATAAGCTGTCGGGTTCCTCAGACAACGATTCTTCAGGGAGATGCTCATAAAAAGCCTTAAAAATCCATGCAAAGAGAATAATAAGCCGTAACATCCTCAAGCATTATAAATTAAAATTAAAAGAAGCTCAGGTTTATTGCCCCTGAACATAGAAATACAATAGGCCTCGGGCACAGCACAGCCAGTCTTCCTATTAATTTAAAAGGTAGAAATAAGAAAGAAAATTCACATCAGAAGATTCATGAAATAAAAATGTCCGTTCTGAACAAAGTCAACACAAGTTTACAGTGGGGACTTAAAGCCTGCACCACCTCATGTCAGTGGGGTGCCACCTTAATGCTACCTGTTCAGCATCCCATTGTGTTTGACTTTTGCAAGTGTGATCCTTAGCTGTGAATTTCCTCCACCCGATTGCACAAAGGCAGAATGCAAGGTCCGTTTGAAGTCACTTTTCCTGGGTGAATATTTTAAAGCTAGCTCTTTGCTAAGTGGGATGTATAAGCCGGGCATTTGTACCAGATCGTGGGAAAGCTTAAGCAATCACAGCACATCTATCCAAAGTCCTATTACTGTCAATGGAACGGCAGCAAGCCTGATGAACCACAAGCATCTGCTAAAGCTGCTGCAGCAGAATAGACAATGGGATAGAAAAATGCAGGATGAAAAAGCAGCATGTGACCAGAAAGCCTGGAAAAAAAATATTAGAACACTTTGGTTTTCAACTTATGTGTCAGTGACCTAGGGACAAAAAAAACATTAGCATTATCAATACCATACTGTGAATACTGAAATTAGCATTTTAGGTAAATTTGCTTTGTTTTCATTTGAGTTTTATTTGTACGTTTGTTTTGTTTGTTTGTTTGTTTCTGATATACTGAAAGAAGGAACCGAAAGTATAGTACGTATATGCCATATATAAGCACGGAGATGAAATGATATTTTTAAAATAAGCTATGGTGGTTATCAAAAACAGTTTTTCAGTTAAACAAATATTGCAAACACTAAAGCTAATGTCTTTATTCAGATGAATTAAAGAGGTAACATTGGTTTTAAGACTAAAATTATGTTAGGCAAATGACAAATATGCCTTCATGTATGTATCTGTACAATTTTCATCAATGATAACAATTACTGCCATTAAAATGATATGTTCAAATTAAAAATATTTAGAGATATATAATTTTTAAAATAAAAGCAATAAACTAATTTAAATCATACAGGGATTCTTCAATATCTGTAGAATACATTATGTCTCAGTAGAAAACATATATTTTAGTGTTGTTAAAAATGAAAATGAAGAAATACAAAAAATAATTTTTGGAAAGAAATATGTTAATAGCTATAAGAGCATTTAAAATATTCTTTAATCTGTTGAGTGAACTTACTATCCCTATCATAATTCCCAATTTTGGGTCCTACCTCTTAACATTTTGGCATTTGAAAATGGAGAATCAATCCTTTTGGTTTCTGCCCTTGCTCAAAGTTGACCCTGTGCTACAGTTCTCTATACCCAGACCCTGCTGGGAGAAAGTTGGTCCCGTAAAAGTGCTTAACATACCTGAGTGCACAGGTAAGACTTCTGCTCTAAGGGACCTGCCCTGAGCTCTCAGAACAAAGGAACAGAGTAGCAGTGTGGGACAGGATCCTTCCAGTTTCTGTGCCCAGAGATAACCCAGAATAAAAGATCTCTAGAACCAGACTCTGCTGGGAGAGAGCAAGTCTCACTGGAGTGCTGACTCACTCGTCTGAGAGCACAGGAAAGAACATCACTTCTGGTCAAATTCCTGGCACAAGAGGAACACACCTTAGAGCCCTCAGGGCACAGGAACCAAGAAACAGTCTGGGATAGGATCCTTTTGGTTTTTGCCTGCCCCTGGAGTTGACCCTGTTCTGCAGCTATTCATACCCAGACCCAGCTGAAAGAAAGCTAGTCCCACAGAAGTGCTGACACACCTGAGAGCACAGGTAAGTCTACTTCTGCTCTGAGGGACCAGCCTAGAACCTTAAGGACACAGACATTAAAAAGCAGTTTGGGACAGGCTACTTTCGGTTTCTGTCTGCACCCTGTGCTGACCCTGTGCCACAGCTCTCCATACCCAGACTCTTGGGAGTGAGCTGGTCCCCTAGTAGTGCAGACTTACAGGTTTACAGAACAGTAATGCCAGTGTTAGAATCAGAAAGACCATCCAATTCAAGAGATAAGCAGATGGCTAGAAGCAAGTCTAAGAACCTAAACAACAGAAACCAAGGCCACTTGGCATCATCATAACTTACTTCTCTCACCACAGAAAATCATAGATACCCCAACATACCAGAAAAGCAAGATTCTGATTTAAAATCACAACTCATGATGATATTAAAGGACTTTAAGGTCATAAATAAGTCCCTTAAAGAAATACAGGACAACACAGGAAAACAGGTAGAAACCCTTAAAGAGGAAACACAAATATACAAAAATCCCTTAGAGAATTATAGAGAAACATGACAAAACATGTGAAAAATTAAACAGAACCAACCAGAATCTAAAAATGGAAATAGAAACAATGAATAAATCACAAAGGAAGACAATCTTGGAGATAGTAAACCTAGGAAAGAAATCAGGAGTCATAGAGGCAAGCATCACCAATATAATACAAGAGATTAAAGAGAGAAAAGCAGGGCAGAAGATATTATAGAAAACATTGACACAACAGTCAAAGAAAATGCAAAATGCAAAAAGTTCCTAACAAAAACTATCCAGGAAATCCAGACAAGATCAAACCTGAGGATAATAATATAGAAGAGAGTGAAGAATCCAAACTTAAAAGGTCAGTAAATATCTTCAACAAAATTATAGAACTTACCTACCCTAAAGAAAAAGGTAGGGTATCTACCTCATATGCAACCGCCAAACCCAGGCAGTATTTATGATGCCAGGACGTACTTAGGATCCTGATATGAATGACCCCTCAGAGCTCTGCCAGAGTCATACAAATACAGTTTAGGATACTTGCAGTTAACCATCAGACTAAGCACAGGGATCCTGATGTGTGAGCTGGAAAAAGGACTGAAGGAGCAAAAAGGGTTTGCAACCCCATAGGAAGAACAACATTACCAACCAACCAAACCCTCCAGCACTCCTAGGGAATAAAACACCAAATAATGATCATACATGGAAAAACCCCTGTTTCCAGTTGCATATGTAGCAGAGGAGAGCATTGTCTGTCATCAATGGAAGAAGGAGCATTTGGTCCAGTAAAGACACTTTCTCCCAGTGTAGGGGAACACCAGGGAGCTGAGGTGGAAGAGGGGTTTTGGAAAAGGGAGCACCTTCATGGAAGGAATTGGAAGGGGAAGAGAATGGAAGTGGGGGGGAAATGGGATAACATTTAAAATGTAAATACAGAGACTATATAAAATAATCTTCAAAAAAAGAAAAAGAAAAGAAAGAAAAGGATGCCCATAAACATGCAAAAATTCTAGAGAACTCCAAATAGATTGGACCAGAAAAAACAAAACAAAACAAAACAAAAAAACAAAAACAAAAACAAAAAAAAACCCTCCCATCATACAATAGTCACAACACCAAATACTCAAAATTAAGAAAGAATGTTGAAAAAAATAAGGGAAAAAAGTCAAGGCAGTCCATTCAGAATCACACCAGAATTCTTATCAGAGACTATGAAAGTGAGAAGATCCTAGGAAGATTTCATACAGATCATACAAGAACACAAATGCCAGCCCAGGCTACTATATCCAGCAAAATTCTCAACTAACATAGATGGAAAAACCATGATATTCCAAGACAAAACCAAATTTACATAATATCTTTCCATAAATCCAGCCCTATAAAGGATAATAGATGGAAAACTCCATCAGATGGAGGAAAACTACACTCTAAAAAAACCAAGAAAGTAATCTTCTTTCAACTAACCCAAAAGAAGCATAATTCTACCTCTAACAACAAACAAGAAACAACAATGATTGGTCTCTGATATCTTTCAACATCAATAGACTAGATTCTCCAATAAAAAAGACATAGGCTAACTGACTGAATGCATAAAGAGTGCCCAACATTTTGTTGCATATAAGAAACCCACATCAGTAACAAAGACAGACACTACCTCAGATAAAAAGACTGGAAAACAAATTTCCAAGTAAATGTTCCAAAAAAAAAAAAAAAAAAAAAAAAAAAAAAAAAAAAAAAAAAAAAAAAACAAGCAGGAGTAGCCATGTTAATAGTGAATAAAGCTGACTTTTAACCAAAAGCTATAAGGAAAGATAAGGAAAGACACTTCATACTCATCAAAGGAAAAAGCCACTAAGATTAAATATCAAGTCTGAATATTTATGCTCTAAATGCAAGAACAAAATACATGCACAAAAGAAAACTAACTAAAGCTCAAAGAACACATTGTACCTCACACAATAATAGTGAAAGACATCAACACTGCACTTTCATCAATGGACAAATCATGGAAACACAGAGACACAGTGAAACTAACAGAAGTAATAAATCAAATGGATTTAATAGATTTCTATAGAACTATTCATCCTAAAACAAAAGAATATAACTTCTTCTCAGCACGTCATGGTATCTTCTCCAAAACTGACCATATAATCAGTGACAAAACAGTCCTCAACAGATGCAAGAAGACTGAAATAATCCCATGCATCCTATTAGATTACTGTGGATAAAGACTGGTCTTCAAAAACAACAAAAAAGACAGAAAACCCACATATACATGGAAGCTGAACAACGCTCTACTCAATGATAACTTGGTCAAGGAAGAAATAAAGAAAGAAATTAAAGACTTTCTAGAATTTACTGAAAGTTAAGGCACAACATACCCAAACATATAGGACACAATGAAAGTGTTACTAAGAGGAAAACTCATAGCTCTGCAAGCCTACAAAAAGAAACTGGAAAAAGCATACACTAGTAGTTTGACAGCATACCTAAAATCTCTGCAACAAAAAGATGCAAATGCACTCATGAGGAATAGACAGCAGGAAATAATCAAAGACAGGGCTGAAATCAATCAAGTAGATACAAAAAGAACTATACAAAGAATCAACAAAACCAGGAGCTGATTTTTGAGAAAATCAACAAGAAAAAAAAAATAAACCTTAGTTCATCTAACCAGATGGCACAGAGACAGTGTTAAAATTAACAAAATAAGAAATGAAAATGGAGACACAACATCAGAAACTGAAGAAATTAAAAAACACCACCAGATCCTAGTACAAAAGCCTAGACTCAACAAAACTTGAAAATCTGGATAAAATGCATAATTTTCTAGACAGACACCAGATAGATACCAAACTTAAATCAGGATCACCAAAACAGTTCCATATCCCCTAAAAACATAGAAACAGTCATCAAAAATATCCCAACCAAAAAATAAAAAAATAATAAGCCAGGACCAAATGGGTTTAGCACAGAATTCTATCTGAACTTCATAGAAGACCTAATAACAATATTCTCCAAACTATTCAAAAAATAAAAACAGAAGGAACAAGCTACAATTATGCTTATAGCTAACATACACAGACCCATAAAGGAAAAGAAAACTTCAGACCAATTACCCTTATAAATATCTATGCAAAAACAATCACAACCAACCATTGAAATAAAAATGGGATCCCCAATGAAGGAGTTAAAGAAAAAATTGAAGAGCTGAAAGGCTTTGCAATCCCATAAAAATCAACAATACCAACTAACCAGAGCTCCCGAAGACTAAAACACTATCCAAAAAGAACAAATGGACAGACCCATGTCTCCATCTGCATACATAGTAGAGACTGGCCTTGTTTGACTCAATGGGAAGAGAAATGATAGGTCCTGTCTAGGCTGGATGCCCCAGTGTAGGGAAATATCAGTGTGGGGAGGTAGGAAGGATTGAGGGGTGTTACCATCATAGAATCAAGGGAATGTGGTATGGGCTAGTATTTTTATGGGTGGAAAAATAGAAAAAGGGATAACATTTAAAATATAAATAAAATATATTCAGTAAAAATTAAATTAAATTTTTAAAAAGATAAAGATTCTGGAAAACAATTTAACTTAGTTGAAGCCATAATGTAGGGCCCTTACAATAGATAGCATTAGAAGATACTGTGCAGAATGGTTTTTGATATCCTGGGTTTTTTATTATTCCAAATGAATTTGCAAATTGCTCTTTCAATTTGCAATTGAGTTGGAATTTTGATGGGGATTGCATTGAATTTGTAGATTGCCTCAGGTAAGATGGTCATTTTTACAATGTTGATCCTTCCAATCCATGATCATGGGAGATCTTTCCATCTTCTGGGGTTTTTTTCACTTTCCTTCTTCAAAGGCTTGAAGTTCTTATTACACAGATTCTTCACTTGCTTGGACCAAGGTATTTTATTGCTTTATAAAAGGTGTTCTCTGTGGTTATTGTGAAGGGTGTCAATCTCTAATTTTTTTCTCAGGCAAACTTCTAGGGAAATCACCATCCCTGATCACAAGATCAACTGTGATAAAAAAAAACTGCCTGGTATTGGTGCCTACAGGCAGGTAAACTGATGTAATAGAATTGAAGACCCAGAAATGCACCCACATACCTACGATCAATTGATCTTTGGCAAATGAGCTAAAAACATTCAATAGAATAAGGACAGACCATTCAACTAATAGTGCTGGTTCAACTTGCAGTCAGCATACAGAAGAATGCAAAATGATCCCTTCTTATCTTCTTGTACAAAGCTCAAGTCCAAGTGGATCAAAGACCTCCACATAAAACTAGGTACATTAAAACTAATAAAACAGAAAGTGGGGAAGAGTTTAGAACACATAGGCACAGGTAAATGTTTATAAACAGAACACTAATGGCTTATGCTCTAAAAACAAGAATTGACAAATGGGACCTCAGGAAATTGCAAAGCTTCTGTTAGTTCAAGAACACTGTCAAAAGGACAAAATGGCAACCAACAGATTGGGAAAAGATCTTTACCAATCCTACATCTGATAAGGGGCGAGTATCCAAAATATACAAGGAACTTAAGAAGATATATGCTAGAGAATCAAAGAATCCTATTAAAAAATGGGGTACAGAGCTACACAGAAACATCTCAACAGAGGAATATTGAGTGGCTGAGAAACACCTAAAGAAATGCTCAACATTCCTAGTAATCAGGGAAATGCAAATCAAAATACCCCTAAGATTCCACCTCATACCAGTCAGAATAGCTAAGATCAAACACTCATGTGACAACAGATGCTGGTGAGGATGTGGAGAAAGAGGAACACTCCTCCACTGTTGCTAAGATTGTAAACTAGTGAATTCACTCTGGAAATCAGTCTGGCAGTTCCTCACAAAATTGGACATAGTACTAACTGAAGACCCATGTATGCCACTCCAAGGCATATACCCAAAAGTAGCTCCAATATCTAACAAGGACACATGCTTGACAATGTTCATAGCAGCCTTACTTATAATAGCCAGAAGCTAGAAAGAACTCAGATGTAACTCAACAGAGGAATGTATTCAGAAATTGTGGTACATTTACACAATGGAGTACTACTCAGCTATTGAAAACAAGGAGTTCATGAAATTCCTAGGCAAATGGATGGAACTTTAAGCAATCATCCTGAGTCAGGTAACCCAGCCACAAAAGAAAACTTACAGTTTGTACTCACTTATAAGCAGATACTACCCACTCCCACCCCAGAAAAAAAGAGCTCAGAATACTTAAGAAAATATCCACAGAACTTATGAAGCTCAAAAAGAAGGAAGACCAGAATGTGGATGCCTCAATCCTTCTTAGAAGAAAAAACAAAACAGGAGAGGAAATACAAGGTCAAATAGAGGAGCAGGGATTGAAGAAAAGATCTATAGAGACTCCCTCACCTGGAGAACCACTGCATATGCAGTCATCAAACCCAAGCACAATTGCTGATGCCAAGAAGTGTTTACTGGCAGGAACCATGGATGTCTCCTCAGAGGCTCTCCAAGAGTCATACAGATACAGATGATTGCTAATATATGTCAGACTGAACATGAGGGCCCGAATGGAAAAGCTAGAAAAAGGACTGAAATAGCTTAAAGATTTGCACCCTCATGGGAAGAACAACATCATCAGCCAAGGCATTGAGGTGGAGAGGGTGATTGGGAGCTCCTTCATTTAAACAGGTTGAGGGCAAGAAGGCAAGGGAGTGGGCGGGGGAAGGGTATAACATTTGAAATGTAAATACACAAAATTTTTAACAAGTATACAGAACAAACAAAAACAAGCCAACAAACAACAAAACCTCTACTTTATCATAGTTAATAACAAGGATTTGTATGAAAAACTAATATTTGAAACTGCCAACGAGAAAATGGACCTTTTAAAAAGATCTATTAATCATTTTATTCACTCACATTTCAAATAATATCTTCCTCCCAGGTTACCCCTCCACAAACCCTCCATCCTTTGTCTCTTTGCCTATGCCTCTGTATGAGTGCTCCTCCACCCACCACCTCACTGCTCCAACATCCCCATATGCTTGGTCATCAATCCTCAACATGATTAAAGGCCTCCTCTCCCATTGTTGTCGGACAAGGCTGTCCTCTCCGACAAGTATATCTGGACCCATAGCTCCTCCATGTATACTCTTTGGTTTCGTCCCTGGAGCTCTGGGTGGTCCAATTAGTTGATATTGCCCTTCCAACAGGCTTGCCGTCTTCTTTAGCTTTTTAAGTCCTCCTAGAACTTCCATTGCGGTCCCAGGTCTCAGTCCCACGGTTTGAAATTGAACATCTGCATCTGTATTTGTCACGTGCTGGTAGATCCTCTCGGGGAACAGCCATATAAAGCTCCCAACGGGAAGGCCATCCAGAGACCATTCTACTTAGGGATCCCTCCCATCTGCAGATACCAAACCCCCACACTGATGCAGATGCTAAGAAGCCCTTGCTGTCAGGAGCCTGGTATGGTAAATTGCCTTTTAGATAGAGGATAATAGAACATGTAGAAGAATTTAAAGAAGAGACATGGTACAATAGAAATCAAGCAAGCAACCATGTGTGTTGGCAACAATGAAAAAAGAAGCTAGACATTAATCAATGGAAATGAAGTTCTCAGATGAAGAGAAACAGAAGAAACAGACAAATTGAGACATCAACGATCCTCACAATGTGAGCTGGAAAAGTAAAAGCGAACAGGGAGTAAAATGAGGCTGAAGACTAAAGAACAGCGAAAACATGTTTTCTGGTTTTGTTTGCTTATTCTTTCCTGTTTTCTGAGACAGGGTCTCATTATGTTGCCCTGGCTGACTGGGACTTAGTATGTAGACCAGGCAGGACTCCCAATAACTGAAATCTACATGCCTCTGTCTCTGCAATGCCGATCCCTAAAAGAAGTGTTCCCCCACCATGCCTGGGCCTCAAAAAATGTAAATATTAAGACAGTTTTACAATGAAATATCTTTAAGTCTCAGACTAAAAGATAGTTTGAACAAACTACTAAGAGAACACACTGATATAATAACAGTACACCTGTGAACAACTGGATGAATAATGCATGCTACAGTTAGGGTTTTATTGTTGGGAAGAAATACCATGAAGACAGTAGCTATTTATAAATGAAATATTTAATTGGGGATGGCCAACCAGAGATGTATCTTGTTATTGTCAGGACAGGGAGATGGTGGCACACTGGTAAAAGAGTGCAGGGAGGGAACTGAGGACTGCTTCTGGATGGCCGCGCAGCAGGTAGAAAGAGTGCAATGGTGCCTGACGTGGGTTTCTGAAAATCACAAAACCCACCCATAGTAAAACCTTCCTCAAACAAGGCTCCATTTATTCATGCCCTACTTCAACAAAGTCTCACCTCCCACTACTGCCATTCCCTAATGACTATGGGGGACATTTTCATTCAAACCACCACAATGCGCCTCACTAAAATTTACTTCCAGAAAACAACAATCCCATAAAATTTATTATACAAGTACATGAAACAACGTTACCTTAAAAAAAAATCTACCTGGCTTAGAAATATCATCTTATTCAAATGTCTAATTTATTCAGAATAGAAAAGTGCATACACACACACACACACACACACACACACACACACACACACATATGGAATTATATCCACAAACACATATATTCTCTCACACATGCAAAAATACATGCAAGAATGCATACCATCAGATACACAACCAAAAATACCTATATAATTATGATGTTAAATTTAAGTCCAGCACACTTTTTTTTTACTGTAAAAAAACTAAGCTGAAACTAGTATGTACAAGTTAATGTATAACAAAGAAGAACTTGAGTAGGGTGACTGTGTGTGCAGCATCCTAGAGAATTGCTCTAGGTGTGTCTGTACTGTTACAGTTCATTTCTGTGGGGAAGAGGAATATTTTTTTTTAAAGGAACAGATATTTATTAACTTCCTCATGGTGTGGATATGTGTTTTATCTATTAAAATACTTTCATTTCAATATCTAGCTATCCTTTTACTTTAAAAATAATACATGTGGAGAAATATTAACATATTCTGCTTGGGAATAAAGGTGAACAGGAAATTTAAGCAGGGAACTCAGAGGACAACCAGATAACCTTTAAGGAGGTCTCTTTTATAGCTGGAAGCTTGTGATTTCAAACTTTGTGAACAAAGATGTGGATCTGGAATCAGATTAATCTGCTAGCATCTCACAACAGGTATGACCTGGATTTCAGGTGCATATTTCTCTTGACTCAATTTGATGAAGAAAGAGGCTTGTCCTGAGGTTCTGTGATTGGACAATAACTTGGAATAAGACTGTGTGTTTTGAATTTAAAATTTAACATAACCCTGTTTAAAAAATGCTTTCATTCATTATAGATAACACACAACTAATAAATGTGAAGTATTTTTAAAATCATAGCATTATCGTTGATATCAAAGTTTTCCGAAAGAGCACCTCAATCTTCTCTACTTCTTTATCTTTTTCCTGCAAATACAGACAATGTTCAACTTTCTCATTAAGTTATTATTATTTGAAGCTTGTGGGATCCCATGAACAGGCTACTGACTTAAAAATTAAAAAAAATCATTTTAATATCCATATTTTCTTGTTTCATTTTATTGCTTTAAGTATGAATATAATTTCAAATTTATAGAAATTATACAGCATCATACAAAGAAACTCTATAGAAATGTCACTAACAGCATATTGTGATTTCAATTTGCTCTGTTTTATAATTCTTTCTAAGCAGAGACACAAAGATGCATAGAATCTGACATGCACATACTTTTCATTTGAGAGTAATTGGAACAATCTTACTCCTTTACTTGTAAATATTTCAGATTATGTTTTCTATCCATAAACATTCAAGAGACAGGCCACAATACAATTTTCAAGATCAGAAAGAATTATTATTTGAACCAAAGTCTGCACTCCAAATTTTCAGTGCACCCATAAGGTCCTCTTTGATGTTTTTCTAGGTTCCAATTCAGACCATTCATTTAATTTATCATCATATATTTTCAGGTTTTGGGGAGAATAGCTGAAGAGTTGACAGATACTGACTTCTACCTTTGCAGATGATCTGTATTTTCTTTCTCAGCACCTGCATCAGGTGACTTCCATTGCCTGGAAGTCTACATTCCAGTGAGCTGGCGCCTCTGCAAACACCTACACAAATATATGGTATGGTACACATAAAATAAACTTAAATTTTAAATCGTATTCAAAAACATAAATTTATAAAATCCTTTGAGTAACTTTAAGGAATGCAGCCCAGTGATTTTATAATCTATTCTTCAATTAGTGTTTAGATGATGTCTTTTGGGATCTAGATTTAGGACAGGTAATCTAAACAAATGTAAAAACGTTATCTTTTCTAATATTGATGAGTCTAACCTTATCTATCTGCTCAGAGTACTTAAGAATGTTTTCTTTTAAAGTAACCAGTAGTTTAAATATACTCTGTACTTTGAGATACTTGGAAATGTTTAGCTTGTTTGCTAACTTCTCTATAATAACGGTACCATTCACAAACTTTTTTGGCCCTGCCTTTTTGGTATAATTACTGATTGGCTTCCTCTGGTGAAGAGTGGGCTTCCCTTCACAGTCTCTCCCACTGATTTTTGGATTTAGTTACTAAGCCATCATCCACTCTGAAACTCTTATTCCCCTCACCGTGGACATTCCTTATAATTTTACTGTCATAAAATGTGGTTCTTGAACTTATGCTCATTACTGATACTTCCGATGATATCCCCTATTATGCCTTGTGTGCTGGGTTTTGTTGGAATAACCTCTGTTGTGGGTAGTTAGTCGATGAATGGATCCTTCAAGAATGGAATTGGTGTCTTTATTTTTTAAAAAAAAAATGGAAATGAGTTATGTTTTGCTACTTGATATAATCACAAGAAGGAGACTATTTGTAACCAGACAGCAGTTCTTGAGCTCAGGCCTATAATAAAAAAAAAAAAATGTCCTCTGTTTAAGCCTCTCCTGTATGCAACTGTTGCAGGTCTCAAAGCTTCAGAACACTCTACCTTTGCTACTTTGTTTTATGTGTTCCAAGCTGGTTTCTACCAGTTAGTGAGAGCCTTTTAGCTGAGCCCAGTACTTTCTCATATGGCACATTGCTTCCTTTCCAAAACAAAGCTTTACAGCCAGTTCTAAGTTTCAATTTTCCATGCTAGAGTCAGTATTTTTTCCAGGGAGCTCCCAATGTTTTTTTATGGGTGAGTACCATTTAGACACCATGTATGTATGTATGTTTGTACGTATGCATGTATGTACTCATGTACAAATGTAGCAAAGAATTGCCTTTCAATAGGAGGGGAGGCCCTTGGTTCTGTGGAGGCTTGTTGACCCAGCATAGATGGATGTTAGTGCAGTGAGGCTGAGTGGACAGGTGGGTGGGGTATCACCCTCTTAGAGCCAAATGGGAGGAGGGATAGGATGGGGAGGTTACAGAGGAAAGACTGGGAAGAGGGACAACATTCAAAATGTAAGTAAATAAAATAACCAATTAATAAAAAGAAAGAAAAAAAAAACCTAGATCTGTCACTGCTTTCGTGTGATTTCAGCAGAAAGTGGTAAGATATGTTAATATGCATGCCTTTATATTTCTTTATGTGCACATTTTAAGCTTGAAAATACGTGTAAATATGCAGTTAATACTGTTTAACTGAACTCTGACGCCATTTTTCATTCTATTCTTCCATTTTGTTTTCTCATTTTTGTAATTCTCACTGAGAAATGTGATTTCTAGTAATTCCAAAATCCACATTTATTGTGTTGAAGCCTAGCACACACAGAGAGATGCTCCACATTACTAACTTATATTTTTGAGAACAAGATATAGAGTTCAAATTTTATTTCTCTCCTCTTTTGAAATAATAAAGCATGATTTATTGCTCAGCGAATTTTTACAACTCTCCACTGCCAAGAAACTACCTTTCTCTTCCAGATTTACTTTCTTTGCCACACTGAAGCATCATGACAAAAAGGAACTTAGGACATAATGCATTTATCTGGCCTACAATTACAGGTTAGAGTCCATCATGAAGGAGAAGTCAAGCATTATGATCATCTTGTCACATGATGTCTATAATCGAAATCAGAGAGAACTGAATTCATTAAGCTTAGTTGCTTGCTCTCCATCTTATTTTTCCTTCCTATCCTATTCAGGAAGGACCTCTTGTAAAGGTAATGTTGGCACCCACAATATGCTTGATCTTTCGGTATAAATTAACTGTCATAAAAATCCCCACACGCATCCAGGGGCCAATCTATTCTACCTAATTTCTCATTATGATAATCTTCCTAGGTGACAGTTGATTGTGCCAAATTCACAGTTAAAACTAATCAATACACCTTTCCTAGTAAGAGTAGAACATGCCAATTACTCCAGAAAATTCCTTATACAATGTCCTCAATTCAAGTTCTATCTGTTATCAAGAAATATGCAGATGGAATCATGCATTATATTGTTTTGTGTATGAATTTTTGGGCATCAAAATATCTTTGAAAACCACATACATAATTGGACTTATTCAGCACTTAAATGACATTTTACTATGGGTATTATTTCACTTTATAAATATACCACACATAGTTTTTACTATTTAATTAATAAATATCAGGGTACTTTATTATAAATTTCTATGAACATTATCTACAGTATTTTTGTATTTGTGTGTCATTTCTGTTAAAGGAAAACATTTCTTCTATAATGTGTCATCTTATTAAATAAATATATTTGTAAAAAACTTATATTCATATGTATATGTGTGTGTTATAAATAGTGTTTTGAAAATTTGACAGCAAAAAACACAGTATATGGAGGAATGGTACTAATATTACAACATTCAGGATATGCATCAGCGGCATGAATATAATAACTTTTTCTGAAATTTTTCTATATATGTGGTCTTTCAAGAATATAGCTTCTGTACACATCACACTTTATTCTACAAAAATGAAGCTGACTTGTCTTCAAATAGTTGGACTAAAAATGATTGCAACTTATAAATTATTTTAAGAGGACAGAATTCTATCCAAAAATCAAGTGGAAAACTGTCCACATATGTATTTTGTCATGAAAAATATCCTGATGGATAATGAAGTATCCCATGGATTCTTGAGATATAGCCATTTAGTTCAATTTGTTAATCTACTCTTTAGTAAATCTACTATTACTGCCATTCTTACTTTCTTCTGAGCTTCTTTCTTAATACCATAAACAAGAAATGCATTATAATCTTTTAGTTAATTATTTTAATTAGGATCAATAAAGGAAGTCTATTTGGAGATCTAGATATCTGACCTCCAAATATCAGAAGTCCACGAATAGTTTGTGGTCAAGCAGAAACCATGGGTAGCTTTATATGCATATACATGAGCATCCAAACATACACAAACATGCATGAACAAGAATATACATCACACACATGTACCCAAAAATATATTAACAAAAATACACCACACGCACATGCCACTAATAATAATAATGAAATAGAATTGAAAAAGAAGTTTTTACAAAGTACATAGTAAAATTCACTTTTACATGATAACAATTTCAAATGTCAGTTCCCTATAAATAGATGATGTTGAACAACCATGCTCTGAGACTACCTTCGCACTGAATTACCACCAGTGTTACATCCTTTACATGACAGCATTCCCTTTGTTTTTGGAGCAAATCTTATATATTGTATATCAGAATGCTTTGGTAGTAATCCATCCTTGCATGTAATCTGTAAGAATTTTATTGAAATTTTCTTCTGGAGACCCAGCAGCCACATAGCTATGGTAAACATGAGAGTTTTTACTGTCCTAACAACGAAGTTCTAGTTTCAGAGTTGTATTAAGAAGGCACAATTCATGAGTGAGATGTGCCTTAGATAGATCCTTGCTTACATTGATGACAAGTCATGAAGGGAGAAAAAGAAGGCAGAGGACAGAGAGAGGGAAATTGGAGAGCTAGGGGTAGAAAAGAGCTAAAGGAGTTCAATTTACTCCCGAAGTTAGTTTTAAACATCCCTAGTCTGAAGTATCTTAAGTTCCTATTCATAAAGGTTTAAATGTCACCTCTCAGGACCTATCACAGTGCCTTGATGATGTCAGCAGTGGTAATAAATGGATTTGTGTTGATGAGCTGACTGTTTTATGATGTTGTCTGACATTTCTAGCATTAAAACATTCTTGGTACTCTTTAAAGCAATATGAATAGTTATTGATATCAATTTCAACCAGCACACCTCCAATTCATTTTGTTTTCTAAATATAGGATATTTTTATAATTGTATGTTATCAGAAAAAAAGATATCCACAAATCTTTGTGAATCTGTAACCATTATTATTCATTGAAATTTCATGAGAATAATGCTTTCTAAATTTGTCACTTTTAACTATGCTTTAGACAGTATACTTTTGGTGTTTTCCTCATTATTAGGTCAGTGAAGAAGAATATTTTTTTAAAAAAAAAATGTAGTCCTTTGAAAATTCTTCACAAAAAATGCATTCAATGAAAAGACTTTAGCCAAACATACTGACAGGATTATAATAGTCTTCATAATCTAACTTACAGTCACTCTGCAATTACCCCAGAAGAGGTGCAGAGGTATAATTCACCAATGTTTCTGAATCTCAAACAAAGAGTGGTAGAGCTGTAAGGTTCACTGCTACTCTTTCTGTCTTTGGCACAACCAACATTTACCCAAGCAAAAGTACAATGCTGGTCCTCACAGAATGCCTCAAATACCTTTTCCACAAAGTCATTTCCTTCACCTTTTCTCAAAACAATTCTTCTTCTCCTCCTCCTTGTCCTCCTCCTCCTCCTCCCCTTAATAGGATAGAAACATGAGAATTGGTGCAAAATGCAGCAGTCACATCAAAATTTCAGTGGCACCACTGCAAACTTCCACAGTATAGAACAAACATTTAAGGTGAAAAACAGCAAAGGCAACATACTGAAAAAGTTGTGATCTCACACCTTCAGGTAGTTGATGACAGAAATCTTCTTTGACCACTCCCCACGAAAGTGCCTAGCATTTAGTACATACATTCTCACACATTAAATTTTGATTAATTATTTATCCTGAAAAATAACAAGAACTATCAGTTCTCATGTTTAAATGCAGTTTCCAAAAATTAGTGAAATAAATGAATTCAATTTAGCCTCTAAATATTTCCAATTTTCCGAAATGTCAGCCAAGGAAATAGTTTTGACCTTTGGCCTGTTGCTTATTTACGCGATAAAGAAATTAATGGCTATGCCATGTGTGGAGTGGAAGTAATGAATGTGATTTGTGAAGAGAAAAATGTAGCTCAATACTGAGCCATAGGTAATCAACAATTTTTAGCTTTCTGTGAGATATAATTCAACTGATGTTTGGAATACTATGCTGGATATAATAATAAAATAAATTATAGATTCTAATAATAAAATACATTATTAGAAGTGAAAATCTACACAGGTCTTAGAAATATGTATGAAATGGCTATTAAATCAGAAATGCATACATAGTAAAAGAAATTGATACTGCTGCCCAAGGCTAGTTGGTTTTGCCTAGCATTGAGAGTAGAAATTCTTTCAATTGAAAATGAGGGAAATATGATATCATTCTTAATGAGTGAGGGCTGAGGGTATAGAGGTAGAAAATAGAAGAAATGCAAAATATATTGAAGCATTTACATGACAGCACAGTTTCTTCTTGGAACTATTGTTCTCTTACAGCACTTGTGATCATTGCACAAGAAGAAAGTTGTCAAGATTTGATCAGCATCTCAATATATTCTCAGAGTTCAAAAGATTCCATTTGTGTTAGAGCATCTTTTGGGTGTATACCCAGGAGTGGTATAGCTGGGTCCTCAGTTATTACTGTGTCCAGTTTTCTAAGGAAGCTCCCCAGTAATTTGCAGACTAGTTGTGCCAGGTTTCAACCCCACCAATGGTGGAGGAGTATTCTTCTTTCTCCACATCCTCTCCAGCATCTGCTCTCATCTGAGTTTTTAATCCTAGCCATTCTGACTGGTGTGAAGTGCAATCCCAGGTTTGTTTTGTTTGCATTTTCCTGTTAAAAGAAATGTTGAACATTTCTTTAAGTGCTTCTCAGCCATTTGATATTCCTCAGTTGAGAATTATTGTTTAGCTCCGTCTCCCATTTTAATAGGGTTATTTGATACTCTATAGCCTAACTACTTTTTAAAATTTATTTATTTTATAAAATATTATTATAGCTCACAAAATTAGTTACATAATAATATGTAATACACAATTTTTTTCTTTCTTTCTTTCATTTTTTTTTTTTTTTTTTTTTTTTTTTTTTTTTTTTTTTTTGTATAAGAAGGACCGGCTAACTTCTTGAGTTCTTTGTATATTATACATCTATCAGATGAAGGATTGGCAAAGATCTTTTCCCATTCTGTTGGTGGCCATTTTGTCCTAAGGACAGTGTCCTTTACATTACAGAAGCTTTGCATTTTTTTGAGGTCCCATTTGTTATTTCTTGATCTTAGAGCATAAGCCATTAGCATTCTGTTCAGGAAATTTTTTCCAGTGACCATGTGTTCAAGGCCTTTTCTGACTTTCTTTTCTATTAGTTTGAGTGTATCTGGTTGTTATATAAAGGTCCTTGATCCACATTGACTTGAGCTTTGTACAGGGTGATAAGAATGGCTTGATTTTCATTCTTTTACATGCTAAACTCCAGTTGGAACGGCATCATTTGTTTAAAATGTTATCTTTTTACTACTGAGTGGTTTTAGCTTTTTTTTCAAAGATCAAGTGACCATATTGTGTGGGTTCATTTCTGGATCTTCAATTCTATTCCATCGATCTACCTTCCTGTCTCTGTACCAACACTGTACAGTTTTTATCACTGTTGCTCTGAAATACAGCTTGAGGTCAGGGATAGTGATTTCCCCAGAAGTTCTTTTGTCATTGACAGTAGTTTTCACTATCCTGTTGTTGTTGTTGTTGTTATTTGCAAATTATTCTTTCTAACTCTATGACGAATTGAATTTGAATTTCGATGGGGATTGCATTGAATCTGTAGATTGCTTTTGACTGTATTAATCTTGCCAATCAATGAGCATGGGAATGTTTTCCATCTTCTGAGATCATCTTCAATTCCTTTCTTCAGAGACTTAAAGTTTATGTCATACAGATTTTTCACTTGCTTGGTTAGAGTCACATCAATGTATTTTATATTGTTTATGACTATTGTGGAGGTCTTAATTTCCATAATTTTTTTCTTGGCTAGTTTACCCTTTCAGTAGAGGAAGGCTATGGATTTGGTTGAGTTATTTTATATCCTGAGCTTTATTGAAGTTATGTACCAGCTATACGAGTTGTTTTGAGGAATTTTTGGGATCACTTAACTATACTATCATATCATTTGCAAATGGAGGTATTTTTAATTTATTTCTTTTTAATTTGTAGTTATTTGACCTCTTTTTGTTGTCTAAATGCTCTGGCTAGGACTTTGATTATTGTACTGAATACATATCTTCATAGAAGCCTTATTTATAATAGAAGCTGGAAAGAACCCAGATGTCCTTCAACATAGGAATAGACACAGAAAATGTGGTACATTTACACAATGGAGTACTACTCAGGTATTAAAAGCAATGACTACATGAAATTATTAGGCAAATGGTTGGAACTAGAAAATATCAACCTGAGTGTGGTAACCCAATCACAAAAAACAAAACAAACAAACAAAAAAAAAAACCCATCGTATACACTCATTAGTAAGCAGATATTAGCTCAAAAGAATACACAATAATTAATTCACAGACAACATGAAGCTCATAAAGAGGAAAGACCAAAGAGAAGATGCTTCATTCTTCCTTAGTAGGGGGAACAAAAATATTCTCAGTAAGAAATACATAGACAAAATTTGGAGCAGAGACTGAATGGAAAGACCATCCAGAGACTGCCCCACTCAGGGATCCATTCCATATACAGCCACCAAACGAGACACTATTGCTGATCCCATCAAGTACATGCAGACAGAAGCCTGATATATCTGTCTCCTGAGAGGTTCTGCCAGAGCCTGACAAATACAGAGGCAGATGTCCCCAGTCAACCATTGAACTGGGAGACGTGTCCTTAAAGAAGGAGTTAGAGAAAGAATTGAAGGAATTGAAGGGGTTTGCAACCTCATGAGAACAATAATACCAACCAACAAGAGCTCCCTTGGACTGAAACACTATCTACAGAGTACAAGTGGATAGAAGCTGGGTGGTTTTGTTCAATTCCTTCACCTGTTTGTGTTTTCCTCTGTTTCTCTAAGTGTTTCTACTTTCTTACCTGTGTTCTCCTGTGTTACTTTAAGGAAGTTATTCACAAACTTCTCAAGGCCCTTTATCATCAACATGAGGTATGATTTGTAATTCCAAATCTTGTTTTCCTGTTGTGTTGAGTTATCCACTGCTTGCTGTGTTGAAGGAACTGGGATCTTATATTGCCAGGTTGTCTTACTTAGGTTCTTGTGCTTGCCCCTTGCCACCTTGGTATCTGTGATGCTAATTAATCCTGTTGTCTCTGACTGGAGCTTGTCTCCCCTGTGGGTCTGTGGGTCTGTGGGTCTGTGGGTCTGTGGGTCTGTGGGTCCCTGGGCTTTGTAGGGAAATCAGTCCTATGTGCTCAGTTCTCTGCGGGGAAGGCTGTGTGTTCCGATGGCAATGTCCGGCTCTAGGTCTGGAAGCAGATGGAGTCCGGAAAGGTCCAGACCCCAGCAGCACTGAGATAACTGGCATTTTGAGTGCATCCATATACTCTTAGGGCCATTGACGACATGTCTTATTCCATTCTATATTTACTTTTCTCCTCCCCCTCCCTCTCTTACTTTCTTATCTCCATGTCTATATGTATATCTGTTGGTACGTGTATGCGAATTTAGAGATAGGGTCTTACTACATAGCTCAAGCGATCCTTGAGCTTACACTCCCTCAGTCTCACTGGACTTGGTGTAGTTCATATATCACAGTGAAAGGCTGATAAATGCAATTTCGTTTTAGTTCAAATTTATTGTGTTTTATTTATTTATATTTGTGTTTTGAAATTGTAATATAATTACTTCTCTCCCTTCTTTCTCTTCCTCAAAAATCTCCTCTGTAGCTCTGGAGCTAGCTCTTCTCTGTAAATGTGTGTGTGTGTGTGTGTGTGTGTGTGTGTGTGTGTGTGTGTATGTGTGTGTCTGTCTGTATCGATATATAAATATGTAAACTATATATATATATATATATGTGTATATATATATAAATATATATTCCTAAATATGACCTGTTCAGTCCATAATGTTACTCTCATGCATGTTGTTAGAGCTGAAGACCTGACCACTTGGCATTGGATAACTAAGAGGTGATCTCTTCCCTCAGTATAACCACCTCTCTGCTTCTCAGCTGTTTTCAGTTGCTTATATTTGCTTTTTACAACTGAAAACCAACTCATGAGCTTTTTTCCATCCTGTAATCTCTTGCTATGTAGAAGAACAAATGAAATTTGGATGTTCTCATCAACATAAGAATACATTTTGAATCTTGGCACTAACAGTAAAAACTACCCAGTATGGAAAAGAAAAAAATATTTTTAAAAATCACTGATTTATTTTTTTTAATTTATCTTTGCAACAGGTTCTAAAGTAGCTCATGATATCCTCAAATTTAGTGCACAGCCACAACTGCTCTTGCCCTTCCAAAACCGCTCTTTCCCTCACTTCCCAAGTGTTGGGCCTATTTAACTTAACCAACTGTGAATTATTCCAAAATAAATTAGTAATTTTTAAATAAGGTCTCATAAACTATATGAATAAATTAATAAATGCACACAAAGATTGGCTGTATCTTAATGTTTAATCCTTTGACTAATGTTTTGTTTCATGTACTATTAAAAATTTTAACTAATGACCAAATTAGTTTCATAATAGAAATAACAAAAAAATATATTCTCTTTAATATATGTCATAACATATTTTAATATATTTCATGACCTTTGACAGGACACATAAAGGACAAGCTTCCTGAATATATTGAGCCCAGGCATTAGTATCCAAAAGTGACAGTGACTATGTGAGCATAACGTGATGTAAACAGAGGAAGGACTTCAGCTTGGTATAAATCAAGAGAGTGATCTGAGTTAATAGAAACCAAAGTCCTGTCCTGGCTCTGCTCTGATCTTCTTATGAGATTTATTGAGGAGTTTCTTGAGTTTTACTGGAACTTATTTATATGGAGAAAATAAGGTATAATGTTTTATTTTAAAAATGATTTATTTCTTTTTATTTCATGTGTATGGGTGTTTTACCTGCATGTCTGTGCATTACATGTATGCAGTATATTTGAAAGCCAGAAAATAAAGTCATATCCCCAGGGACTGGAGTGACAAATAGTTGTGAGCTGCCTGTTGAGAACTAGGGATTGAACACAGGTCCTCTCAAAGAGTAGCCAGTGTCCCCCCCCCCCCATAAAATACAAGCATGTTATTCAATCAGTGAGAGGAAACATCATTCGCTGAAGGCTGTCCTGTCAGTAGAGACTTAAATAATCGCGGTAGGCCAATAAGTGTGGAGCACTGGAGCTCAATGCGTGTGAAGCCCACACTCCAAAACTGTAGCCCGTGTTTTCAACCACAGCGCCATCTCTCGAGCTTAGACTATTGTGTTTTAGACAAAAGGTGAACTACATACAAAAAATAAAGCAGAGGGTATTGCAACCAAATGTTTATAAACACAGTTTGGAGAACGAAGGAGCTTAGATGTGTAAGTACGTCTGTCGTGATACAAGATGGAAGGGCTTGAGAAACAGCAGAGTAATTAACAGTATTTGCTGATGCTCTGAGAATGCATCTGTCTTGTGACTACAATTCCCATTTTAAGTGTCACAATGCTTTCTTCTGATCTCTACAGACAGAATGTGATGGCAGTAAACACATGTACATATGTGTGCCCATGGTATATACATCATGTAAAGCACTACACATAAAAGAGTATAATTCTTTAATTTATATGTATAAAGAAACTATCATCCTTCTCTAAGAAGTCGAAGCTGAGGCAAAAATAATTAGCTAATTAATAGTTAAATGTCTATTTTTCTTTTTCCTGTTTTGATCTAATCTATGCTGCTAACTTTATACATTAGTAATAATGGTTTCAAAGATGGAATCAGCAATGTTTTGTGCGGGATACAAAACCTCACAAATATAGGGCTAGTGCAATGATACAAACATGGCAAATTAACACTCAGCAGGTAAACTGTGGAGAAATGGAACTGTCATGCTTAGGTTTAAACATAATTTCTTTAATGGCATTAAAGTTCAGGCATCCATTAGAGAAGGAGAAAATTAAAACTGAATTATCTGAGAGGGCAGGAGGGAGGTATACTGGTTTGAAACACTTAAGAAAGATTTATAATTAGTTACTTCTTCCAAGGCTGTATTCAAACCTCAAGCTACATCTCACTCCCACTTTTCCTGTCAGGTGACAATATGCACATACCTACAACCATACCTCACTCCTTTCTTTATTCCAGATGCCTTTGTTTTGGGTTTCTCAATGGAAGGACAGCTTATGTCTTGTCCCCAGGCTTAGCCACTCACTCCTGCAGAGCACCTGACATTTAGGAGTCAATCAGTACATGTGCATGAATACACGAGGAAGAAATGGAAGAAGTAGATTTGAAACAATATATAGGATGGTCTTTATAAAGGAAATATTAGGATGAAATAAAGTCTTGAAAACAGAATCTCCAGGGCCACAAGTACAGCTGAGGTAGCCATGGATGCAAAAGTAAATTATGGTCATCAGTTAAGGAAGAAAAGAATCAACTCAGGAGAGAGGAACAAGAAAAACTCTCCAGCTTACATTCGCAACCATGTGCTTTAGAGGCATTCCCGAGACTGAGACTTGGGGATGAGGAACTGGTCGCTGATTTTCAGAGGATTGACAGTAGAATGGTGGGAAGCAATTAAAGAGAAAGACAGATGGATAATGACAACTGAATTTTTAAATGACCTGAAAATACAGAAAATAAATAGAAAGGTAATTCCAGAATGCAAATTATCCAAGTTATTAATTCACATGATTTTGATTAACAAAGAGACATAAGCACAGTTTTAAAAAGATAGAAGATAGATAGATAGATAGATAGATAGAAAGATAGATAGATAGATAGAAACATACATACATACATACTTACATACATCATACATACATACATACATACATACATACTTACATACATCATACATACATACATACATACATACATACATACATACATACATACATACATAGAGAGTCAGATGATGGACAGACAAATAGAGATAAATTATGGATGGATAGATAGGTCAAGATCATAACAAACCCTGAAAAGATATGCTGCTGTAAAATTTATGGGGGAAAGCAATATTAATAATGCATCATTTTCTAAAATGGTTCATTTTGGCTATTGTGTAAGACCTCACATAATTTTATATTCTAGTATAACTAGGAAGAACTAACATTATCTCCTTTGAGCTATGTTCTTCTAAGAGTAAGATATGGTGGGTATTTGTCATATTCTGTGAGTTGAAATATTCTATTCACTTTTTTCTACTTTAATTCTTTCCACACACTCATATCTTTTCAGCCTCGGTGACAGTAACAAGGAAATTTGAGATACAGATTCAGTGACCCAGACGCACATTATGAGGAAAAAAGACATTAAGAGGACCCTAAGAAGCTTCCATTTCTAATGCCCTTAAAGAGAGTTTCCAAAAGGACACTGTGTTCACGGCACACATTCTGGAATTAGAAGTTTCCGATGAAGCCATAATAAAAGCACACCTGACAGTTTCTCTATCGTATGGCTTTCAAAGAATCCCAGCCTTGTCCCTCTGAGAACTTGCATATTGACTGCTATATGGCTATTTATCCTTTTTATAAAATGAAATCAAGGTACCAAACAATTTTTAAAATTTTTTAATTTTTGAAACTTGAAAACATAAAAAAGCAGCATATATCTATTCTACAGACTATGTATCAACAACAAAGTGTCCTTTTATTCTTTTTTTCCCCTAATCCATAGCAGCTATGAGTCCCGACCAAGGACTCAAATGAAGGAATTAGAACATTATCACAAGTTTATGTCGTTATTTTATTTACTAAAAATATAAATCAAAAAGTTTAAAATAAATTTTTTATTTGTGTCTTACCTTCTTGCTGATGGTATATTCTTATTTATTTTACATTCTTTTAAAAAAATAAATATATTTTTAACTATTGGCATAATTACAACATTTCTGCCTTCCCTCTCTTCCCTCTTAATCCTCATGTGTATTCCACACCCATTCTCATTAAGTCTAATAGGTGTGTCTGTGTGTGTGTGTGTGTGTGTGTGTGTGTGTGTGTGTGTGTGTGTGTATTTGGGTGTTTGTGTATATGAATTAGTATATAAGTATTGAAGAATGTCCATTTGGATAAGGAATTAGTCTGCTCTTCCATGAAGAATACTGTTTCTCCGTCTTTCAGGACTCTGTACTTGCCTCACATTCTTTTTGCAATGTATTAGGAGGGTTGAGGCCTCCTGGGTATCCCATCCATATTGTACGCCTGGTGCTGTCACCCTTGCTCATGTCATATTTATAAACCATGTTGATGAGATTTCAATAGAGTAGCTCCTGGCACTCTAGGAGACACAGTTGCAAAGGAAACTCCCTTCTCCTCTGGCTCTTAGAGTCTTTCTGTTTCCAGTTCTATAATGGTCCCTGAACCTGAGGTAGAAGGTGTGTTGTAGATCTATCAATAAGGACTAGGGTCCCGAACTCTGCATTTCAATTGATTTGGTTTTCTGTACTATCTTTCTCTGTTGTAAAGAGATGTTCCCTTGACAATGGATGAGGCCTACAATTATAGAACAAACGTTTAGAATATAGTGAGGAATTGTTCTCCTCTCTTCCAAGTCCATGACTTCACTATCCTTGGAAAGTTGTATAGAGTTCCAGTACTCAGAATGATTTCTCTCTTGCTGAACAAGTATTAGGTACAGTTAGTGAGCTATTGATCACCTCCAAGGCATGAAGAACAATAATGAACCAATAGGGTTTGAGCCACACAGCACATTATTTCTTTCCTAGGCAAGTACTGGGAGTTCTTCCACATGGGGGCGGGGGTTCTTAGCTCCATCTTCATACGTGTGGATATAATGTGGAGTAACTACAGAAATCAGAAAAATATAAACAGGACCATTGTGGGAGTAGGGGAGCAATAGAGTGAGAGGGTATAAATGATCTAAAGGGTAAAATGGAGGGGTTCATATTCGGGAGAAGATAAGAGCATAAGTACAGAAGGAGGAAGCAGGGAAAAATAACAGTACCAATGTCCAAAGTGTCTTTGTTGTTTTGTTTTGTTTTTCTTTTTTTATTATATACTCTGTATTTACATTTGAGATGTTATCCCCTTTCCCCTTGCCCAGTTCAGTCCAGCTCCCATCCCCCTGCCCTTCCATTTGCCTTCATGGAGGTGCACTTCCTCCTAATCACCCTCTCCACTCTACTGCATTTGCATTCCACTACATTGGGAAAAACTGTCCAGCTTGGAATAAAAGCCTCCTCTCACATTGATGCCAGACGCTGATATCTTCAGCTACATATGAAACTGGATCAATAGGTCTCTCAGTGTGTGCTCAAAGGTTGGTGTTTTAGTTCATGGAAGTTTTGGAGGGTTTGGTTGGTTGAAAATGTTCTTGTGAGGTTGCAACCTCTTTCAGCTCCTTCAGTCTTTTCTTCAGACCTTCATTGGGGTCTCCATATTCAATCTGATGGTTAGCTGCAAGCATACTCAGCTGTATCTATATGACTCTGACAGATTCCCTGAAAAGGCATCTCTATCTGGCTCCTGCCAGTAAGTACTTCTTGGCATCAGTGCTTGGATTTGGTAGATGCATATGTGGTGGATCCCCCGCAGAGGCAGTCTTTACATGGTTTTTTTTTTTTTTATTTTGTTTTGTTTTTTCAATCTCTGTTCCTCTATTTGACCTTGCATTTCCACCTCTTAGTGTTTTGTTCTCCCTTCTAATAAGAACTGAGGCATCCCCATTTTGGCCTTCCTTCTTTTTGAGCTTCATAATGTTTGTGAATTGTTTCTTGGGTATTCAGAGTTTCCAGGGGCTAGTATTCAAATATCAGTGAGTACATACCATGTGTGTTCCTTTGTGACTGGGTTACCCCACTCATGATGATAGCTTCTAGTTCCATCTATTTGCCTAAGAAATTCATGAAGTCATTGTTTTTAATAGCAGAGTAGTAGTCCATTGTGTAAATATGCCACACTTTCTGTATCCATTCCTCTGTTGAAGGACATATGGGTACTTTCCAGCTTTTGGCTATTATAAATAAGGCTGCTATAAACATGGTGGAGCATGTGTCCTTATTATATGTTAGAGCAGTCTTTAGGGTATATGGCCAGAAGTGGAATAACTGGGTCTTCAGGTAGTACTAGGTCTAGTTTTATAAGGAACCACCAGACTAATTTCCAGAATAGTTGTACCAGTTTATAACCCCACCAACAATGGAGGAGTGTTTCTTTTTCTCTATATTCCCGCCAGCATCTTCTGTCACCTGAGTTTTTAATCTTAGGCTTTCTAACTGATGTGAATTAGAATATCAGGGATGTTTTTATTTGCATCTCTCTGATGACTAGGGATGTTGAGCATTTCTCTAAGTGTTTCTCAGCCATTTGATATTCCTAGGTTGAGAATTCTTTGTTTAGCTCTGTACCCCATTTTTAATAGAATTATTTGCTTCTTTAGAGTCTAACTTCTTGAGTTCTTTGTACATACTGAATATTAGCACTCTATCAGATGTACGATTGGTAAAGATCCTTTCCCAATCTGTTGGCTGTCATTTTGTCTTTTTGACAGTGTCCTTAGCCTTACAGAAGCTTCCAAATGTCTTACATAATCATCCTATTAACTACTAAAAAATATCAAAAATGGTACAAGGGGGTGTGTAAATATACATATATCAGTTTCAAATTTTACCATCAGAGTTAACAATGCTAATTCCAAGAGCCATAGACATTTTCATAAAAACCTTAACAACAGAGCCAAGAAGATATCTTTTGAGTTCTTGGTCAGTGTTGTCTAAGAGAATGCCAAAAGGGTTTGTTATTGCTGTTACCCTTGGTTGACACCAAGAGTAAGAAGATAAGTTCCCATATCTAAAGACATGAGGCAATTCAAAAAAAGAACCAAGAGCTTCCCCCTGTGCCCCCAACCCCGAGATGGAGCTGATAGAACATCTTCTTTCCAGATCACTACCTTTCATGGTATCAGAAGGCAACATAGTAGCTTCAGTAAGAGAAAAGCACCCAACAGAACTTTACAATCATTTTGCATTCTTATGCTGAGTAAAAGAAAGCTTTGTTTGGTTTATAATTTTACATTAAAATATCTCAAATCCTGGTTTGTCCTTTTGGGTTTTTTTTTTTGTTTTGTTTTGTTTGTTTGTTTGTTTGTTTTATTTTTAAATTTAGGTTTTAACTCACCAATTCTAGATCTTGCTCTATTGTAAACAGCTTCTTTGTGACTCTTTCTTTACAACACATTGTTTGGTTTGTTATAATCCAGAAATTTTATAATGTTTGTTTAATAAGCCTCCACAATTATCATAGTAACAAATTCCATATAGATATATTTTAGGTCTGTCCGTAGTATGTAGGTTTAACTTAGAACTACATAGAAAATCTATCTAACCACATGTTTTTCATTCTTTCAAATATGAACCCATTTTTTTATTTTTAAAATTGACTTTTAACTTTAATTATGTGTGTATGTATGTATGTATGTACATATGTATGTATGTGTGTATGTATGATGTTCATGTGATGCAGGTGCCCAAGGAGGCCAGAAGAAGAAGAACAATGCACTAGGAGTGGAATTACCAGGTTGTAAGCTGTCTGACCATTCTTAGACTGCAGAACTATAAAAAAACTGAATGATTTCTTGAAAGTTTTCAAATATTGAATACATGTCATCTATGCTGCTCACAATGTGGTCCATTTTAACTTTTCTATCACTGCTACCTTGACTGGCCATCAAATTTCAATCATCCTTTTATTGAACAAATGAGAATGGGTAAAGTTGTGAGGTAACTTAATTCTTTTCTCCCATCTCTATATATGAATTTTGTTCTTGTCCTTCACTGAACTCTCGCTTAAGTTAAAGAGCTTTTTGTCAGTTTGAGTCATGAGAACACTTAATTCTTATAATATCAATTCTAGTTCAGGTGAACAATAAAACTTCCAAGTTTTTTTCCCATGTGTAGCTTTTCTGACCAGCACCTTGTTAATATTTCAGGTCTGTGAGCCAATATAGACAGGCCAGATGATGAGATGTCATGGCCTTAAATTTTGCTTGAGTTAATTGATCTTGTTCATTCAGAGCAGACTCTGTTGGCTTAGAGAAAAGCCCTGCATCTCCTCTCCACACCCTACTTCAGATATTAAGAGAGTATTCATACCACAGCATCCTTTCTCTTTATGATGATATGCTTCTACATGCGCATCATGTACTTTAATTATATTAAGAGCTATAGACCCTTTCATGTTTTCCCTTTCTCTTCCCACTATCCTCCATCTTCTTCCTGTTCCATATAGTTAGGTGTTTGTATGTAGGATAATAATATAAGAGGGGGTTATCAATTTGAGAGATGGGGACTTGGAAAGAGTTGGACAAAAGGAATTTGAGAAGGGGTAAAGACAGGAAAGGTAATGGTGCATTTTAATTAAAATGTTAAAAAATCTTAATTTAAAAATCTAAATTCTATATACGGGGGAAAACTGTATAATACTTATCATTCTAGGGTTGGATTACCTTCAGTTTCATGTATTTTTCCTGTAAATGTATGTTTTTATTTGGGCATTGATCACAGATAAATGAATAAGGGAGTATTAAGTTGTGGTAAATTGATAATCACTGCCACTCACATATCACTTGAATGTGTCTTAAGAACACCCTAAAATTGTTCTCCCTTAACCTTCAGATTCTCTGCTTGAATTCTTCATTGGGACTTGAGACAAATGGTGATAACTTTTGTGTGAAAGAAGCCCCGCTGTATTCCAGCAGTGCGTCCCCAAAACACCATGCACCCCCAAGAATCTTAGTACTGCTTTATGTACCCTAGAAAAGATGATGGGTCTCACACACAAACAAGGTTGGTTAGCTCCCAAGCATTTGTGGCTGTTTTAAGGCCTTTCACTGAAGAGCCACAAAGAGTTATGGCTTACTAAACTTACCATTTCCTGACTTCGCATATTGCCCATGATACCTACCTGTATCCAGTTCTGTGTTCAGTGACCAGTGGGTCCTATTTAATGTTTTTACGTCCTCTGGTCCACTGTGCACTTCCACTGAGGAATTCTTCTATTTCTATTTGGTTCAGGTCTTTTTCTACTAAGCTCCTAGTTAATACTTAAAGGTAGAAACCTTTTACAAATGGGTGTTGAATAATTACCATTACTTTTAATAACTATGAGAGATCAGTCTATTAACAATTAAGTATGGTGAATGAAGGGAGACTCTCACTGCATAAACAAAAGCACAATGTTCATATTTAGAAAAGATTTACTCAAGTACCTTACACTCGGAAAGGCAATCAAGAAAAAGTAGAAATATTTTCATCAACGTGTGACCAGAAATGATTAAGAAATGCTCTGTAATTTAGAATCACAAATAAGAAGCAGCTTCCACCTCAGAATAAATTAATGTGTATGTACATATTATCTTATTCATAAAAAGGAGCAGTCTTTTGTAGCATGCCTGTAAATTAGAAAGCGAGAGTAATAAATAATTTAAAGTAGTTGCTTTTTTGTTTTACAAAAGTCACTCTTTCCAATGTCATGCTGCTTTTATAGACATCAATTATTTGTCTGTTTTATTCATTGGAAAGAGCCTTTAAAGGTTATGTTGAGAATATAATCTGCATAGAGAAGAGTTTACTAGTAAAGCACATGTTAAAATATCTGGGTACTAAAAAATTAAGAGCTGGTTGAGTCAATTAACATATCTACAATTATATAAGTCAGCTTGAAATCCTAAGCTTTTGTTCATTTGGTCATCAGATCTCTAAATTACATGATAAAGAGGTAATTTTAAAGACAGAGAAAATGGTGTCCTATATAGCTACTACCATTAACACATAAAACTGTGAAAGTCAGAAGTAAGCTGGAAACCGACAAATTATGATTCCGATTCTTGGTGAGTCATAATGTCCAAGGGGAGGGGATTCTGACTATAAAATGAGGTTGTTCTAATTTCTCGACATTATCCTAGAAGCCTTTTAATATATTACTTATATCTTTTTTTCCACTCGAGGAAAGAAATGATCTGACCTCTAAGAAGCACATTTTCAATAAATTCCATAAAACAGCGGGAGAGAATGCAGATTGAGAATGCAGTTCCAGCATCTTGCACTTTAAAAAGCTTTTAAAGGCTGTCTCAGGCATTTATCTTTTAACAAAGATGAATGCACAGACACCCTGTATTCCAACCTGCTTGGTAAGGCAGTGTTAATGCTAAATCAATAGCAGAATGATCAAAAATGAGAATGGAATCAATAAGTCTGATCAATTGAATTGCTTTAGATATTAAAAACTAATTATTCCAGAACAAATCTGCATTGGCAAAAAATAAGAATGTTTTTCACTCATCTAATAACTTTCACTTTAAATATTGACAAATTCATTCCGCAAATAAAATAACAAATTTGGGGAAATCATATTGAACACTGCGTTTATACAATGTGTCTGCTACAGATAAAAATACAATTATACCCTTTCACACATAGCTCTCTATTGGGAGATTTCCCCCCTCCCAAAATAGAGGTGAGTTTAACTTATTATAGCATTTTGTAATGAAAAGCAGGCATTCGGGTAAAATTAAATAAATAAATAAAAATATAGAGGTCCTACCCTCAGCACCAGACATAAATTAGAACTGTTAGGCAGCCATCACAGCCCATCGATTTACAGCTGCAGGTGAGTGGCACCATTGGCAGAATTCGAATTGGTCCCTGACCTTAAGGAACTTACATTCTGGTTTGAAAGCCAAACTTAAACATATGAAACAATGGGGGAAACTTAGAGAGCAAAGTAATTCAAGGAAAGCTAACTTTTATCGGCAGCTTACAATGAGGCAGATAGTGTTCTAAGCACTTTGTGTACTGCACTCAATTCTTTTGATGTGCTGCCCAATTCTACTTTAGTGGATTGATACAGCCAACACCTAGCTGCTGCATATGCTGGCTGTAAAGTGCTTCACCTCCATTGATTCTCAAAAACAGATGCCTGTCTCTAGAAATCAAGCCTGCTTGCCTAGAACATTTTTTTGTACCAAAAACCAGAGACATCTGCAGCCATAACCTTCCTGGCAGAGGAGACAATAGGTTCTAACATTTCCAGCTAACATGTCTCCTAACTCCCAGAAGGATGACAGTTAAGCCAGTTCACAGATCCTCCTTCTATTAGCCTTCCCTACACATCCATTTTATTCTTTCCCTTGTATGTTTTTCTGCAATAATTTCCATGAGAGCTCTGCTTCTACCTAGAAAGACTTAAGCTACATCAATGAAGGTGTCTAAACTTATCATAACCTTTCTGGAAACATTCACTTGTTTTGCAGTTGAGCAATCTGAGCCATACAGAGACATAGTGTGTACACAAATCCATCTGAGTCATAAACTACAACATGAACTTTCATGACAGGTGCCGCTGGCTTGAACTGTGCTCTTGGACCCTGCATGTTTTGGCTGTGAAAGATTGCCCACGAAAGGCCTCTCTGTGTAGCACAGAGACTGTGTGGCGTAAAAGGGAATTGGTCTTAAAGTGATGGCTTTAAAATCCTAGCCTTGTGATTTTGAAGTAACTACCTAATTTTATAGTACACATTTATAAAAATTATATAAAGCCATTGGAGGATAAAATGAGATCAAATGTGTGAAATACCAGGCCTACAGCAGGTCTTCAGTAATGTGAGTAAAAATTTCAATTTGTGAATACGAGTACTTCTTTAAAAGTGTGCCACATGTGAAAAGGTGTAAAAGTTTTATTTAATCATGCCTTTTAGACTTCACAATAGGGTGGTGTTAAAATATTACTGGGCATGTTTTATTGATACAAAAATATTAAAACTTGGGAAACTCCCAAAAAAATTTAACTCAAAGAATCCTGATGATTATTCATAATTATGGCTTCTTTTCATGAGTTCTCAGTACTGTGGATCAATAGAATTTTAAAATATACTTAGAAGGAAGCTTTGGAGAAATTTTAGTACAGTTAAAATTTTGTGTGCTTGTGTGTGTGTGTTTGTGTGTGTGTGTGTGTGTGTGTGTGTGTGTGTGTTTGCACTTGCACTTGGCATGTAAGTTGTAAATTATAGCAGCTAGTCAGAAAAGGAAGCTGTAAAACAAAAGAAAACCAAAAACCAAAACAAAACAAAAAACAAGAACTATATGTTTGAGTATGAGAAAGCAAAAAGGTCCTTCAAACTGCTGCATGGCAGAAGAGATAGAAAGCTTCAGAGGACTCTATAAAATATCTAGAATGTACTTTGCACTTTTGGCCAATAGCTGGGAGAAGAAAGACCTGTCAAGAGACCTGAGGCCTCAGGGACTGGGGAGGCCTGGCATGTTGGGGAGGGATCATCCTCTTGCAGACAGGGAAAAGAGAATTAGAAGGAAGACCTGGGGGAGGAGGACATGTGAGGGGCAATGGCTGGACTGTCAAAAAAGTAATAAAAATAATAAAATAAATTTAAAAATTTAGGTATTGATCAAAATGCTATTAATAAGACACCGCTTTAAAAGTTATTTGAAACAGAATATATTGAAGATATTCTTCTTTTGTGTGGTACCTTCCCTACCTCCACATCTCCCAACTACCATGACCTTCTCTCTCCCACAGATCCACTCCCCTCCATGTACTTTTCAGGTTATTAAAGCAATTTTTAATGCAATATATTCTGATTATGGTTTCATTTCCCGAACATCTTCTAGAATCTATATCCCGCCTACAATACCCTATATCATTCTCTCATTCTTTAAGATGAAAATAAAGAATCTTTCTTCTTTTTAGAACTGTGGAAATGTCCCTGTGTTTGATGGTGACTACTACAGTTTGATTCCCAGTACACAAGTTGGGCAGATCCCAATTTTATATTTCTATAACCACTGGCATACACAGAGAATACTTTTTTTTAAAGTACCTTTTCTTGAATTTATCATACATTTGTTTTAAAAGTTGGCTTGGGGAAAATATACTTTAGAAGAAACTTTCTTAGTTAGGGTTTCTATTCCTGCACAAACATCATGACCAAGAAGCAAGTTAGAGAGAAAAGGTTTATTCAGCTCACACTTGCACGTGGTATTTATCGCCAAAGAAACACAGGACTGGAACTCAAGCAACTCAGGAAGCAGGTGTTGATACAGAGGTCATGGAGGGATGTTACTTACTGGCTTGCATTCTCTGACTTGCTCAGTCTGCTTTCTTATAGAACCCAGGTCTACCAGCCCAGGGATGGCTCCACCCACAATGGGCTGGCCTCCCCCCTTGATCACTAGTTGAGAAAATGCCTTACAGCTGGATCTCATGAAGGCATTTCCTCAACTGAGGCTCCTTTCTCTGTGATAACTCCAGATTGTGTCAAGTTGGCACAAAACGAGCCAGTACAATAACCTTTTGTCAACTTGAAACACTCTTAAGCCTCAACCCTTACTTTCTTATTTATCCCCAAGATATAAATAACCTTAAGAGTCCCACAGTCTTTAAAAGTCTTACATATTAAATTTTCAATCCCTTTAAAATATTCAATCTCTTTTAAAATTTAATCTATCTCTCCCTCCCTCTCTCCCTCCTTCCCTCCCTCCCTCCCTCATTCTCTCTCTCTCTCTCTCTCTCTCTCTCTCTCTCTCTCTCTTTCTCTCTCTCTCTCTCTCTCTCCTCTCTCAATTCAAAGTCTCTTAACTGTGGACTCCACTACAATACTTTTTTCCTTCAAGAGAGAAAAATATCTGGGCACAGTCATAATAGAGAGAAAATCAAATTCTAACCATCCAACGTTTGGGATCCACTCACAAACTTCTTGGCTCCTGCAGGAGCTTGGGTCACTTTTCAGCTCTGCCCTTTTTAGTACACACCTTGTCTTCTAGGCTCCATCTGCCTGTTCTCCACTGCTGCTGCTGTTCTTGGTGGTCATCTCAGCACTGGCATCTCCAAAACACTGCTGTCCTGGGACATTTATTGCAACTTAGGCTGCACCTTCACAAATGGCCTTCCATGGTCTCTCACCAAACTTCAGATGGTCTCAATGATATTTGGGTATATTCAAAGGAACAGAATAGCTGGGTCTTCAGGGAGTACTATGTTAAATTTCTGAAGAACTGCCAGACTGATTTCCAAGGTGGTTGTAACAGCCTGCAATCCCACCAACAGTGGAAGAATGTTCTTCGTTCTCCACATCCTTGCCAGCATCTTGTGTCATCTGACTTTTTGATCTTAGTCATTCTGACTGGTGTGAGGTGGAATCACATTGTTGTTTTGATTTGCATTTCCCTGATGACTCTGGATGTTGAGCATTTAATTAGGTGCTTCTCAACTGTTCGGTGTTCCTCGGTTGAGAATTTTCTGTTTATCTCTGTATCCTACTTTTTAATAGGATCATTTGATTCTCTGGAGTCTCACTTCTTGTGTTCTTTGTATATATTAGATATTAGCCCTCTATCAGATGTAGAATTGGTAAAGATCTTTCCCCAATCTCTTGGTTTCTCTTTTGTCTTCTTGACAGTGTCCTTTGCCTTGCAGAAACTTTGCAATTTCCTGAGGTCCCATTTGTTGATTCTTGATCTTAGAGCAAAAGCCATTGTTGATCTGTTCATGAAATTTCCCCCTGAGTCTATGTGTTCTAAGATCTTCCCCACTTTCTCTTCAGATCATTTCAGTGTACCTGGTTTTATGTGGAAGTCTTTGATGTACTTGCGCTTGAGCTTTTTACAAGGAAATAAGAGAATGAATCAATTTACATTCTTCTGCATGTTGACTGCCAGTTGAATCAACACCATTTGTTGAAAAGGTTATTCTTTTTTCATTAAATGTTTTTAGATTTTTTTGTCGAAGATCAAGTGTTCTTCACTTGATCAATAGGTATGTGGGTTCATTTCTTGGTCTTCAGTTCAGTTCCATTGATCTACCTGCCTACCCCTATATCAATATTATATGGTTTTTTTTATCATGATTGATCTGTAATATACCTTGAGGTCTGGGATTGTGGTTCCCCCAAAAGTTCTTTTATTGTTGAGAATAGTTTTTGTTCTCCTAGGTTTTTTGTTATTCCTAATAAATTTGTAAATTGCTTTTTCTAACTCTATGAAGAATTTTGGTGGGAATTGCTTTGAATCTGTAGATTTCTTTAGGCAAGATGGCCATTTTTACAATGTTGATCTTTCCAGTCCATAAGCATGGGAAATATTTCAATCTTCTGAGATCTTCTTCAGTTTTCTTTTTCAGAGCTTTGAAGTTCTTGTCATACAAATCTTAATCTTGCTTAGTTAGGGTCACATCAAGTTATATTAAAAGCAATATACTGAAAACTGGTAACCAACATCAATCTAAATGATGAGAAACTTTAAGTAATCCCACTAAATTTAGGGACTAGACAAGGCTGCCTACTCTCACATTATCTATTCAATACAGTACTGGAAATCCTGGCCACAGGAAATAGACAGCAAATGGAGTTCAAAGGAATACAAATTAAAATGTAAGAAGTCAAAATATCACTATTTGCAGATGATATGATAATAGATTTATGTGACCCCCAAAAATTCCACCAGAAAACTCCCACTTCTGATAAACAACTTCAGCAAATTGGCTGAATATAAAATTAACTCAAACAAATTAGTAGCCTTTCTTTACTCAAAGGATAAACAGGCTGAAAAGAAATTAGGGAAAGCACACCCTTTACAATAGTCACAAGCACTATGAAATACCTCAGCTTGCTTTCTTATAGAAACCAGGTCTACCAGCCCAGGGATGGCATCACCCACAATGGGCTGGGCCCTCCCCGCTTGATCACTTATTGAGAAAATGCCTTACAGCTGGATCTCATGGAGGCATTTCCTAAAGAAAAGCTCCTTTCTCTGTGAAAACTCTAGCTGTGTCAAGTTGACAAAAAACCAGCCAGTACAGAGATAATGAAAGTAAATTATCACAATTATATTGGGAAGTAATACTGAGAATAAGACAGGACACCAAACACAAAGCAAATGACCAGTCTTCCAAAAGCAATTTAATGATTTGAGCACCTTTCAATGAGTACTATACTTTAACACATGCACACTGAGAAGGCCAATTAGTGTTTCATAAAAATGGAAGTTGGTCAAGAAAATATTTTTATCACAAACACACATTTAAATGAAGTTAATTTATGCATACAATTGAATGTGTGTGTGTGTAAAATGTTATTGAAATGTAGAATATAAAATACTAATTGGGATCCAAAACTCTCACTTGTTCATCAGGACTCTTGCCTTGTCACCTCTCCTCTACCTTTATCACACTTTGCACTGTCTTGAGAAACAGAACAGTCTGCTTCCCAAACCATTTCCCTGAATGATGTTTAGAAAAATAACCCTATTATATCACTGAAGGTCTTTGTCAAGTATCAGAGACTCTAACTTTTAAAATACATTTGCCCCCATCAATATCAAAGGAATATTAACCACTCTCTTCCTCATCAACCACTGCCCTTGTTGAATAAAATCTATACCGGATAAATCTTTACCACAAAAATTTACAAATGAAGTGGCAAATCCACAGTTTACATTCACAGCAGTCATAGCTATTTTTTCAAGATAATATTAATCATTTAAAATCTTAACTTTATCAACTCCACTAATGAAAGGATGCATTTTGGTACACAGCACACAAAGTCTGCCTGAAGCCTCTACATGTTATCTGATTTATTACTTCTCCAAATACATGATGTTTTTGAAGTATCTCAGATCTTAAATGAAGAATCTTGCACTAAAAAAAATACAACTACTGTAAACTTAACATTTTCCTATCCTTATTATGCAGTATTATTTTTCTTGTCTTAGCACCTTAAGATGAAAGATATATAACATTGAGAGATTTGGTTATTTTATCTGAAAGCTATATTGTCTTATTAAATGACTATATTAATGTTAACATAAATTCTGCTGCTACCTGAGGCTACCTCTGGGCATTTTAGTCAAGTTAGTGTTTTCCAAACCACAATTTCACTGAAGTTACCATTATGGTATTTAATGTAGATTCTCCTAAAAGAACCAAACAATTACATTCACAAATTTTATTTTTATAACTAATAGACATTCAAGATGATAGAGCCTCTCTTTATACTCCAGTGCTTTGTACTTTTCTTAATGCCAGCAAAATGAAAGTTCCTCATCTGGCCACATGGCTGCCTTAGTTTGTGTAAAGGATTGAAGATGTATGTGCTTGAATGTTTGGCCACAGGGACTAGCACTATTAGAAGAGGACATGTTGGAGTAGTTATAGGCTTTTTGGAAGAAGGATGTCACTGTAAACAAGCATTGGCAACAAATATCTGCAGTCTCTGCTCCGTATGTATCAAGATGTAGAACTCTCAGCTCCTTTTCAAGCACCATGCCTGGCTGTATTCAACCATGCTTCTCACCATGCTGATAATAGACTAAAAATTTAAAACTGTAAGCCAAATCCAATTCAATATTTTCTTTTCTAAACAAAAAGAACCATTGAAAAAATCAACAAAACAAAGAGTTGGTTCTTTGAGAAAATCAACAAGATTGATAAACCCCTAGCCAGATTAACTTGAGGGCAAAGAGAGAGTATCCAAATTAACAAAATCAGAAAGGAAAGTGGCGACATTACAACTGAAACTGAGGAAATTCAAGAAATCATTAGATCCTACTACAAAAACTTATACTCCACAAAATTGGAAAATCTGGAGGAAATGGACGAATTCGTAAACAGATACAAGGTCCCAAAGTTAAACCAGGACAAAGTAAACCATCTAAATAACCCTATAACACCTAAAGAAATAGAAGAAGTCATCAAAAGTCTCCCAACCAAAAAAAGCCCAGGTCCAGACGGGTTCAGTGCAGAATTTTATCAGATATTTATTGGGGATATAACACCAATACTCTCCAAACTATTTCAAAAGATAGAATCAGATGGAATATTACCCAACTCATTTTTTTGAGGCTACAATAACCCTCGTACCTAAACCACACAAAGACCCTACAAAGAAAGAGAACTTCAGAACAATCTCACTTATGAACATTGATGCAAAAATACTCAACAAAATCCTTGCAAACCGAATCCAAGAACACATCAAAACCATCATTCATCATGACCAAGTAGGCTTCATCCCTGGAATGCAGGGATGGTTTAACATAAGGAAATCTATCAACGTAATCCACCATATAAACAAACTCAAAGATCAAAATCACATAGTCATCTCAGTAGACACTGAGAAAGCATTTGACAAAATTCAACACCCCTTCATCTTAAAAGTCCTGGAAAGAACAGGAATCCAAGGTCCATACTTAAACATAATTAAAGCAATATACAGCAAACCAACAGCCAACATCAAACTTAATGGCGAGAAACTTGAAGCAATCTCACTAAAATCAGGGACTCGACAAGGCTGCCCACTCTCCCCCTACCTATTCAACATAGTACTGGAAGTCCTGGCTGGAGCAATTAGACAGCAAAAGGAGATCAAGGGGATACAAATCAGAAAGGAAGAGATAAAAACATCACTCTTTGCTGATGACATGATAGTGTAATTGAGTAACCCCAAAAAATTCCACCAGAGAACTCCTACAGCTGATAAACAAGTTCAGCAAAGTGGCTGGATACAAAATTAACTCAAACAAATCAGTAGCCTTCCTATACTCAAAGGAAAAAATATGTGGAGAAAGAAATTAGGGAAAAGGTACCAATCACAATCGTCACAAAAACTGTGAAATACCTTGGTGTGACTCTAACTAAGCAAGTGAAGGACCTGTATGACAAGAACTTCAAACCTCTAAAGAAAGAAATTGAGGAGGATCTCAGAAAATGGAAAGATCTCCCATGCTCATGGATTGGAAAAATTAACATCTTAAAAATGGCCATCTACCAAAACTAATCTACAGATTCAATGCAATCCCCATTAAAATTCAAACCCAGTTCTTCATGAAATTGGAAAGATCAATGTGCAATTCCATATTGAAATAACAAAAGACCTAAAATAGCGAAATCCATCCTCAACAACAAAAAAACATCTGGGGGAATCACTATCCCTGACTTCAAGCTATATTACAAGGCAATTCTGCTGAAAACTGCATGGTACTGGTACAGACATAGGCATGTGGATCAATGGAGTAGAATAGAAATCCAGAAATGAGCCCTCATGTATATGGTCACCTGATTTTTGACAAAGGAGCAGTAAACATTCAATGGAAAAAGGACAGCCTATTCAACAAATGGTGCTGGTTCAACTGGCACTCAGCATGCAAAAGAATGAAAATAGACCCTTTCTTATCTCCTTGTACAAAGCTCAAGTGTAAGTGGATCAAAGATCTCCATATTAAATCAGATACACTGAAATTATTAGATGAGAAAGTAGGGAAAACCTTAGATCAAAAGGCACAGGAGAAAATTTCCTGAACAAAACACCAATGGCTCAAGCTCTAAGGTCAAAGATTAACAAATGAGACTTAATGAGATTGCAAAGTTTCTGTAAGGCTAAGGACATTGTCAAGAAAACAAAATGGCAACCAACAGAATGGGAAAAGATCTTTACCAACACCACATCAGATAGAGGCCTAATATCCAAGGTGTACAAGGAACTCAAAAAGCTAGACACCAGAGAATCAAATAACCCTATTAAAAAATGGGGTACAGAGCTAAACAAAACGTTTTCAGTTGTGGAACACCGAATGACCGAGAAAGATCTGAGGAAGTGCTCCACATCCTTAGCCATCAGGGAAATGCAAATCAAAACAAACCTGAGATTCCACCTCTCACCAGTTAGATTGGCCAAGATCCAAAACTCAGATGACAGCAGATGCTAGAGAGGCTTCGGAGAAAGAGGAACTCTTCTCCACTGTTGGTGGGGTTGCAAGCTAATACAACCACTCTGGAAATCTGTCTGGCGATACCTCAGAAAATTGGATATAGTACTATCTGAAGACCCAGCTATTCCACTTCTGGGCATATACCCCAGAGACACTTTAATACACAACAAAGATATATGCACCACAATGTTCATAGCGGCTCTATTTATAATAGCCAGAAGCTGGAAGGAACCCAGATGTCCTTCAGAAGATGAATGGATACAAAAATTGTGGTACATATACACAATGGAATACTACTCAGCCACCAGAAGCAATGACTTAACCAAATTCTTAAGAAAATGGCTGCATCTAGAGAATATCATCCTGAGTGAGATAACCCAGTCACAAAAGAACAGACATAATATGCAGTCACTGATAGTGGGATGCTAACTCCAGAGGCTTGCACTCCCCCAGAAACAACTCACAGACTGTATGAAGTCCAAGAAATAAAGAAAACAAAACAAAACAAAAAAATATTTACAAAACAAGAAAACTTTAACTATTTCTATGTTACATTTTGTTTTACATGTACTTTAGCTCATTGTAACTATTAGGTTTTCAAGGCATATAACCAAACCTTGAAAAAAATCAAGTACTGACTAAAAAATATATTCATGTAATTTTATATAAAAATTATGTTAAAATCTTAAAAAAAAGTACTGACAAAAAAATGTATAATTTTAAGCAAAAAATGTTTAAAATCTGTACATTTATCTTTGTTTTGTAAAATAAAGTTGTTTAAAAAAAGTTGCAATGGTTATGATATCGCTTCAAAGAAATTGAACTCTAACTATGACAGTGAATAAAATAAATAAAACAGTCTGCCTTAATTAGCAAACTGTCCCTAACCTGTATCATTAGTTGTCTATTTTTATTGTTATTATTGTGGCACAAAATTATTATTTTAATATCTTGTACCATCTTATGAATTCTCTTCACACATTCTGAAATCTTATCTTGTCGATGAGAAAGGAAAATGTTAATATTCTCTATGTAAATGGTTTACCTACATATGGCTTGTCTGTGATAAATTTCTTAGACTATAAAATTCAGCATATACTAAAAAGACCTTGCGGTATATTCTGGTACATCAGTGGGAAAGTGCTTGCCTACACAAGTCCAGGGTTTGGTTCCCAGAACCATTATAAAGAATACAAGCTCAGTATCCTTCTATGCAGGAGGTGGGGTCAGGACATCACTTGAAACCAGGTCACTTGAGTCAGCCTGGATTGTACAAATCTTGTAAAAGTAAAAAGATGTTTTTAAAATGGTTAGTGCCTTCTGATTTATTCTACTGTTCTGGATGGCCAAAGAGGATCAAAATTCACAGTCATTTCTGAATGCTAGAACAATATATCAAACCACTCCCTTTATTTTCTTCCTCACAACTTTTGGCAATGTTTGCAAATGTTGGTAATTAGAATGCATGCCTCACTCAGAAGTTCTATGGCAAGTCTCCACACGAGGTTCTGAATTAATATAATAAATATTATAATAAAATAAATGTCATAGTAGTCAATGAAAGGAGTGAAACAAAAAACAAAGCAAGAAAAGAAAAGAAAAAAAAGAATGAAAACTACACCAGCAAGACCAGAATCACATGTCTTCAAAGAGCAAATGTTTTTCTTGAGAAGCTCAAAATTCACATGCAACAAAAATTAATTATGTATATTTACTACTTAAAACTTAATAATAAAACTATGAGATTCCACCTCACACAAGTCAGAATGGCTAAGATCAAAAACTCAGGTGACAGCAGGTGCTGACTAGGATGTGGAGAAAGAGGATCACTCCTTCACTGTTGGTGGGTTATAAGCTGGTACAAGCACTCTGAACCTGAGGACCCAGGACCCAGCTATACTGCTTCTGGGCATATAACCAAGAGAAACTCTAACATATAACAAGGACACATGTTCTACCATGTTCACTGCAGCTTTATTTATAATAGCCAGAAGCTGGAAAGAACCCAGATGTTCTTCAGCAGAGGAATAGATACAGAAATTGTGTTATATTTAAACAATGGAGTACTATTCGGCTATTAAATACAATGACTTCATGAAATTTCTAGGCAAATAGATGGAACTTGAAGCTATCATCCTGAGTAGGGTAACCCAGTCACAAAAGAACAATCATGGTATGTACTCACTGACAAGTGGATACTAACACAAAAAGCTCAGAATACACAAGAATTTATGAAGCTCAAAGAGAAAGAAGGCCAGAATGTTGATTCCTCAGTCCTGTTTAGAAGGTAGTACAAAAGACTCATGGGAGGAAATAATGGGACAAATAGAGGAGCAGGGATTGGAGAAAAGATCATTCAAAGACTGCCTCACCTGGTAATCCATCCCACATGCAGCCACTAAACCCATGTACTATTGTTGATGCTAAGTAGTGCTTCCTGGCTGAAATCTGATATGGATGCCTCCTCTGCCAAAGCCATACTGATATAGAGGAGGATGCTTGCAGCTAACAATCAGACTGAACAAGGGGACCCCAATGAAGGAGCTAGAGAAAGGACTGAAAGAGCTGAAAGGGTCTGCAACCCCATGGGAAGAACAAAATTATCAACTAACCAAACCCACCACAGCTTCTAAGGACTAAAACACCAACCAATGAGTTATTATAGAGACCCATGGCTCCAGGTGCATGTGCAACAGAGGATATCATTCTCTGACATCAGTGAGCCAGAAGGCTTGTTTTCCCATTGTAGGGGGATGCTGAGGTAGTAGAAAAAGGTTGGGAGAGGCAGCACCTTCATGAAGGCAATTGGAGGGGAAGGAGGGATGGGATTGGTGGAAATGGGACCTGAATTTTAAATACAGAGAATTGTAAATACAAATATCCAATAAAAAATAGAATGTGTAGGCACTAACAGAGTTCATTTCAACTGTAATAAAATATGTGGAGCAAGTCAGATGTCCTGACAGGAATATTTAAATAAATGGTTAAAAGTTAGATATTATATTGTTAAGGAGGTAATAAAGAAAGACTATGCTGCTGAGGAAACTTGGAATGACGGCTTTAAACCTGGATATAGTGTATATAAAGATGACTTCAAAACAAGTCAGAACAGCAGTGGGAAGCTGCCATTTCTACATCTCCACTCATATAAACATTAGCATCTTCAGTCCAGTGACCAACAAAGTCTACAGCACATGGTCTGTGGGGAAATAACAAGGGTATGGATTTACTTTTGAAAGACTGCTCAATAAATTGGGAAAAATAATAAAAATGTAGTGTGACTTGAGACAGGGGCATGCCTGCCATTGGTCTGTATTCCAAGACAGAAAAATATGTGTACTGACTAGAGAAAGGGATAAAAGCTTTACCTCAGTGAGATTCTGACTGAGGTCCAAACAAAGGTTCAAACTAAGAGACAAATTGTTTTAACAACATAAAGACACTGGCACTTGGTTCTCTAGAGTCTAACTTCTTGAGTTTATTGTATATATTAGACATGCATTATAATATATATTAACCCTCTGCTGGATGTAGGTTTAGTAAAGATCTTTTCCCAATCTTTTGGATGCCATTTTGTTCTATTGACAGTGTACTTTAGCTTACAGAAGCTTTGCAATTTTCTGAGGTCACATTTATAGATTGTTGATCTTTGAGCCCAAGCCATTGGTGTCCTGTTCAGAAAATATTCCCATGTACTGATGTGTTCGAGGATCTTCCCCACTTTATTATATATTACATTCAGTGTATCTGGTTGTATGTGGAGGGTCTTGATCCACTTGGACTTGAGCTTTGTGCAAGGAGGTAAGAATGGATCGATTTGCATTCTTCTACATGCTAACCACCAGGCCCATGTGTCAGATGCCAGGTGAGAAGGGAAAGGTGAGTAAGCATGGACAGAGTTAGTAGTCTAAAGTCAAGTCATTCTTGACATGTAGGTTTTAATTTCTTAATAATTTCAACGTGTGGCTGCTGAGGGGATCTCAGAAGGCAGGAATCATGATGAGACTATCCGAATATGAGAGCTTCTTCAACTCTAATATGATGAGGCCAACATATAGTGAAAATATAGGCCAGGCTACAGTTTGAGTGACAGCTGTTTAAAATTCCACAATGTTCTCCTATTTACACTACTATATTCCCATTTTGTTATGTTTGCTCCTTTGTTTGTTTGTATTCTGATTTAGTACACATCAATAATTTTGAAAATTAAATAATGTTTGCCAATATATGACATAACTAAATTTGTCTCAACACCAGCTTCTCATTAATTTTTAAAGGCTGTACTTTCTCTGTATGTTTTCACAATGCATGTTATAAAAAATAACTAAAAACTCTTCATTGGTCACAGTAGTATGAGCTCCTCTGAGAAGAAGACAAAGGAGATTGTAATGCAGCCACAAAAATAAAAGAAAGTTCATTCAGAAAGGAAAAGAGCTGATAAATGATCAGATTGGGGTTTTACTGAAACTGATGAGATTGGCAAGGATGATATCTACATTCTATCATTAGGTATTGAAGGAAGTTCTCTGCTGAAGACTAAACATTGGAAGAGATGGCTATTCAATGGAAAAAGGACAGCCTATTCAACAAATGGTGTTGGTCCAACTGGCACTCAGCATGCAGAAGAATGAAAATAGACCCTTTCTTATCTTTTTGTACAAAGCTCAAGTGTAAGTGGATCAAAGATCTCCACATTAAACCAGGTACACTGGAACTATTAGATGAGAAAGTAGGGAAAACCTTAGAACTCATAGGCACAGGAGAAAATTTCCTGAACAGAACACCAATGGCTCGAGCTCTAATGTCAAAGATTGACAAATGGGACTAAGTGAGATTACAAAGTTTCTGTAAGGTTAAAGACACTGTCAAGAAAACAAAACAGCAGCCAATAGAGTGGTTAAAGATCTTTACCACCCCCACATCAGATACAGGCCTAATATCCAAGGTATAAAAAGAACTCAAAAAGCTAGACACCAGAGAATTAAACAACCTTATTAAAAAATAGGGTACAGACTTAAACAAAAGTTCTCAATCGACGAATATCGAATGGCTGAGAAACATCTAAGGAAGTGCTCAACATCCTTAGCCATTAGGAAAATGCAAATCAAAACAACCCTGAGATTCCACCTCACACCAGTCAGATTGGCCAAGGTCCAAAACTCAGATGACAACAAATGCTGGCGAGAATGTGGAGAAAGGGGAACACTTCTCCACTGCTGGTGGGGTTGCAAACTGATACAACCACTCTGCAAATCAGTCTGGTGGTTCCTCAGAAAAGTGGACGTAGTACTACCTGAAGACCCAGTTATTCCACTTCTGGGCATTTACCCCAGAGATGCTCCAACATACAACAAAGATGCATGCACCAAAATGTTCATCACAGCTCTATTTATAATAGCCAGAAACTGGCAAGAACCCAGATGTCCTTCAGTAGATGAATGGATACAAAAATTGTGGTACATTTACACAATGGAGTACTACTCAGCTATCAGAAACAATGACTTAACCAAATTCTTAAGACAATGGATGCATCTCGAGAATATCATCCTGAGTGAGGTAACCCAGTCACAAAAGAACAGATATAATATGCAGTCACTGATAATGGGATACTAACCCCAGAAAGCTCTGAACACCCCAGAAACTACTCACAGACTGTGTGAAGCTCAAGAAAAAAAGAATATATCTTAATTAAAATAGAACTGTATCACATCCCCCTTTCCTCCCTACAGCCCCTCCTAGTTTCTCTCCAATCCCCTCAAATTAATAACCACTTTTCCTATATTATTTTTCATACATACATATGTGTATGTATATGTACACACAAATACTTAACTACAACCTTAAAAAATAAAAATAAAGGAAGAGATGGATATTTTGACTAAATGAAACGTAGATAAACAAGCATATATTAAAGCCAGAAACATCAACTGTTTGAGTAGCTATGAAGATTGTAAAAGAACAGTTAGAAATATTGTTAGAAAAAAATTGACATTACCAAAACAGTGAAAATAAAAGTAATGTATTGATTAACTAAGGACAATATTTGTGTTCATAAGAATCATTAAGAATTTAAGAATGACAAAAATAGCTAAATGCATAAGTATGCTTGTTCCCAAGAATGAAGACCCAATTATAACTTCTGAAATCTACATGATAGGAGGGAAGATCTCTCTCTCTCTCTCTCTCTCTCTCTCTCTCTCTCTCTCTCTCTCTCTCTCTCTCTCTCTCTCTCTCCCTCTCTCTCTGTCTCTTAAACATACATACACATTAAACCAAAATAGAAAAAATTGGCATTCAATAGCTTTCACATCCTATAATCTAAGTACTGCTTCTGCCTGACTTCATAATGACAAAGCTGAAGCACAGACAGGACAGATATTCTATTTAGTGACAGAGTAGCATGCGAGAAACACTGGGTATTAAAAGAATCTCTATACCTCTAGTTGCCAGTTATCTACAGAATAATCATTTCATTTAACAAATGTCTATTGTTTTTATTTGTGAGATTGTATTCTAATGGAACTCTTTGTTAACAGACAAGTAAATTGCTCACACCTCACCAATCCAACCTTTACTAATTAACCATAAAGGACAGAGATGTTAGTAAAATAACATTGTTCAGTCTTTTTTTCAAGAAACAAATGTACATATAAGAAGATATAGATCATGGTTCAGTGAGCAAAATGCTTACCTCACAAGACTGCAGACCTGCATTTAGATTTGTAGAACCCATGTAAAAAACTAGACACAGTAGAACACTCAACTACACACAAAATTCCCAGTGAGTGAACAGAAGCAGACAGGAGAAGCTCAGGAGCTCCCGTCCCAGATGGCCAGACACTCGATGATAAACAAAACAATTAGTCTCAAACAATATAGAAGTAAAAGAACAACACCTAAAGTATCTTTAACTGTTAAGCAGAAGCCCAGTAATATTCATACTATATATATGTACATATATCATATATACAAATATGTAAAAAGAAAAACACCATGGATATATGGCATTTGGCCTAGTAATCAAGATATGTTGCCTTAGAGTAGCAGGCTCATGAGTATAGCAAACAGGACTGTGAAATCCTCTGCTTGTGTGAATACCAATGGCACTATCAAGGATAAGTATAAATTTATCCAATTTTTTTGGTGATCTATTTGTCTAGGAGGGATTTTTTTTAAATATTTTAATAGGGAGGAAAGTAAACTTTGATTATATGAGACTACTTTCCAAACCCTAGGGAAATTGGCCAGTCAAGGCTGATCAAGTCAGGATATATTTAAAGTTTCCATCCTGTAATTACATAGGATGCAGCATAATTAACACTGACCTTTCTCAGGACTAGCATTACATGTGCAACGGGTATGCAAATAGTGAGTCTGTGATCCTCCACCTTTCCCAAAAAGCTATACCCAAACCCCAAGGCCATCATCAGTGCTCAGTGGGTACATCCATGATTATTTTCTCCTTGGTATCCTAGCGTCAAAATTAAACTAAGCCTCCTAAAAATTCACTGCAAAGAATCCCTGTTAAGCATTTTGACTTCCTTGTAAAGTATGGATGAGCAAAGAACTGACCTAGCTGGGATAAAGTGGGGGGGGGTCATCAAAAGGATGAGAAAAGAAGACAAGTTACAGGCAAGAATGAGAGTCTGTATTGCAATAAAACAGTAGAGAAAATAATATGGATAAAAGGTCTTTCAGGGTACTGATACATGATTCCAAAGAGGGAGTGTTCGGCAATCTGTGTGAGGATTGAAATTGGGATTTCAAAAAGGAATGAAAAAGTTGGAATGCTGTGGTTCCAAAAATGATTTATGGAAATTTAGCTAATTTGTGGACAAAGTCTGACACTCCAAAGCTATCTTAAATAGAGCAGAGAGAATTTAACTCTGAATCTTTCTTAGACTATGCATGAAACTTGAGATATAGCAGTTGCTACTTTCCATATACAGAGAATATAAGATCAGCAAAATGTGGACAGTTCTAGCTACATAATTGAATTAACTGAAGATTGAAAAGGACAGTGGCAAAGGTGATTGTGATAAGAATGCTCCAATCTAGCACACAGGCACTCAAACACCTCACACTGTCATAGTCAGACATTTACAGCATTTACAGGTTGAGTCCCACACTTCTCTCTCTCTCTCTCTCTCTCTCTCTCTCTCTCTCTCTCTCTCTCTCTCTCTCTCTCTCTTTCTCTCTCTCTGTCTCTGTCTCTCTCTGTCTCTGTCTCTCTGTCTCTCTGTCTCTCTCTCTGTCTCTGTCTCTCTGTCTCTGTCTCTCTCTGTCTCTCTCTCTCTGTGTCTCTGTCTCTGTCTCTCTGTCTCTGTCTCTGTCTCTGTCTCTCTCTCTCTCTCTCTCTCTCTCTCACTCCATGCCCCCCCACATATTTTCCCTCTCCCTATGTCTCTTTATATCACAGGCATATATAAATTTTATCGAGATTTCTGGCACTGCAGATGAAGTATGCGGTCATTATATTTTGCCCCTGGCTTTCTTTTTCAATTGTCATTCATTAAGGGAAATCAAAGTTCAGCTACAAATAATATCAGATTTGCCAAATTACTTGTAATTCCAAAGTATATGACAAATTCTGTTTGGGAATGCAGTTAAACTTTCTGAGAAAGGAAATAAGAAAAACATCAAATGCTAAATATTCTAAGAAAGAAAAAAAAAAGAGGCAAAGGAATTAGGAATTAGAAACATTTTCTGACATCAATGAGAAGAGAGGCCTTTGGTCCAATGAAAGCCAGAATAGGGGAATGCTGAGGTGGGAGAGAGTGGTTGGGAGAGGGAGCACCTTTAGGCAATGGGAAGGAGAGGGGGGAGAGAATGTGGGTAAGAAATAACATCTGAAATATAAATGCAAAAATTTTCCAATAAAAATGGAAAAAAAAAAGAATTAAGCAACAAATTTAATACTGTTGTCTGAAAGTGCTGGCTACAAAGAACACAGGTAGTTATGGATCCTCAGAACAAATCTAAGGCTTAATGCTTTATTTTACTGCAACAAAAAGAGACCCAAGAGATGCTGTGCATATGAAGTAAATTATATTTGATATGGCTTGATAGGGCCATACTCAAAAATTTGGTGTCTGATAGACACTTTCTTGCTGGAACATCATCACCTGACTGACTACTGAAAGAACCAAAAACACCATAAGAATATATAGCCTCTTCAGCCTCTTCTGAACAGCAGGATATACTCTGCCTCATGGAAATTTATAAATGTTACCAGTTCCTAAAGCTCCCACCCTCTTTATTTTAATCTCTTTGGAGATTAGAATTCAACATATAAATTTGAAAGGGACATACACATCCATAAGATAGCATGTAGGCTATAATCTTTATTGGCAATGCAGTTGGACAACTTTGTTAGTTTCCACAGAAATGTATTGCTTTAGCTTTATAACAAAGACAATAACAAGGTCCTTCAAGTGCCAGCCCTCAGCATTATTAAAACAACATCAAGGACGGTATTCTGCGAATCTATTTGCATGGAGATATGTTCACAATCCCCATGAGAGGACAGTTCCAAAGGCCATTTTATAAAATTTCACAAAAAAATCATCAAGCATCAGATTGGGGCAGGGGTGTTGTATGCCATGACTTGGCTCTGCCTCAGCCATACTGAGACAGAGGATGCTTGCAGCTAACCATCAGAGTAAACATGGGGTCCCCAATGAAGAAGCTAGAGAAAGGACTGAAGGAGATGATAGGCCATGGAACCCCATGGGAAGAACAAAATTATCAACTATCCAAACCCATCCCAGTTCCCAGATACTTAAACATCAACCAATCAACTCACATGGAGAGACCCATGGCTCCAGGTGCATATGCAGCAGAGGATAGAATTCTCTGACATCAATGGGAAGAGAGGCCTTTGATCCAGGGAAGGCTCCTTTTCCCAGTGTAGGGGAATGCCAAGGTGCTGAGGTGGTAGAGGGTGGTAGAGAGAGGAAGAACCTTCATGCAAGTGATGTGATGGGGAGGAGGAATGCGATTGGGGTAAAGGGATAAAATATGAAATGTAAATACAGAAAATATCCAATAAAAATGCAAAAAAATTTTCTTAAAACACAATCCTATGGTAAAATTATCAGAATGAACAAAAAATTTTTGAAGCCCAAATATTCTGCAACTAGAGATGACAAAGCTTGGCAGAGGGAAAGAATGAAACCATGTAGCAGGACAGATTATATGGAAGGTGTTCCACACAACACATTCTCCACTCAAACTGATGTTATTAAGTAAAGAATTATTAACACTATTGGTGATGTTGAGAAGTGCTTACTGGCAGGAGCCAGATATAGATTCCTCCTCAGAGGCTCTGCCAGAGTCATGCAGATACAGTTGAGGATAGTTACAGCTAACTGTTGGGCTGAAAACCAAGTCCCTAATGAAGGAGCTAGAGAAAGAACTGAAGGAGCTGAAAGGGTCTGCAATCCATGGGAAGAAAAACGATATCAACCACCCAAACCCTCCAGAGTCGCCAGGGAATAAAACACTAACCAATGGGCACATATGGAGAGGCCCGTGCCTCCAGTTGCATATGTAGCAGAGGATGGCATCGTCTGGCATAGATGGGAGAAGAGGCCTTTGGTTCAGTGAAGGTGTGTTTCCCCAGTAGGGAATGCCAGGTCGCTGAGGTGGAGAAGGTGGTGGGGAAAGGTAGCACCTCCATGGAAACAAGTGGAGGGAGAAGGGGATGTGGGTAGGGGGTAAGAGGAGAACACTTGAAATATAAATTCAGAAAATATGCAATAAAAACAAAAAGAAAAAGAAGGCATATATATATATATATGAATCATAACTGTCCAAATTGAAATACTCTTCTTAGTACTGAAATTTTCTTATTGCCTCAAGTGCATGCAGGGTCAGTGTCATTCACACATGAATCTGGACTGTACTACAAAGGAAAATGCACTTCTAGATCACCTGAGCACTTTCTCCTATTTTTCCTTCAGTTCAGTAGGATCATCCAAGGGTATGAGCTCACCAGCAGAAGCCTGACAGTTCTCAAGTGGTCCTGAGGCACCAGTGAATTCCATCAGCAAGTAGATCACTATTAGTATAACCACATAAAGATGAGGTCAGGACCTACATCAAACCCTTGTATTAGAATGGAGTAAGACAGCAATAAATGCAGGATATGTAACAGGATTTATAGTAGAATATGGTTTCTAAAATAAGCGGGTTAGAAGATAATCAATGCATACAAGCCATCAATAGGAAAAGCACAAGTCAATAATAGAATTCATTCCAAATTCAAAATAATAAAGTGTCAAAACATTGGTAATTTGCAAGTATTGACCAGGTGTTTTAATTTCTTAAATTATATTTAAAAATGAATCAAGAAAAACAAATAAAAGAAATCCCTCAAACAATGAAATTATAAAAAGACGATTCAAATTGAGTCATTCCAGGCAGGCACTTGTTAAACTCAATAGTCTGGGTATATGTGTTCTAATTTGAACAGGAAAATGTTTTTAAATAGTTGTTTGATAGCATTAAAAATCCTGATATCTCATTTCATTTATGTATTTTTAAAAATTACTTACTACTATATTAAAGAGAGAATACCTATGTGTAGGAAATGCTATAAAAATCAACCTCAGTTAAGTTTTGCTTTTTATAAACTTGGTCAATAAAAGTTTTAAAAGATAACAATTTGGGGGCATATACCACAGTGCCCTAGAATATAACAACCCTGTTAAAGCAAAAGTATTTCAGACCAGTCTGCTAAGCTTAAAACAAACAAGCATAAATATGTCATCAGCTTCATTTAGACACTTCATTTAAATGAGATTTTTCCTTTGCAGACGTCAGTAAAATTTTGCAATAGGACATCACTAGCTGTCAAGAACTGGGTCTCTGTTGCTCAACTAGAACTTGCATTCACCACATCATTATTTTGTTACTTTAATACTATTGTCATTACACTAAGCTTGGTAAATGGAAAGCATCAGATGCAGTCTATATGCTCATTACATAGTGCAGATGTAAAAGGACTTTGATGTGCATGCTTCCACACCTCCCGTCTGTCTGCCAACTCTGGGAATCTCTTGCCCTTTCTTGCCAAATTATATTTGCTCTCTGTCATTGTCCACTCACATGGTGACAAGGTGCTGAATCTGCAGGAACCAGGCTCTGCTGTACAGTCATTCCTACAGCAGATTCCTGACAGATTGTCTTCCCCTACTGCAATGAGTCTTGTACTACATTTGTGTAGAATGGCATAAGTTAGTTAATGTTTCTAAGATATTTGGAGGATTGAAAGCATTGTATATATACCAAATGCTACTATTCATTTGAGCTGCTGTAAGTTTTGCTTTAAGGTGAGCCACACATCAAGATCAATGCACAGAGCATTAACGGTTTAGCTAGGATTGTCAGGTTCCTAGTGCAAACAAAACATCCTATTTGCCTTCTCATTTGACAAGACTGACAAATAAATGTTGTGATTTAAAAACAATCATTTATTATAATTTATATGAATCATACATAAACTCTGAGAGCTATTTTTCCTATGACAGCATCGTTGGGGATCATCTGCACAGTCTCAAATCTCAATTATTTTTACCAGAGTAGACACCTGTTCCTTTGGTATATTTCTAGTTACATAGACAAGAGAAAACCTTGAGTGACAAGAAGAGACACATTTCATGAGAATGTCTGAAATACCAGATTAAAATGAACAGTTGTTCTTGGTCACACCTCATGATACAAATCAAAAAGTTTGCAAATAACCATGTCTGAAATCTTCTAGAATGCTTGCTTTTTTTTTTTTTTTTTTTTTTTTTTTTTTTTTTTTTTGAGAATTCTAACTACTTCCACAATAGAGTTTAGTCTGAAACTCATTATTGGCCGTGGCCTACATGTTCAAAGTTAGCTCATTTTTTGGATAACTCAAATATCATTCACTCTTCAGAAGAAATTAGCTTATTATTTTATTTTATTGTTATAACATTATTTTATTCTTATAAATGTGCTCAATTCAATATAACATAAAATTTCTGGAAGTCACTGTTCTTCTAAACACCTATTGAATAAAAATTTATAAAAACTAATGACAAAATGATAGAAAAGAATTTCTTTATTTGTGCCTTTCTTTTTCTATTCCTGAATTCTCAGTCTTGTTTCACTCAGACATTGGTGCTCTTTGACAGGTGCTGACTACCTAGTCTTGGGCAAAGCCCCGCTCCATGCTTGCTGTGATTAGCTTTAAATGGTCTCTAAATTTAAATGTAGGCAAAAGATTTAACTTGGGTCATTGATGATATGCTGACTGCCAGATATGTTTTCACTTGGTCTACTTCTATCGTTTTCTCTCATTTTCATTTAAAATACTGTGCCTGTGCCTACGCCATGGTTAGTTTTTGTCAACTTCTTATTCTTTATGTACCCATTGTGAAATGACATAGCAATATCAAAGGGACAAACAGATTATCCAGGGTATTGCAAACCAGTTACTAACTAACTAGACTCCTATGGGTAACATGAGTTGCCCCATTTCCAGAAAAAAAAATATATACACACACACACAAAGTGCAACAAGCTGTAGGCTGACTTTCTATGTTAAAACCCTACTTACTCTTGCATAAACTAGAACCTCAAACATAGTATTAAGTGCTGATTGGATAAGATGAGAGAAATGATAACAGCTCCACTTACTTAACACTTGAGTCTTGGAATTAGATAAAATTATAGATTTAAATAGCTTTGAAAACCTCACATCACCATACTTATATGTGCTTATATAAGAAAAACTAGGAGTTTATAAGCCACAATCACTGTACCATTCTACTGAAGTTAACTTATATGTTCATGTATGTCTGGATATGAAGATGTGAGATAGCAAAGGGTAAAGAGAGGGGACATTCCAGCCCAGGGAAACAAGTGGACCAATCTGAAGCCCATAGAGTGAAAAGTGGGAGGTTTCCCTTTTATTCAAAACTCAATTAACTTCTATCATTTATCACCAACAAACCAAGGAATCAACTGATACAGGACTTCTTCTACAGCTCAGCACCATGGCACTAGGGTAGGATTTAGAATTCGGATAGATAGATCCAAACTTTTGACTTAAGGCTTACCTTTGCTCAAAGTGTGTTCAACCATTTTAAGCACGTTCACAAACTTCAACACAGAAGAATGAGAACATCCCTGGGGAGAATCACACATTGGAATGACACACCACTGTGGTTCCTCAACAAAATATCCTTTATGTGAGAAACATGGGTCTAAGATAAAGACATTCCATGGCTGACCATCGCTAAACATCTTCCCTATTTTTTACCTGCCCTTTGTGGAAATTTTTGACAGTACAGAGAAAATATTTGAGAACAATGCTAGCCTTTGTCAGTAGTATTGATCTACAGTTAGCCTTTGATCCTACAGACAGGAATCACCATAGGCCAAGCTATGTGATCTCAGTACAGAACTCAGGCTATGAAGTCTCCTTCAAAGTCTGAAGCACAATGCCACTGTGTGCATCAGAGCTGGTAGGATTGGACTCTGCAGAGCCAAGAAAGACACTTGAGTCCTAGTTCTTCTTCTTTTTAATTTATTTCAAAATAATTTGATACAGCTGTCAAATGGTCTGAATGAATATCCTTTTGCCACAGGACAGAAGACAAGCACCCATTTGTGTGCTGATGACAGAGATTTCTCATTAGGTTCCAGGAGCTGCCTTAATAAGTCTCCAAGCCTGCTGGCTAAACACTGTCAGTTTAATATCCATTGTGCCAAAACCAAAATTATTTGAGACAGATACTCCAATATGCAGATAGAAAATGTAACTGAAATTTGTCCAGAAGGATTATGCATATAGTTGTCTTTGCTACAACAAGGTAGTATGGTTTTCAGTTTGTAACTCCAGAAATGTATAACAATTCCCTGATCACACAAAATGTTCTGAGTAAATAGAGTCTAAATGAAAGAGTGTGTGCTGAGCTATTTATTTCCCAAGATCTGCTCTGTTAAGAAGCATTTTTTAAAGGTAGAACATCAAAGTAACATAAACCTTACATCACATTGTGGTAAGAAAAAAAACTCAAATTGTTAATTATTAGTTTAGACAAAGAAGAGCAAATATTACATGTTTGGCTTATACAAAAGTTGAATATATATCTTTAGCATATATTCCAACCCTTATTTTACTAAGTTCTTAAATGTTTTGTACTGTAATTGTCCTCATGTCTCCTGGTGTCATCCAACTATTTAAAGAACTGATAACACTTCATATCCAAGATTACTGGTTAAACTTGAAAAGTGAGATCACGCCTCACATGATTTCCATCCTATTCAAAAAATAAATAAATAAAGCTGCTTATAAACAAAGGAAGGGTGTGGCACATATTATGCATGAGTAGAGAATACTCGAGCATTTAGATTTAGATCACTTTAGATCAGTGAGCAGTGTGAAGGTGGAAAGTAAGAGTGGTCGTCCTAATTATAGTCTACAGGTAGAACAATTCAATTCAGCCATACTCAGAGGTATCCTGGAGATGGCTGAACTATGGACCAGCATTGTAGCTCAGTATTACAGAGATGGAGGGGAGCAGTTTTGGCATTTAAGAAGCCCTGATTTCTATCATTATCACCATGAATGAAAGCAGGGAGTGTGGAGGAAAGGAAAGAAGCGTTTTTTCGTGGTTTATATTTTGGGTGGCGAACACAGAAGGGATTCTTGGTCTTGTCCTGCGCAGTATTTATAATCACAAATTAGACATCACTATGGAATCAATGGTTCTACCTAGAGAAATGGGGAAATGAAAGGATTTTTGTGGAAACAGAAGCTTTAGAAGAATATAGACCAGCAGCCAGAGGGACTCTGCTATTTCTAAAGCAGTAACAAGGTTATAGAGGTCACTACTTCTCAGCATTGAGATGAGTGCAGAGGGTGGTGATAGATTAGAACTAAAGGGAATGGAAAATAACCTGGGGATCAGAAGGCACTGTGATTGAAACAGTGCATATTTGAAAGGTAGTTGTGGGAAGAGGTTTACAGTCTTATTTTAAAACCTTTCATAGGTCAAAAATAGGATAGATGAATAAAAGTTACAGAGAGATGGATTATCTGTTAACTCACAATAAACATTTAAAATACACGGGCTACTTTTCCTTGGAAGAACTAAGTGTGGGGGGTGGGAGTAGACGATTAATGACAATTTACCAGGGGTATTATGGAAAATAACAACTACAGAATATGTAAGATTCCACAGCAAGTTCAATAGACACAACTCCACACAAAAGAATACGGATTACAGTGCTGCAATTGCTTCCTTCTCTTCCCACTCCCTTTTCATTTGGGTGACAGCATTTTGGATGGTACCACCCACACTGCAGTCAACTTGAGGTTTTTTTCCCTTTCAGTTATTCTTATATGTGTCAATCCTCTCTATAAATGTCATTAAAAACATAACAACAGGTCTGTCTCACTGAGCTCAGATATCTCACAACCCAGTGAAACTGACATATAAAAATACTCATCATGTATCGCTTATTATTTTTACAGAATAAGAAGTTAACCAAAGAGTTTTATTATTTTATATGTTCCCAAAATTAATTATACCCATTAAATTGATATATGGTAGATATATATGAAGATGGTTGTAGATAAAGATGATGATGATGAAAATAGATAGACAGACAGACAGACAGACAGATTTCTTAAATGAACATACCACTTGGACTGAGAAGTCTTCATGTAAATTGGTCAGTGAATCTAAATTGAATTATTGGTCAGTCCAAGTGAATAAAAAACTAATATTGGCTATAGATTTTGCCCTTTCATGTCTCTCAGAGGTTGAAAGCAAACCCTTGTTGCTGAAGACCATCTGTTTAGGACACAGGACTCAGAAGGTTTGTGCTGAATATAATCTGATAGCCTCTTTTCTGTGGTCTAGCCTACTAGGCCACATTTTTACATTAGAATGTGTTATAGAAGCTTTGAGAGATAGAAGCAATCAATAATCCCATCTAGCTGTGACATCAATGAACTGCTAAAATGAATGGCATGCAAATATATCCCTAGACTACAGCAGTGATATTCCTGTCTTGACATTAACCAACAGCTGTCTACTTACTTAAGGCCCATGAAATATCATGCCTGGTACGAGAAATCTACACAACTACCATGGGACAGTGAGGTCATAGATCTTAGAAGAGCATCCATCACTGTCACTCTAGTAAACCTGCACAACTCCTAACTGCATTCCTTATACACACAGATAAAGAAGCTTCTCTTCAGCACATGGGGAACACTGTATAAAACAACAGCAAATCATGAAGCGGAACCCATTGATTGTGTGGCTCATTCCAAATGCATATATATCTATAAAACAACTCCTGTATATAAGGGTCAGAAATCATTTTTGAAGAAGGGGTCAGAAATATTGTGAGAGCCAGAAGACCAGGACGTCTGCCATGTGGTTGTGTCTTTTAGAATGACACGGGAGCTACTTGCATGAAGCCTCAACAACATGACTGCTTAAACAGGACTTAAGAATAATAATACCAATAGTCATAGCACATTGCTGGGGGAAATCACATAGAGTCTGACCCCAGAGGAAAAAAACCACAGGCAGTTAGTTACTGCTGAGAGGGAGAATTAGTTTTTATAAGGGATGTGCTGTCAAATTGGCTGTCTAATATAAAAATGGTAAGCCCTGAAACCAAAGAGTCAAGAGGGATTCAAGATCAGTTTTTTCATTAAACATCATGATAGTGGTGTTTGATATATTTAATAGTTAAGTACTTCATAGGGACACTTGCAAAATCAGGAGCCATCTGATTCAACAGTATTAAAAGCAAAGGAATATCTGCATAACAGGACAGTGCCCTCTTGATATTACAGCATCCTGTGTGAGTTAGACAGTGATACTGTTGTACACTTGCTGATTACAAGGTGAGAGTTACATCACTAATTATGTGTTATTTCTCACAAGCTGAAAAATACTCTAAATGTCATACCAGAGATAAAATAGTGTGTCCCCTGAGCACAGCACATCACTCTCACTTTCTAACACTTCAACACATGTCACAAATAGATTCAGCCATATCTCACACTTCAGATATGCCTTATAATTCTGTTTATACATCCAAGCCAACAGGTGTTAAAAACAATTTAAAGGAACAGTTCTGACTAAGAACACAGAGATATATCCTAGGTGAAAAAGTCTACAGTAGCCCACCACAGAACTCTAGCCCGCTCTAAACCTATACATGATGATCAAGAACCAATGTTCATTAGGAGTTCTTTTATATTTTAAAAACTTGATAAGTGTGCACATCCCTGTTTTTAACATTAATGTTAAGATTTTAGAATTGGATTTGATACCCTAGGTACTTGAATTTCCTTGTCAATTTCTCAGAATAGGAATTTCCAATTGGGAAAATTGAGACAGTACAACGAACAGAAAAAGGAACGTGCTGAATTGAGTAACTTCTCATTTATTGAACACTCACAGAAAGTTCTTTAACTGTCCCCATACAGAGCTTGCCTATAACCTACCTACAGTGATAATACTTAAGAGAGGTTAAGAGATTTGAATTATATTGCTCAGGATCATGTCAGGATTCCATCCAGAACTGCATTCTTCTCAGTCCCTAGGCTAGGATCCCTTTCCAATGTTATAACTGGGAATCCCATTTACAGTGTATTAGAAAAGTAATCCAATGCAGTGCTCCATGGAGTGTGCCCAACTATGCTTGGTTGCCAACTTGTTTACATCTGGAATTGAGTAAACACAAGATGTTAGGAACACTTGTGAGATAATTTACCTAATTGGATCAGTAGGGTAGAAAAGCCTACTTTAAACCCAGATAAGTTGAGGTTGGTGGGTCACCCTAAGTCTGGACCTTACCTTCCTGTGACAACCCATAGACTGGGCATGCTTCTGCTATTTTGTCTGTCTTTGCCTGCTTGTCTCTTACTCTCATTTAAACTAGCATGTTAATTTCTTTGCTTTTACTAGAACCTATTTCTTTTAAATTCCTGTGACCATTTGAGATATCCAGCCTCATGGACTCTTGGGCTTTCATCGGAAGATAGCCATTGTGAGACTAGCAGGACTACAGCCTGTAAACCACTCTAATGAATCTCACCTATTACTCCTCCTCTGTGTGTGTATGCAGGTGTGTGTGTGTTTGTGTGTGTGTGTGTGTGTGTTTGTGTGTGTTCATCCTATAAAATTTTGTTCCTCTAGAGAATCGTGACTAATATTTTATTGATTTGAAGAAAGGAATAAAAATGTTCCCAATTATTTAACATCACACTAAGTATATAATGTTATTTGCAACTGACAGAGAAATAGAAAACAGTGAGGTGTGAGGCAGTAAATGTTCATCCTCAGACTATAATAATATAGAAACAATGTCTTAATGCCTTATCTACTGTTAGCATCTTTGAAAAGCTTTAACAATGGTCAAATGACACTCCACAGCCAAACTGACAGCACCTTTTGTGGACCATCTTGTTAGTGTGCTCTTGAAGGGCATCGTGACCTGTGTTGCTTTAAGTGTCTAAAAAGCATCAATTTTCTACTTTGATTTACTCTGATTATTGACAATTTTCTCAGTTAGGGACCGTTGAGATGAGGAGACAAATCTCCATGTGATTGGACAGGTTAGCAAAGTGAGAACATCCCAGGCAATAAGTATGCAACTCATTAGTATTGCTATCTTCTTCTTTCTTATCATTCATGAAAAGGCATCTTGAAATATAAAAAAGAACTTTCACTTCACAGTGGAAAACATTTTTTTTGTTGATTCTCACCCACATCAAGACATATGTTATTTGATGATAAAATTCCAAACGACTTCTAAAAGACTCCTTTCTCTGTCATTACTGCTATGTCCTTCTATAATATATTCTTCTTATCCTTCCAACATGGAGGTAGCAGACTATTTCATCAACCAATGGAGCATAATTATTTAATATTTAAATTCTTTGATCACAAATTACTTAGAGCAAAATGAACAGTCGTAAAATCTTGGAAAGCAGTGTTCACAGGCACAGGCTTTAAATTTATTTTAGGATATGATTACTTATTTATCAATCAAAGAAAAGGATATATTTACCATTTTTGTTAAGTAGTAGGAAGCACTGTCATTTGATAAGACCAGAGAGAATTCATTTCATTATAAATTTCCTGGCTTTGGCAAGAACCCTTGCTCTTAAAATGGTATTAAGTTTTGGAAAATGGCCAAGAATATATTTTTAATCCTAGAAAATATAACAGCTAAAAACAGATAATAAGGCTTAATGTAGACTAATGCCTTGCTGTGTATCCAAGTGAGTAAACTGAGACTGAAAGGAAATGTCGTTATTCATGAAATGGCTGCATAAGTAGGCTCAGTGCACAGACAGATAGATGGCACTCTATAAATTCTTTAAACCCACTGAATTTCCTATTGACAATTAATGCCAAGCTTATTCTTCCTGCTAAGAAAGGCATTGACAAATGGCATACTCTTGGATGTCACCAGTGTCACTTGCTTTTCATGTAAAATGTAATAGCAACGCAGCTATTAATATTCACCAAAAGTATCTGCAGACATTGCTCACTTTTACCTGTTTAGATGATTCCTAAAAATATCCAAGACTTTTAAATATTTGAAGAATGAATAAAATGTTGTTGGGTTTTATAAGTGACTTTTAGAATAAAATTTCTCCGAAAATATTCATATAGTTTTTGACTACATTATAAACTTACTTCTACATCCAACTTTTTCAATGGCTAGAGTCTCAGTGATTCTCTATAAAAATTTATTAATTTACTTTATTTTTCACTTGATTACATACTAGCTGTTGTTACTAATACTTGTGAAAGTTACTGTAACATCACAATTCATGAGAGTACATATGGGTGATAAAATTCATAAACAGATGAAGTTTATATTTTTGTTCTACTATATAAAGAACTTAGAATTGAGATTTCAGAGACAACAAATTTAATTCTAAGGACATATTTTGAGAGGGTGTCTAAAGATATAACACTTGAAAAATAAACAGTAGTTGTTTGCCGGCATTAACACACGGGTTGAAAGCTGCTTGAGAAATTAGTAAAATGTAGTGACAAATACCAGTGAAAGTAGATTTTATAGAGGAGGAGGACAAGTTTATGTCATAAGCCTAATGATAATTCCAGTTACTCAAGATTGGGAGTTAAGGGACAACACAGTAATTAAATTCTTGAAGCTATTAAAAATAGTGTCAACCAATAAAATGTTATCAGCTCATATACTTGGCTTAAACATGCCTCAGACTTTAGTACAAAAGACAGTGACAACATTTTAATTTCTACCAAAGATTTCTGGAATGAAATTATGAAACATATACCGAAAATACACCATGATTTAAAGTATTAAGAAAACTGGGTATGTGTGAATTCTGGCTTAAGTTCTGTTACTATCTTTACATGGTTTTATTTTCCAGTCTTGATTAAAAACACATTTTATAATGCATACCAAGCAATCCCAGGCAGATAATCAAATATAAGCCTCAACTATGGGACTCATTTTTTCTGGGCCACCAGCTCTTCTTTATAGCTAAGAACTTTGAACTTGCTCTGCATAGACGGCTTTTCTTCCGTCTTCAAAAGAACAATCCTGTCTACAGCTAATAGGCTTGGGAAGGCTCTATTGAATGCTCTAGAGCAAAATTAACAGCTAAGATCAAACCCCTGCTAATGTGAGTCTGGTTTTTTATTTCCCTTGTAAAATTTAATTTCTGTTGTTTTTCTGGAATCTATCTAGAACCTTTTCTCCCACTCTCCACTTCTTAAAGTTATAGCCTCAACTTCTTTAAAATATGGCCAATTTTCTAGCTGATATGGTCTGATTTTTCTCTTTACTTAATAGTAATTCTGCCCTCTAGGCAGTGGAGTTTCTGGTTACAGCTCCCATTGTACTAAGAGATTTTTCTGATAGTACTTACCTGACTGTCTCTATTTTCCCTAAATATAAGTACATACAACATTTTCAACCTTACATCTTTCTGTGTTCTATTTTCTCATTGTTTAGGAAATCATACTATCCAGTCATTTGAATAGTAATAGTTTCTCATCACAAATGAGGAGCGTATATTTATAGCTATAATTAATATACAAAAGTACAAAGAAATAAAATATTCCCCTAATTTTAATAAAAATATATTAAATAGCAATATGAAGTTTTGTTTAATGATTATCGTTAATAGTATTTATCACTTTAAAATAAAATATCTTATATTAAAGAAAAATGATTCTATTTTATTGTCCACATTATAATGCCCAGTTAATTGTCACAGGAATCTTTAATTCTGTACTTCCATCTTGAAGGACGCATTTGTCCCTGGGCACAAAGGGTTTAACAGACCTATTAAACTAGTCTTTCTTTCACCACTACCTAAATGCTCCTACGTGCCAGTTTTTGTTTTCTAGATATTTCTAGATCACAATCAAAATTCTCAACTGTATTATCATTTCTTACTATACCAGTATAAAAACTCCTTTGCCTTCTCCCCAAATTCTGGATTATACATGCAATTATGTGTTTGTAAGCATTTTAACAGTTTCTTCTAGAGGAGTAAAACTGTATTCCACTAACCAATTTTTACTACCATAAATGTACACCATGGCCAAATGTATGCTCCCAAAGTGATGTAGCTGATCAGGAGTTAGGTCTTGTATGTTATTTATTGATGGATACAAATGATTCCAAAATCTGACAATTTAAAAGAATGTATCTTTAGCCTCACAATTTCTTTTGGACAAAAAAATTCAGGATTTCTCAAAAGAGTGCAGACAAAGTATAAGCCAGGAAGTTGTTCTCAAGTGAAGGCTCAACTGAGCGAGTGCACATTGTTAAATTCACTCACAGATTGTTGGATGAACTCATCCCCTTAAAACCTCATCTCAGCATCTTACTTCTCACTTGCTGAATTCTCTAAAACTCTCACTTCCTTGAGTAAAGACCAAACAGGCCTGATACGGCAAGTGCTGTAGCTATTGGCCTGGGTTACTCAATTGTCCTATCACCCTTTGTCCCAGAACTGTAACAGTTAGCGCCAACAATATTGACTCTTGTCCCCTATCAACTAACAATTTCCAAATTTATAATGTGAATGTGATTAGTCTAACCTCAAAGATGCCATAGAAGCCCTGTGCTAAATTATTCAAGTTCATTCTTTAATATGATGAAACTACCTAATTCACTTCACCATTGTTAACTTTTATTCGGCTTTTGCTTCATGAGGCATTCATTACATCTCTTTCTTTTAAAACATTGTTTGACCTCTTTAACTCTGCTCCCCAGGTTTCTGTGATTCAACACTTTTTATAGTGCATACTACATCTCACTGCCATTCTTTGTCTATTTCCTTCAGGGCTTCCTCTCCCTTGGCTACCTTTTAGAAGTTGATTTTCTAAGGATTTCATTTTTGGCCCTTGACTCATCTCACTCTCCACATACTTTGTACATTTTGCATACTCCCTAGAAGCTTTGAGCTCTTCAGGTTTCAATCAGGCAAGATTTCATCTCCACATTTAGTTCTATTCATGACTCTTTATATCTTTCTTCACCATCACTGCAAAATGGAAAACACAGACATACCCTTGAACTGAGAATAAATTGGTTTTTATGTAATTCTATTATGACATCCTAAATGAGGCACACACTATGTCAGTCAACATTCTAGGTGATTCCAAGACAGTGATAATAAGTAGAAGTTACAGGATAAAAGATCTAGTATGTTTTTATTCTATTTACTTGGAATTCATTTCCTTTTACTTCTTCAAAAGACAAAGTTTAAGAACAGAAAATGGTATTTTTCCAAATGCTACAGGTAGGCAAGGAAACTTTAGATAAAAATGACACTTGGTAACCTAAAGGAAAATCAACATATTTTGTATCTTCATTGTTATGGTAGATAAAGAACCACAGATATTTGTGAAGTCTCAAAAATACTAAGCTCTTAAAAACATTAATTTGGTTGAATACAAATTATATTTTAAAATACTCATCAATACATTACAAATCTGAGTAGATTATTTTTCTTTCCCCAATTTTGTCTATACCAATATTTTAAAAATTATTCTATACCAATTCTCAGGCACATAAACTATATTTCATCATTGATACATCCTCTATTCTAGCATTTTACACCTAATTCTTCTGCCAATTTTAAACCTTTAAAATATAGCTGTAAATTTGTTCTCTATTCACAGTAATTGACAAAGTATAGACCCACATATCTCCTTGATAACTGTAGGCAAAAATTTATTAGTGTCACTTCTAAAACACCGAGATTTTACAGTCACTTTGTATCACTAGGATTCCTACTGATATGTCAAAATTGATATCATCAATATTTCTTTTCCTGAAAAATTGCTGTTTTCATCACCTAGATTTATTGATGTTTTTACATATGCATATATAATTTCTAAAGCAAATTCTTTACAAATTTGATTATTAATTATTTAACACCAATAATAAATTTATACTTCTGTTCTCCCAGTTCAAACCTCTTGAGGATTGTGGGAAAAGCAATTTGTCATCCTGTACATGAAGTGTAATTTTAGGTGAAGAATAAAAAAATAAATACACAGATCAATTTAGGCATTAATAGATATTTGCGAATGTGGAAGTATATTTACATTTAAATTAGCTCATCCTTTCCTATATTGAGAAAGTCTCTTTTGAAATGCAATGTAGAGTGTTCTGGGTTCAAGAACTTTTGACTCTAAATAAAATCATCAGAGAAAAGCCAACCAATATATCTACAGTCCTGGATCATTGGTCAATGATTCATACAAACTTGAAATGTAAGTGAACATCTCTGAGAAGGTAAACCTCTGTGGATGTTCCTTCTTATCAGTCCAGACATACTTGAGCTTCCATATTTGTCCTAAATGATAGATCACAAGTTTCAGAAGCATTTTTAGGAATGCTAAACATTTAGGAACACTAAATATATCCTCAGTAGATCCATGAATATTTTCCTGTTTTATTCAAAACTCCTGTTAAGCAAATAACAAGGTTCTATGAATCCTCATTCTTTATCTAATGAATTCTTGTAGCTCTTTGCCTTAGATTGTTATATGACACTGGTTTGTTAAGTGCGCATATATTTGCAAATGTCACTGGGGAGTAAAGTAGGCTCACAAGGATAAGACAACTTTCACAGTACAATTGCACATGTCCCTCAGCCCAATTAACCACCCCATAAAATATATTATATTATTACCTGAGGATATAGGTGGGGCTTAGATAGATATTTGATAATATCTCAAACTAATACTTAATTGCTGCTCTAGAAGACATGGATTTGACCCTAATTGACACTAATGTCTTAGAAAAAGTAGAAAAGGGTTTCTACCATTTTGCATCAGAAGTAAAACTTATTAATTTCTTTTATATGGAACAGTTAATTTTTCTTTTCCAAACTGCTTACCTTACATGGCTGTCCTTTGTACCATCCACCAAGAGAAGTTGATAAATTACAAAAGTATTTATAAGCACTTCTACAATTAGATAGCCATTATATTTGAAGTGATTTGATTATTATCAAAACACAGTTATTTTAAAGTCTATTCAAAAAGTGATATAAATCACATAGTCATACTCATAATATTTAATTATGAATTAAGGAAATATCTGAGGAAAACGATCTCAATTCTGAAGGGAAATGTATTACACATAGCTTATTTTTACTATAACCAAGAAAAGCAATTGTGCATGACATTAAAGCTAAATGAGTTGACACACAAAGAGGAAGAAAGAAGGAAGTGTTCATGGCAGAGAAAGAAGACATACGTAAAGTATTAATAATCCATTATATCCAAGGCATGTGAGATCAACAGAATGAAAACCAGATGCCAAGGGGGAGACAAAAGTCATTATAAGTAGCAATGGACATTCCTGATCATTGTAAATATTTTTACTGTATTTTTATCTAACATCAATGTGAACCAATGGGTAAACAAAAACATAAAGAAAATCTTCCTCTTGGCAGCCCTGTATTATAGGCAAAGGATAAGGGAAATTCATAATGGCATGATAATAATAGAGAAAAGCGACAATTATAGATTTATAAACTAATTGATAAAAATGGATAAAACTTGTTTTGGCAGGTGGAATAGGAAAGAAAGCTTGATTTTTTCCATGTTTTTGTTTTGTTTTGTTTTAAAAGCAATGTACCTTTTTGTAAAGTAGAGTCAAGGGTGATAATAGTACATCTGCACTAAAGCCTAATAACCTTGAAACACTTTATCAAACAAAGCAGTGTGAACTTAGCAGCTATGCATGCCTATCTTATGTGCAAATAGAACTGAGCTGATGATAAGTATCTAGATATCATTACTTTATACATGGCAACTAGGGTCATGTCATGGGCAAGGCTGCCAAAAAAGAAATACCAAAAAAGACATGAAAGCACAAAATAAGCCATAAGGAACACACCTAGCAAGAACTACTTGATCCTGAAGAGAAAAGGAGAAGAGGGAAAATGGAGGGAGGAGAAAATCCAGGAAAACGTGATATTTCAAAGGCTAAGGAATAATAGACTCTTCATAATGATAAGGTCAATGTTGTTAAGTAGTGTTAATAGACAAAGTGCAATAAAAATGAAGTGCACTGAACATAGAACAGAGACATGATTACTGAGTAGGGAGGGCTCTCTGTAGGAGTACAGGTTAAAGGTGAAATGGCGGGGAGCAGAAAATGAAGGGATGCATAAAACAAGCACAAATGATTCCTCTACAAGGAATATTTGCAAGAAGAAACCAGAATGAGGAGTAATAGAGTGACAAATACTTTGGGTATGCTTGGGATGGGCTTTGTCTATCTTAATGATATATAACTATACATGTGTATATATAATATATATGTATATAATTATACTTCTATATGTATGTAGGTAATTATGTACATATTGTATGAAAGAAATAGAAAGGATGGGTATAAAAGAAGTGAAAGGGAAAGGGGTAGGAATAGAAAGAAAGAATCACACTGATAGTGAAAAGCTGATAAGAAGACAAGACACTGAAATGTGATCAAAGCACAGCTGGATGATTTAGTGTTGGCCATAAACTGAATGACATATAAAATATTGGGATCAGATACAGGGAGAATGGCACACTATGTAGAATTCTCTATAGCTTCTACATCATTATAAAATAGAAAAATCTTTTTGCCAGGTTTGATAAGTATAGTACAGATCTGGCACACTTTTTGTTAAGAGTAGATAATTCTGCCTTTCTGGCCCACAGTGAGAGGGCCAAGTATCTGTCATTGGGACTGGGTGCTCAAAGATAAGCTCCACAGGCGCTTTTACGCCTCGACCAGAGATAAGCCTGAAGCATAGGCCAGGTAATATCATGCTGGGAGTTCTCAGAACAGAGTGCTGTGCTCTCTGGTTAAGGGTCTTTTTGGGGAGTCAGAGCTGGGTCTCCGTCATAAGGTCTCAGAGCCTGCCCAGAAAGGCTGTGTTTGAGGACCAGCCACACAGGTTCTTTTCCACCTCGACCAGCAGACAGCCTGGGGCACAAGTCTGATGAGGTCATGCCTGGAGTTCTCAGAGTGCAGAGAGTTCAGTGCACTCTGGAATAGGTTCCTTTTCAGCCACAGGGAGGGCCAGGTATCTGTCATTAGGACTGGGGATCAACCCTAAAAAGGCAGTGCTCAAAGACCAGGTCCACAAGCTCTTGTACAACTGGACCAGAGGTGACCCTCACACATAGGAGTAGACAGGTCACACTGGAGTTCTTAGAGAGCAGAGAGCGTTGTGCTATCTGGAAAAGGGTCCTTTATGGCGCATAGAAAGAGGTGGGTCTCCACCAATAGGACTCAGGACCTGTAAGCAGAAGGCTAAGCTCCCAAAACAGACTCACAAGAGCTTTTTAACCTGAGCCTACAAAGACAAAACTGAATCACTGCCATCAGAATCCACTGCTTGCTCACAAAAATGCTGAATACTCAGAAGCATTTTCTTTTTCTTGATCACAGAGGCCCTCAGATCCACAGGAGAGACAGGTGCCAGTCAGTGACAACAAGATTGCCTATAATCACAGATAACCAGATGGCAAGAGAAAAGTGAAAGAACCTAAGCAATGGAAACCAAGACAACCTGGCAACAACAGAATGCAGCTTTCCCACCATATCAAGTAGTGGATTTTCCAATTCTCTAAAGAACAAGATTTAGACTTAAAATCATACTTCAAGATGATAATGGAGATCTTCAAGAAGCACATGAATAAATCTCTTAAGCAACAAATATAACAGGAAACATCAATCACAATTCCTTAATATCTGTTAATATCAATGGACTCAATTTCCCAATAATGACACATAGACTATCAGACTGGATCCTTAAAAAGGATTCAGCATTTTGCTAAATATAGGAAACTTATCTTAGAGACAAAGACAGACACTACCTCAGAGTAAAAAGCTATTAAAAAAAAAAAAAAAAAAAAAAAAAAAAAAAAAAAAAAAAAAAAAAAAAAAAAAACTTCCAAGCAAATGGCCCCAAGAAACAGGCTGGACCAGCCATTCTAACATTGAATAAAATAGATATTCAACAAAAATTATCAGGAAAGACACTGTTTACTCATTACAGGAAAAACTAATCAAGATGAATTCTCAATCCTAAACATCTATGCTCAAATTACAACAGTACCCACATTCATAAAAGAAACCTATTGAGGCGCTCGGACCATCTGCCACCAGGAACAGAGATCCAGGGACACAGGCCTGGTGAGAAGGTGTTCTGAGTAGCTAGGGGGCAGAGAGATTTCTGCCAAGCCCAGAAAGTGTTACCCTGCCCAGCTTGATGCAGGGAACCAGGAAACAAGCAATTGGGCTCTTTGTTCCCAGCAGGTGGTTTTTGGGTGCAGAACAAGCCTAGGACAATCCACCACCAGACACAGCAGTGATCCAGGGCCACAGGCCAAGAACAAGGGAAAGGTGAGAACCAATCACTGACAACAAGATGGCAAAAGGAAAGTGAGAGAACATACCCCAGGGAAACCAAGACAACCTGGCAAAACTAGAACCCTTTTCTCCCATCACAGTAAACAGCAGAATGCCAAACACTCCAGAAAAAGAAGACTCAGACCCAAAATCCTACCTCAAGATGATGATAGAGATCCTCAAAAAAGAACGGGAGGAAAAGCATAAAGAATTAGAAGCTTTTAAAGAAAAAACAAGAAAAACACTCAAAGAAATCAAAGAAATAGAGAAAAACAGAAACAAACAAATGAAGGAATGAAAGAAGGAATTTAAAACAGAAATAGACACAATAAAGAAAACACTAAAAGAGACAACCAGAGAGGTTGAAAATTTTAAAAAAAAATCAGGAGTCACAGATGCAAGCATTTCCAACAGACTACAAGAGATGGAAGAGAGAATCTCGGGGACCGAAGACAACATTGAAAACATAGACAAAACAGTCAGAGAAGATGCAAAAACCAAAAAGTTCCTAAACCAAAATGTCCAGGAGATCCAGGACACAATGAGAAAACCAAATCAAAGGATAATAGGAATAGAAGAAGGCAAGAATATCAACTAAGAGGTACAGTTAATATCTTGAACAAAATCGTAGAAGAAAACTTCCCTACACTTAAGAACTAGATGACCACGAGCACAAAAGAAGCCTACAGAATTCCAAATAGGTTGGACTGTAAATGAAATTACTCCCAACATATAATAGTAAAAACACCAAGTGCCCAAAGGAAAAAAAAAGAATACTAAAAGCAGTAAGGGAAAAAGGTCATGCACCATAGAAAGGAAGACCAATCAGAATCGCACCCAATTTCTCAACAGAGACTATGAAAAATAAAAGAGCCTGGACAGAAATCATACAGACCCTAAGAGAGCACAACTGCCAGCCCAATCTGCTATACCCAATAAAACTATTAATCACCATAGATGGAAAGACGAAGATATTCCAAGACAAAACTAAATTTACACAATATCTGACCACAAACCCAGCACTACAATGAATTATAGGTGGAAAACCCAATACAATGAGGGGAACTACATCCTAGTAAAAACAAGAAAACTCCTAAGCAAGAAAACCAAAAGAAGAAAGAGACACAGGCACAATTCAACCTACAAAAGCAATAATAGCAGGAAACAGCAACCACAATTCCTTGATATCTGTTAACATAAATGGACTCAATTCGCCAATAAAAAGATATAGGCTATCAAACTAGATACATAAAAAATCCAGCATTTTGATACATACAGGGAACTCATCTCAGATACAAAGACAAACACTATCTCAGAGTAAAATGTTGGGAAAAAAACTTCCAGGCAAACGGCCCCAAAAAGTAGGCTGGAGTGGCCATTCTAATATCAAATAAAGCAAATTTTCAACCAGAAGTTATCAAAAAGATAAGGAAGGACACTTCTTACTCATTAAAGAAGAAATCTGTCAGAAAAAACTCTCAATCCTAAACTTTTATGCTCCAAATACAAAAGCACCCATATTCATAAAAGAAACCCTACTAAAGCTCAAAAAATACATTTCACCCCACACAATAATAGTTGGAGACCTAAACACCCCACTCTCATCAAAGGACAGATCGTGGAACCAGAAACTGAACAAGGACACAGTGAAACTAACAGAGGTTACGAACCAACTGGAATTAATAGATATCTACAGAAGATATAATCCTAAAACAAAAGAATAAAACTGCTCAGTACCTCACGGCACCTTCTCCAAAACTGACCACATAATTGGTCACAAAACGAGCCTCAATCGATATAAGAAGATTGAAATACTCCCGTTCAAACTTTCAGATCACCATGGTCTAAGGCTGGTCTTTAATAACAACAAAGACAACAAAAAGCCCATATTCATATGGAAACTAAACAATACTCAATGAAATGATAGCAGGGTCAAAAAAAAAATAAAGAAAGAAATTAAAGATTTTCTAGAACTTAATGAAAATGAAAACACAACATACCCAAACCTATGGGATGCAATGAAAGCAGTATTGAGAGGAAAAATCATAGCCCTAAGTGCTTCCAAAAAGAAACTGGAGAGAGCTCATATCAGCAACCTGACAGCACAACTAAAAGCCCTAGAACAAAAGGAAGCAGATATACCCAAAAAGAGTAGACGGCAAGAAATAATCAAATTGGGGCAGAAATAGACCAAATAGAAACATAAAGAACCATTGAAAAAATCAACAAAACCAAGAGTTGGTTCTTTGAGAAAATCAACAAGATTGATAAACCCCTAGCCAGACTAACTAGAGGGCAAAGAGAGAGTATCCAAATTAACAAAATCAGAAAAGAAAGTGGCGACATAACAACTGAAACTGAGGAAATTCAAGAAATCATCACATCCTACTACAAAAACTTATACTCCACAAAATTGGAAAATCTGGAGGAAATGGACGAATTCCTAGACAGATACAAGATCCCAAGTTAAACCAGGACCAAGTAAACCATCTAAATAACCCTATAACACCTAAAGAAATAGAAGAAGTCATCAAAAGCCTCCCAACCAAAAAAAGCCCAGGTCCAGATGGGTTCAGTGCAGAATTTTATCAGACATTTATTGGGGATATAACACCAATACTCGCCAAACTATTCCAAAAGATAGAATCAGATGGAATATTACCCAACTCATTTTTTGAGGCTACAATGACTCTTGAACCTAAACCACACAAAAACCCTACAAGGAAAGAGAACTTCAGACCAATCTCACTTATGAACATTGATGCAAAAATACTCAACAAAATCCTTGCAAACCGAATCCAAGAACACATCAAAACGATCATTCATCATGACCAAGTAGGCTTCATCCCTGGAATGCAGGGATGGTTTAACATAAGGAAATCCATCAACGTAATCCACCATATAAGAAAACTCAAAGACCGAAATCACATGGTCTTCTCACTAAACACTGAGAAAGCATTTGACAAAATCCAACAGCCCTTCATGTTAAAAGTCCTGGAAAGAACAGGAATCCAAGGCATACCTAAACATAATAAAAGCAATATACAGCAAACCAACAGCCAACATCAAACTTAATGGCGAGAAACTTGAAGCAATCCCACTAAAATCAGGGACTCAACAAGGCCGCCCACTCTCCCCCTACCTATTCAACATAGTACTGGAAGTCCTGGCTGGAGCAATTAGACAGCAAAAGGAGGTCAAGGGCATACAAATCGGAAAGGAAGAAATAAAAACATCACTCTTTGCTTATGACATGATAGTGTACTTGAGTGACCCCAAAAATTCCACCAGAGAACTGCTACAGCTGATAAACAAGTTCAGTAAAGTGGCTGGATACAAAATTAACTCACACAAATCAGTAGCCTTCCTATACTCAAAGGACAAACATGTGGAGAAAGAAATTAGGGAAAAGGTACCCTTCATAATCGTCACAAAAACTATGAAATAACTTGGTGTGAGTTTAACTAAGCAAGTGAAGGACCTGTACGACAAGAACTTCAAACCTCTAAAGAAAGAAATTGAGGAGGATCTCAGAAAATGGAAAGATCTCAAACGCTCATGGATTGGAAAAACCAATGTCTTAAAAATGGCCATCCTACCAAAAGCAATCTATAGATTCAATGCAATCCCCATCAAAATTCCAACCCAGTTCTTCATGGAATTGGAATGATCAATGTGTAATTTCATATGGAATAACAAAAGACCTAGAATAGTGAAATCCATCCTCAACAACAAAAAAACAACTGCGAGAATCACTATCCCTGACCTCAAGCTATATTACAAGGCAATTGTGCTGAAAACTGCATGGTACTGGTACAGAAATAGGCATGTGGATCAATGGAATAGAATAGAAGATCCAGAAATGAGCCCTCATGTATATGGTCACCTTATTTTTGACAAAGGAGCAGTAAACATTCAATAGAAAAAGGACAGCCTATTCAACAAATGGTGCTGGTCCAACTGGCACTCAGCATGCAAAAGAATGAAAATAGACTCTTTCTTATCTCCTTGTACAAAGCTCAAGTGTAAGTGGATCAAAGATCTCCACATTAAACCAGATACACTGAAACTATTAGATGAGAAAGTAGGGAAAACCTTAGAACACATAGGCACAGGAGAAAATTTCCTGAACAAAACACCAATGGGTCAAGCTCTAAGGTCAAAGATTAACAAATGGGACTTAATGAGATTGCAAAGTTTCTGTAAGGCTAAGGACAACGACAAGAAAACAAAACGACAACCAACAGAATGGGAAAAGATCTTTACCAACACCATATCAGATAGAGGCCTAATATCCAAGGTGTACAAGGAACTCAAAAAGCTAGACACCAGAGAATCAAATAGCCCTATTAAAAAATGGGATACAGAGCTAAAAAAAAACGTTTTCAGTTGAGGAACCCCGAATGGCCGAGAAACATCTGAGGAAGTGCTCTACATCCTTAGCCATCAGGGAAATGCAAATCAAAACAACCCTGAGATTCCACCTCACACCAGTCAGATTGGCCAAAATCAAAACTCAGATGACAGCAGATGCTGGCTAGGCTGCGGAGAACGAGGAACACTTCTCCACTGTTGGTGGGGTTGCAAGCTAATACAACCACTCTGGAAATCTGTCTGGCGATACCTCAGAAAATTGGGTATAGTACTATCTGAAGACCCAGCTATTCCACTTCTGGGCATATACCCTAGAGTCACTTTAATACACAACAAAGATATATGCACCACAATGTTCATAGCGGCTCTATTTATAATAGCCAGAAGCTGGAAGGAACCCAGATGTCCTTCAGAAGATAAATGGGTACAAAAATTGTGGTACATATATACAATGGAATACTACTCAGCCACCAGAAACAATGACTTAACCAAGTTCTTAAGAAAATGGCTGCATCTAGAGAATATCATCCTGAGTGAGATAACCCAGTCACAAAAGAACAGACATAATATGCAATCACTGATAGTGGGATGCTAACCCCAGAGGCTTGCACTCCCCCAGAAACAACTGACAGACTGTATGAAGTCCAAGAAATAAAGAAAACAAAAAAAAAAAACAAAAAAAATATTTACAAAACAAGAAAACTTTAACTATTTCCATGTTACATTTTGTTTTACATGTACTTTAGCTCACTGTAACTATTAAGTTTTCAAGGCATACTATCAAACCTTGAAAAAAATCAAGTACTGACTAAAAATTATATTCATATAGTTTTATGTAAAAATTATGTTAAAATCTGACAAAAAGTACTGACAAAAATGTATAATTTTAAGCAAAAAATGTTTAAAATCTATACATTTATCTTTGTTTTGTAAAATAAAGTTGTTTTTAAAAAAAGAATAAATAAATTGGACTTCATGAGATTGCAAATTTTCTGTAAGGTTAAGGACACTGGCATGAAATTAAAGGGAAGCCAACAGACTGGGAAAAGATCGTTACCAATCCCACATCTGATAGAGGTCTCATATCCAATATATAAAAAGAACTCATGAAATTAGACTCCAAAGAATCAAACAATTCTATTAAAAATTAATTACAGAACTACAAAAGAAGTCCCCAACTAAGGAATATCAAATGGCTGAGAAATACCTAAGAAATGCTCAAAATCCCTAGTCATCAATGAAATGCAAATAAAAATCTCCCTGAGATTCCAACTCACATCTGTCAGAATGGCTAATATCAAAAACTCAGATGACAGCAGTTGCTGGTGAGGATGTAGGGAAAGAAGATCGCTCCTCCAATAGTAATGAGGTTGTAAGCTGGTACAAATACTATGGAAATCAGTCTGGTAGTTTCACAGAAAATTAAGCTGTTTTTCAACTTCTGATCATATACCCCAAAGATGCTTCAACATGTGATATGGACACTTGCACTACCATGTTCATAGCAGCCTTATATATAATAGCCAGTAGCTGGAGGTAACCCAGATGTTCTTCAGTAGATGAATAGATACAGAAATTATGTTACACTTACACAATGGAGTACTGCTTAGCTATTTGAAACAATGACTTTATGAAGTTCTGAAGCAAATGGATGGATATAGAGAATATCATCCTGAGTGAGGTTACAGACATAATATGCAGTCACTGATAATTGGATACTAGCAACAGAAAGCTGTGAATCTCCAAGAAACAGCTCACAGACCATATGAAGTTCAAAAAGAAGGAGGGCCAAAAAGTTGAAGCCTCATATTTTCTTAGAAAAAAATAAGTGTATAGCACTCTCTCAGATTGTGGTACACCTAGACCATAAATCAGCAGTAATTCTTAAGTTAAGGATGCAGTCCTGTGGCAATTCTTGATATTTAATAATCATTATGTTTAGTCTTTATACACCAAGAAAACTTTTACTATTTCTAAGTTATGTTTTGTTTTACTTGTACTTTATGCTTATTGTAATAAGTAAGATTTCAATGCATACCATCAAACCTTTAAAAAAATCAAGTAGTGAAAAATGTATTTGTATAGTTTTATTCAACAATACTTTTAAAATCTGTACATTTATCTCTGTTTTTTAAAATAATGTTGTTTAATTTAAAAAAAGAGTAGATAATCCTGAAGAAACTTCCATAGATCAATTTCTGGCACAATTGAGGACCAATTTCCATCATCAATACAGAATGTATAAAGTTAGTAACATCTTTTGCTTCCTCCAGAATCCAGGTACTCAGAAAGGCATGGGAAAGATTCAGAAATTGTGTTACATTTACACAATGAAGTACTATGCAGCTATTAAAAACAATGACTTTATGAAACTTTTAGGCAAATGGATATAACTGTAAGCTATTATCCTGAGTGTGATCAAACAGACCCAAAAGAACCCACATGGTATGCACTCACTGATAAGCAAATACTAGCCCAAAAAGTTCATAATCCCCAAGAAACAATTAATAGACATTATGAAGCTTGGAAAAAGAAAGGCCAGAATGTGGATGCCTCAGTCCTTCTTAGAAGAAAGAACTAAATATTCCTGGGAAGAAATACAGGGACAAATAGGAGAGCAGGGATTGAAGAAAAGATCATGCAGAGACTGGGGATCCACCCCATATGCAGCCACCAAACCCAAGCATTATTGCTGATGCCGAGAATTGCTTACTAGCAGGAGCCAGATATGGATGCCTCCTCAGAGGCTCTGCCAGAGTCATATTGATGCAGTTGAGGATGCTTGCAGCTAACTAATGGACTGAACATGGGGGCTCCAATTAAAGACTAAGAGAAAGGACTGAAGGAGCTCTAAGGTTCTGCAACCCCACGGGAAGAACAACATTATCAACCAACCAAACACTCCTGAGCTCTCAGGGACTAAAACTACATCCAATGAGTACACATGGAGAGAGCCACACCTCCAGTTACATATGTAGCAGAGGATAGCTTTGTCTGTCATCAATGGGATAAGAGGCCTTTGGCCTAGTGAAGGTATGTTTACCCAGTGTAAGGGAATTGCCAAGTGCTTAGGTGGGAGAGGGTAGTTGGGAGAAGGAGCACCTTCATTGAAACAAGTGGAGGTAGAGGGGTGATGGTAGTGTGGGAATGGGGGATAACATTTGAAATGTAAATATAAAGAATATCCAATAAAAAAAGAAAGGCATGGAAAACAGGTTCATCCCATTTGCAGTTGAGAAAACTATATGTAAACTTAAGATTAAGAAGAAAGGTAAAAAATAAAAAGGATGAGGAATTAGTTGGGGATGGAAGATAATAAAAGTATTTTCAACAAGAAGAGCTTTACATTATATATAGTATTTATGGTGTAACATCACATGTCTTATCTTCTGTCTCTGAAGTCTACAATCAGTTGCTCTTAATATAGAATAAAAATTACTAGAGTGTGGGAAGTCGACCGATAAGGAACAATATAAAGAATTTCAATGACCATTGCCAGAACATAGAAATAGTAATATCTTATGTTCTAAGTGCTCATTGGAGTAACAAGTGTTAACAGCAGCCTGTTATATATCTTATGAATAACTAGTAGAGAAGGTCTGGCATGCTCCAAACACAAAAAAAAAAAATGATAAAGAGATGTAAATGCTACTCACCATGATTTGATCAGTGTATGATACATATATATGCTGAAATATTATACTATCCTTCACAAACGCATATATTTATTATGTGTCTATGTTTAATGCTTGGGGTGAAAATGCAACTACTTTGATTTTATTGTTAGATACATATTTCAGTTCATCATATTGTATTTTCAAAATATATGCAATGAGAGCCATAAGTAAGCAAAGTGAAAATGAAAACAAAAATATTTTAGAGGAGACATGTACAAGCAGGTACTTTAATTAGTGATTTTTCAAAATAATTTTTGAATGCCTGAGTTAAGTTGAACATATACATTGTTAAAGATAAGAAGGCAATGAAATGTAGCAGTTCCATGAAGAATAGAATTCCACTTGAATGATGACGTTATTAAGCGTAATGGTGAAACTTGGCAAGAGAGGAAGGCTATAGTGGAAATGAACCTCATTAACGTGTCTACTTAACAGGACAGAATGGCTGAGCATGCAGAAAACATCACTGGTAATGCAAAGGATGATCAAGGGTCATTGCCACGAGAAAGGAAGGTATACCTAGAATTTGTTTAAGGTTGATTCCTCAACATTGCTAGAAGTGTTGATAAAACCATTAGAAAAGACAGTGACATTAACTATGCACTGACTCCAAGGTTTATGATTAGAAACAGTAAAGAGTCATCACTTGAAACTGTAGATGAAGAAGTGCCATAATAGAGCTCTGTTTTCTGTAAAGATAGAGACAAAAACCCATAAAATATAAATACATAGGACACTATACGAATAAAAAGCATTTATAGATGTCAAAGTAAAATGTTCTAAAAGCAATCATAAGTGGAACCCCATCTAGAATTATCATCATCACTACCACCACAACCACCATCTTCTCAAGTAATTCATAAATGCTGGTGAGAGGTATAGCTTACTTACCATTTGGAAAGTTTAAAAGCTATGAAGATATAAAAACAATGATTAGAAAAGATATTAAAGCAAGCATGGATTTTGAAGGTAACAACAAGAGTGACTTAGGCTCTTCATTGCCAGGTGATGTCAACTGCTATTGATACATACAGTATTCAAACTCAAGGCTGCACATTAAGGCTATTTCTACTACCTTTAGATGACACATACAGGCTATATCAGTAGATCGTCTAGGAAACAACTGTCATGTGGTAGATACATACATAGATACATAGGCTTTAATAATATAGAAAGATTGAAATAGAACTTATAAAAATGATGCTTTGAAAAAAATAATAGACTCATATGATAAAATAAACTATCCATCTCATGTATTATGCTTAAAAGAAACATACCTCAACAGTGTTTACAATAAGTTACATTTTCTAAGAACTACTGTCAAAGACAGGGAGAATTTGGCTTTTCCAAAGATGAGCCCAATAATTGGTTACTCAATACAAAGTAACTGACTAGCTGTGAAATCATATGCACACAAGCAAAACTAAACAGCATTCAGAATGTTATATTTATATAATCCTGTGGATATGTGTTTGTGGTGTGTGTGTGTGTTTGTTTGTGTGTGTGTGTGTGTGTGTGTGTGTGTGTGTGTGTTAACCAAGAAAAAGAAAACATCCTTATTAGAGGGGGCGAAATAGGACTAGAGAAAAACAGGTGGGTTTTGAAGAAGGCAAAAAAAAGGGGGAATATGATGTAATTATTTTTAAAATGAAATTAAGATTTTAAAGAAATTGAATTTTATATTTTCTTTTTTTTAATTAAATATGATCTTAGAAACATTTTTCTGTCTATATTTGTGTTATTGTACCGTCACCAGCTTCTTAATGATACAGACAAAAACATTGATTTATATTGTCGAAAGAGTTTTATTTGACTCTAACAAAATAAAACATTGCTTTGAAGCTATATGAATATTACAAAGACATTAGAATACAAAGATCATTTTTAAGAGTTAATGACTAGACCAAGTGACCAAAAATGGAGAAAATAACCATTGTCACAATCAGAAGTCATAAATCAATGTAATAGGAATTTAGGAGCATTAATCTTTACTCTATTTTTTATTGTCACAGACAGATCATTTTCGGTATTTATCATTATAGTTGAAACCATTTCTAATGAAAATGGTAAAAGAGAGAATATACTTATAGTACTGTTCTAATTTATAAATATCAATAAATAATGTATACAATCACCATTCAAGATAACTGCCATTGGCTGTCCAGATACAACCTGAAGATATAAAATGTTGGGGATATATTTAATAATATATACTTGCTTAAAAATTTAAGACAGAATGTTTACTTATACAGCAGAAAATACCTCTGAAGACTAAGATAAATGACTTCAAAGTGACACCCGTATTTAGAAAGCAATCATATGTGATCTGTCAGGTGGTTCTTCATCAACAGACCTCATTTAATATATTCAAAAAAGTGAGCAAATATAGCATGCAAGAAATTCTTATTCTGTCAAATATGCATTCAAAATACTACACTGTATCACAACAAACAATAGCAGACAGGGACTTTGCTCTCCTTGTAAATGAACTACTAGCCAATGACTATTTCACTTTTATTAAGTTTGTACTTGGCATATGAATAAGTAGGTTTCAGCTTCATATCTTGGTATCTTTCTGGTTTTAAGAAAATTTTCAAAACCAACAATGACATTAAATTAGTTTTGAAAAGTATTGCTTAAGGGATTGCAACTATATGTCAAAGTTAGATTTGTTATTTTATTCTGATGCCAATTATTTATTGACCTGAAAGTGTCTTTATAAGACAAAATCTTGATCTGTAGCACTGTCTACGGGTAATAAAGTGATGGAGGCAGGATACCCCTCTTAATTTATGAACCAGCAGCCATGACTCTATGGAGTCCCAGCCCTTTACCTAATACAGGTGATCCTCAGCCTGGCAGCATAATCAACGAGAGAAATGTGTTAACTTTCCAAGAAATAGAACTCTTGACTTAAGTTCCAGAGACTGAATTGTTGTCTCCTTATTAGAATACTCTCTGCAGGCCTACTGACGTATCTGCATAAAATAGGATCTCCAATGTAGGCTGTAGTTTTCTAAATTTCCTTGGATTGAGCTACAACTCACTGGATAGGTCTCTCATTTCTCCAGACTCTAGTTAATGGGGACATTAAATTAGCTGCCTGAAAAAAACATCACATTTTCTTTCAGGAAAGTCAGCTTTTTTACTTCCAGATCTGATTCTAGAGTCTTTACTGCCATGATGTCAGCGTCTTCTTAATAGCCTTGTTTCAGTGACGCTCAAAACTCTTAACAGGGATGACCCTTTATTCACTTCTCCAATTTTCTTTAATTATGCATGCTGTCTTCCAAGCTACTTGGCCAAAAGTTGCATTTTCATTTCTACACCATTATTATGATACTATATTGGTATGTTTATTTTAAATTTTGTCAGCAGAGTTTTTTGAGGAATTTAGGATTGTCTAGTTTGACATCATGGTTCACAAATAGCTTAGCATACTACCATGAAGAATTGGTGGAACTTAGCTAACACTTTCTTTGAATGTAATAATTGGTGTTAGTTTTAAGATAGTACAAGAAACAACATTTCTGAAGTTTTAAATCCTAATCACTAATCATTACACTGGAGCTCCACACATAAAATCCTTACACTTCACTTACAGCTCTCCAAATCCTTGTATCTGAACTCATGCAGTGTATCCATTAAATAACTGCAGATTTGCAGGAGCTAATTTTTGTCATAGAGTTCCCTATCTAATTTTTTTTAATTTTCATATTATCTCCAAAGCTATAATAACATTGCTTCAATGTATAGTTACTCGTCGATTGAAAGTAACACCAGTCAACACAGTAAGTTAAATGTCTTCCCAAACATGCAATCCAATAGATGACTTGGATGTAAAGTTTTTTAACTTTTACTCTAGTAATAAAAATAAAATCTGATGCTCAACTTGAACTACAGTGGTAAATATCAGAGTGCCCTTATACACTAACAGTTCCTGAGCCTCATGGAGGAAAACAATAAACCTGCCTTCAACAACAGTAAAGTTAGCACTTTTGAACTTCAAAATGAAGCTCTGACTTCCTATAGAGAGAGGTTCTGGCTAGCAGATTTTTAGGCTCCATATCTGCTCTGCTTTCCTGAGTTTCAATTCACCTGTTAATCTATCTACATACTTAAATGCTGTGTCCTCCACTTGCTACTGATGAGCTGCTTAAGGGTCCATCTGCCTTTCTCCTAAGCCACCAAAAAAAAATAAATAAATAAATTCCCTTCTGCGGTACACCAACAATACTATTCTGAAGAACTGTCTGCATTTGATACCCAATTATAAAAATATTTAAGGGAGACATGAAGTATCTACTAACCTGATATGTCAGGATAACTGAAAAACAAAAGTTAGGACACTGCCATAGAAAGGCTAGCCAAGTGGCAAATGATTAATTAATATTCCCTACAGACTACATCCAAAGGAAAGGGAAGACAAGTGGATAATAGAAAGTGAGACACCGAGAGCTATGATTGAAAATGTGAGTGAGTGAATGAATAAATAAAAGAAAATCCAACTAAATGATGGAGTGAGTACTTGCTTTCAGCATTTAGTGTTGGAGTTATAAAATAAAAGAAAAAGATGTTTCAAAAATATATGCCTAATTCAATCATTGTTTGTTTTGATATAAATATACGAAGTTTATCACTGCTTATATTTCTGTGTAAAGTTTATGCAAATCTTCAACTAAACGGAAGTCTTCTCTTGAAAAACCCAGGCACGGTCTTCATATCATCTTTATGCCTCAATACCTTCTAAATCACCAACTGCACACAACAATGGCCTGTGCTTTACAGGGAGAAAAGCTCATTTGATAGTATTTATCCTCTTGACATTAAAGGAACTGAAAGAAGTGAATTTCTACAAAGAAGAGATTTTTTTTTCTTAAGATACAGGGCTATTAGTCAAAGAGAATGGGAAAAAAAAGGCCTAAGTTCTTCAAGGAAAAGTGATTAAAAGCATGACAGAGAACAGTCTAAAGGGAATAAATGATTCAAACAAGGCTGGAGTGTTAAAATATACATCTAGAAGGATTTGACACCAAAATTTCTAAAGGGATGTGATGATTTTTAGAGACCTCAGGCTAAAAGTTAGTAATGAGAACTTCTCAGAAGCAAATGCCAAGGGGAAATATTCAGTCATTAATAAAAAGGAAATTTGTATTTGATTTTATTTAGTTATACTTGTTTAATTTTCCTAAAAGAAAAAATATAATGAATTAAAACTACAGAAATGAAAGAAAATAATGGTTTTGTATCAACTAAACAGCATATTTATAAGCATTTCCCAAACATTGATGTATAGAATTCCTTTTCAAATCTGTGACATTGGCAGTTAACTCAATAAAATAACAAACCAAACAATAATGACAAAGCCGCACTGCTGTCTTCCTATGGGTCCACATGGTACAGAATCAAGAAAGAAACCAGATGGAAGCCATAGAGATAAATCTATGAAAATTAGGGAAGCCCTTCAAATATAAAGGATATTATTTCCAGAAAACAAATCATGGGACTTGGCATTGTGATCTTCCTTTACTTCACACCACTGGGGATGATGTCTGAAATTCAAACAGAAATAATAATTTTATTTATGATCATTAAAGTCATAAAGTGTGTGGTTGTGTGTGTGTGTGTGTGTGTGTGTGTGTGTGCGTGCATGCATGCATGTGTGTGCACATATGTGTATACTATTTATCTCAACTTGGCAGGCGAGACTACCTGTGTGCCATCTCCTGATCACATACTACACCATAAATTCCAATAGGCCTCTTTCAAAGCAGTTTATTTGCCTGGTTTTGATTTGGCTCTGAACTGAACACAAACAAATAGCCAGTTGTTAGCAATGCTCTAGTGACCTTGGAAATACATGTTCAGATCTCCTGAAGTCCCCAGCTCTTCCCTGGGGAAAAGGTGCCAAGTAATTGCTCTCAACTCTCCCTTAAATGTGCTCCCTTTTCTCTCCATGTCAGTTCATGTGTGTTGTGTAGTACATATCTTTCAGAGGTTTCCTGACAACATGGTAACATTTGGGTAACATTTGTTATGTATGAGAACTAACATCTAAAAGCAACATGTCCTAAAATACGAAGGAAAAAAGTAGACAGATTGCACATTTCTATGGCACAATGGGTAGAAGAGTGTTTGGGACCATAGCACCCCAAGATAATTGAAAGGATATAATGGTCTTAGTCAAACAAAGGCACAGTCAACCAGAACCTCCCAGAATTTCTCAAGAACTACACATGTGTCAGCATCAGATGAGAAACAGCACAGAGGGCACTGCCCTGATTGAAGTGCTGACTAAGCTGTGTTTATCTCACAGGACTTAGAATGACTGTCATGGCCACCTTGTAGGCAAGATTGTAATTTCCATCAAGGTAGGTTTGGACATGTAACTATGCAGCTAGGCAGTCTTTCTTTCTTTTTTCTTCAAGGGACACATATACCCAAAATAGCCTTTAAATTTCTATTTTCTTTTTTCTCTAATTCATATACTGTTGTTATGCAAACCCTGGGATAACTTTACACTGTTCTATTTATACTCATGATTCATTTCTTTAATATCAATGCAGAATATGCCTCTTTGCTAGGCATACATCTAGAGTCTTCAGAAACAGACACTGAAAGAACAGAGAGGAGCTGAAGACTGCTCAGCAATCAAAAGTGCTTGAAACAGCACCTGTGTTCTTATCTAAAGCACCCAGGGGAAAAGTCAAGTTGGCTGACCAGACCTGGAACCTCCAGCACCAGAGAAAAAGATACAGAGATCTTGGATGCACGCTAGCTGAACATCCTACCTGAAATGACAAGCTTCTAGTTCAGGGAGATGCTCTGTCTGAAGGCAATAAGGCAGAGAATAATAGAGAAAGATACTAAAAGGCTGGGCCACACATGTCTGCTAGCTGTCTTTACCCATGCACTCACATTCATATGCGTTCATACACATACACACACATGTGCACACACAAACTCATATATATATAACATTAAATACACATACACACACAAGGAATAAAAGAAGCAAGAATAAAGTCCTTTTCCCAGGAATTTTCTCTGGATCTGCAGTTTTGATGATTAAAATACAACTGACAACCATGGAACTGCTCCTTGATAGAATTTTCTGTGCATTTATTTCTAAAACCATTTATTGCTCTTAAAGGATGTAGTCAACTCTACAGAATAGATTCATGGTCTGGTAAAGAAAGAAACCAAGGGACATAAAATGAAACTATTCAAGTACACATCCCATTCCTTCTGTTTTCTGGCTATGTGATTGCAACATGTTCCAGTTTAATGGGTACTGCCTAAGCATGAGCATCTTAGCATTTAAATTGTCATAACAATTCTCTATTCAGAGAGTCATGTGAAGACCACTTGATATGCATTGTAAAATAGAAAACAGCATACATTCTGGTGTACAGACATCACTCACGAATGCTATTTTCATCAATATAATAGATTGTCTTCAAGATACTCTATTAGATGTCAATCATATGATAACTCATTTCTTATTTAGAAATAATTCAGAGTAGAAATCTTGCAAAAGTCTTTGAGCATCTATGACAACATTCACTTTGATCATTCATACTCTAATGTAAATAATATTTCACAATATAATTTTCTGAAATGTTTGCAAATAAGTTGAAGATGATGCTTCTTCACTCCCACATTTTTTGGTTTGAAAACTGAAGAATACAAACATCCTTTTATACAATAATATAAGAATTACGAAAATCTGAAACACATAATGCTGCAAGGCATTACTTGTAAGCCTTCCTAATATTTGATCCATTGCCCAACAAGTATCACTGTCCTTTGTAGTGAGTGAAAACAATACCTATAGTATAAATTTCAGTCAGAGATCATACATTTAATTCACTAGTCATATTTATTTATTCTCCATTAATCTGGAAAGTTGTATTGCGCAATCTTTCTCATTCTAACCTTGAAACTTGAGGTGTACAGGCCAGTGTCTTTGTACTGTTCAACTGTTCTTTGCTCACTATTTTTTCATAGGAATATATCCATCTTCCATTCTTCTGGAAAAGGTGATGTGAATGGTAGTGTATCCTTCTCATTACATCGTAGTGCCAAAAACTTGATTTCAGACTTCTAACCTACAGAACTGTAAAACAATAAGTTTCTGTTGTTTTAAGACACCCAGTTGGTTATACTTTATAACAACAGCCTTAAGAGATGGGTCATACTGTTCTTTCTCCTAAGACATTGACTAGAACTTTCTCTCATTTCTGCTTTGTTCAGGTTAAAATGAAGTTCTAACTGGAGTTTATGGACTGAGGGAGAACGGAGTGTGGTGTTACCTCTGCCCTGTTTGCTCCAGAGAAATTTCTTTGACTTGTTCCTTTCTCAGGGAACATCGCGCCTACCAGTTACCAGTCTTTGAAAACCACCTTGTCCCTTTGGTCCGTTGGTCTTGTGAGTGGTAGTAGCTCTCAATCTTTTTCATCTGTGTATTAGCTGGTACACAACAAATTAAATTGAAGCCATGAAGAGACATACTCTTCTAAAAGAACCTGTATTTATATACAATTACATTAAAAGTATTTAGTTCATAAAAATTGTGTGATAGCATGGAACTTAATTGTTTCAAATGTCATCAGATTAGAATCACTGGAAACAATGGTCATAAAGACAGATATTAGCCCTAGTCATAGAACAGAAGGCAGAGCTAAAGTACTAATGTAAGATTCTACATCCGAGAGAGAAAAAGAAAGAAAGGAAGGAAGATTGTAAGAAAGTAGGCGACAAGAGCATTCATAGAAATCTAAAAGCTAGAAGCCCTGTGAGGTATCTACAAAATACAATCAAAGAAGCCTATTTGCTTTGAAGCAAGGCTTAAACCACCATATTACAGACACACAATGTCATTGAAGGAGGAGCAAAGAATAACAGTAATTTTTCATATATGTAATTTTAAGGAAAATATCAAGTCAGAATCAGTCATTAGTCAGTTCTTTTTTCTCTAAAAGGAATAGCAATTGGCCATATGATATAGAAAAAAAAGCATTTTATATTTTCCCCAACTGTAAATCCGAACAATAAGGTATACCTTATCTTCATCACAGAAGATGATGCTGAAACAAGGCAATACATTTTAAAGTACCTTGAAAAGTGTCATCACATTCTATTTCAATGGAATGAAAAGTGTCATCATATCCCATTGAAATATTCTTAGAACTCAATCATATAATATATATATGACATTAACAGATCTCAGGGAAGCATTCTTTATAAGCATATGTACATATTACCATTAAAATTTCAAAAGCATAAAGTTTTTTTTATTAACCTTATGATTGAACTATTTTTCTAACTATTGTCCTATAATATATGAAAATCAACGTAATGCTACTTGAATGCATTTGTAAGATGTGACTCAAAGATTCTTGTCTTTTTAGTATCAGGAAAAATAAGAATAATATCTCTGACATATTTTACTGAACCATAAAAGATACCTTCCTGGGAAGAATGTGGTAATGGAAAGTTTCCTAAGGACAAGTAACCCCAACAACTATGGTACAAATTCTTTCCACAAATAAAGGAAAAAATACGACAGAAAGGAAAGGTGGTGATCATTTTCTTGCCAAACTAGCACATATGACTATAAAAGATGAAAAGCAAATAGAAGCTAGAAAACTTGGGAGTTCCTCCCTTTGATGGATTTGGGAGACGGTAAGGACTCAACTTCCTAAATGACAACTATGCAAAATGATGGTATAGTGTGTAGAGAAAACAAATAATGACATAAGATTAATGTTATTGAAACTACTTGGTCTTGCATGGAGATTCTGAAAGTAACTAAGGACTGAGAACTAAACGGCCCCCTACAAGGCATGGTGGTAAGTGGTATGAATGGCTGATGTCTTAGATAACAAGCCTAAGCAGAGCAAAGTTGGTGTTTAGTTGAGATCCATAAGATTGATAAAATCAAGAAAAGCTCAAAATGATGATTATTGCAGGAGGGAATGCAGATGTCATCAGGCTTCTCAGTGCTGCAGGAAATGACGTCAGTATGAACGGTTAGTTGGGAGAGCAGCACACCTGTTCAAAGGTGAGCATGGAATCCGAAGCATCACACTGCCTCTCATGCTCAGATTTTAGTTACAACACACAAAGAGGGGTGGTGGCAAAGCAAATTCTCCTTCCACTTTACATGAGATCTCAAAAATTAGCACATACAATAGAGTCTCTGAAACAAAATTGAGCTTTATAAAGCCTTCACATTTACCTAAAGAGAAAGTATCTAGTGGAAAAGATGTGAAAACTCATTTTCAGGTCATCTATAATCCTGGGCATAGATGTTGTAAAAAAGTTCAAGTCAGTTACTCAAAAAAATGTTTGTACATCTGAGCATAGTGTATGAATTTCCAGTCTTACCACATTCTCATACCTGTTTCGCATACATATCTTAAAAGAAATATCACATTTCAAGACCATGAAGAATTTAACCATTGAACAGGAACAAACATAATTTACATAAATTTCCATCTTACTCTCGAACAACAGTTTCTAAGATTAATTTATATGTGTAACATGGTACATTATATGTGACAAGCACTGTGAGCCCCGAGGCAAGTTTTGTTAGACAAAAACACCTTTCTCTTTTGGAAAGGATGTGAAGTTTAAAACCAAAGGCAAAAAGGTATAGCCAGAATTATTTATTTCCCAGCTTACTGGTTTTTGAGTACAGTGAGTCATTTATAAGTTCTTTAAAGCAGAAATTGTAAAATTTCAAGCCAGACTTGAGATGTAGACGTTAGGACTCCAGACATGAATGGTGAATAACTTAGAAATGTCATTTAACATTTTTTATTCCATTCCAGATTTATTTTTAGGATCTACATGGCTATTAGAAAGGTTTGAAACCCTTAGTATATTTCTGAGAATGTAAATCATCTATTGCAAAAAAAAGAGAGAATAGAAATGTCGACTTGTTATCAAATTGGGGTAGCCGTGACACTGAGGTACATCAAACTGTGCGTAGTTGTCTTCAGAGGCCCATTGGAGAAAAAGCAGAAGCACATGGCATTATTTACTTTTGAAAGAAGAAATTTGAGTTTAAATTCTCAGCCTGTATACACAATACAAGGAGGGATAATCTTCTCCCCATGTCAAATTCTTCTTGTGCACCCCTTTCCAAATTCATTGTCTAATATTTGTCATTGTTACCTGTATATAACACATTTGCATGTTTATACAACCTCCTTAGTCTGTTTAGCATTGCACGTGTGTACATGTGTCCAGGGCTGACCACAGGGGATTAGAATACCTGTGCTGGAGCTCATCCCTGAAGAGACTGGTTTTTCCCTCTCTCATAAGCTCTTGGCCATTGTAGCTATTTTCACAAAACCTATCAGTTTACTCAACTAAAAGCAAGACAGGAAATATTGCTACACCAGCAACTCTCTGTCTCTCCACATGTTTTCCCAAGGTCCAAGTGTAATTACTGTATTTCAGAAGTGCACTGGCATGAAAGTGTTAGATGTGACAGGCAAAAACATCTCTACAGAGAAATGCAATGTTTTAGTTCTAAAATAGGGTGTGCATTTCCATTTCCTACAGCAAATGTTACAGCATGGCTTTATACCCAGCCAGTAAGACTACCCACAGCCTCCTTGTAATAAATATATAATGAATGTCATTTGATCCATCTATTTTCCCCTGAGAGTTTCTGATGAATTTTGCACATGCTGTTAGGGCCAGTATCTCTGAAGTCTATGACATAATTCTTTTCTATATTTTCACTTGTAAAAAAATATTTCATAAAACCAAAGTTTACCTATTGGAATTAAGTTTTGGTAGATTTTTGTTATGATCAATGAGGGGTGGCTATAATTTCAATCAGAGTTTATTTACAGATCCGTTAACATTTGTGCCTTCAGTATATAAAGTGACCAAGGAAAGAGAGCTTGAACTTCAGCATTAAGTAAAAATTTACAGAATTTTACAGCCATGAACATGTTTTCAACAAATAAGTGGATATTTCATGGAGAACATGTGGCTAACATAGGTAAAAATTCTTGACCCAAAAATCAATGGTTTCTCAGGCGTGTAGTGTGATGGTTATCAACACAGCCCTGGGAAGGTGAAGAAGAAGGATGAGGAGCTTACGATCAGTCTTGGCTCTACAGGATGTTCAAGACCAGGCCAGGCTCCTAAGACTGTCTCAAAGACCATAGAAGCAAATGTGCAAGCAGGCTTAACTTACTGTTTTTTCTTGACTTTGTAGCCCTACCTGCCCTTCTTCTTAAACCCAGCCTCCTTGAGAAGTAAACAAGTACAGTACAGCCAAAATTTCCTTAGCTTTGGGATAAGCTCTACCTTAGCTGGGTAATTTAAATATTTTAATTTTTTTTTCCTGAAAATTCATGTATGGTAAGTCACATTCACACTCTGAAATTTATAGTCTCTGAGTGGCAGTAATTCCTGCTTCTTCCACCGACTTACAGCTTAAACATTTTTTTAAATATCATGAAATTTAACACTGCTGCTTCTGGCATAAAGTTAATCCCTCAGTTCTTTCCTCTTCCAGGCTTCCTCCTGCAGACATTCACTGATTAAGGAATTTGGATGTCTGCTGTTCCTCACACCTAAGTACTGCAGACTGGCTACCAAAGAAACCCACAAGCAGAGAATGCCAGCTGTAAGGAAGGAGAATGGACTGTTGACTCTTTTGAGGGCCATGTTCCACTACACAACAGTAGGAACATAGAGAGCAAAGCATCCCTCTATTTTATTCACTATGTTTTCTTTAATCCCGAGAATTATTTCCTGCACAGGAATGTCCAGCTCCAATAGAACAGTTAGAGTTTCTAGAGTTCTCGGGCCTATGAAAGGTCCTCCGGTATGTTTTAGGGTTGAAGGAATAAAAGAATAAAATGAAATAAAGAGAAAGGAAGGAAGAAAAAAAGAAAAATCAGAAAAGAGCAAAGAGAAAGACATTTGTATTGACTTTCTTATTCCTAGACAACGTACTTAATTTCTGGTATTTCTTGATATTTTCTATGGATATCTATCCATATTTCAAATGTATTTTTAATTCTGAATTTATTTGATAAGATTATTTTTAGCTGCATAAACGTTTACAAAATATAATGCCTGGTAGACCTATTTTGCGTTGTTATTGTCACAACTATAGGAATGCAGTTGAGAGAGACTGACCACAATCAGATTCTCCTCTTGTAATAAATTTACCTAAATTCCCTGAAGAAATTCATGTTTATTATTCTTATTCACTTTCAACCAGGTGTGATATGTACTTTAACTGACTTATGTAATAGGATTTTGAGATTTTGTCTGAGAAAGTTTTAGAAAAGCATCAAGTCTGGAAACCTTTTATAATGTTATAATATTTTTGTTTTTGTTATATTTCAATAGTTATTGGAAAGAAAAGGTCTAAAGGAATCTTCTCCAAAGTGAATGGGCATCAGATCTATAGCCTACGATTATTGGAGCATCACATTTTGCATTGAATTCTTCTATTTTCTTACTTGGAGGGACTTGAATGCTATGTAAGCATTGGCCTTTCTAACAAAGCTCTAGTGGATTTTGATGAACCTGTTAGCATCTCATGGGAATCAGTGTGCTAAAGAACAGCTTTATTCTGTGAACACACACAATCAGAAACCATGGCATAAGTAAAGGTGACTATCTAATGAGATAAACTGACTTTCTCATCTCCTTGTACACATCAATGCTATATTTTTCAAACACTGCAAAAAAAATAAATAAACCACTGATTCAGTCTATAGCAAGTAGGCATCCAGCCTGGGATTCTTAGATCTGTGACAAGTTTATCAAGAGAGATGCCTGGCAAAATATCAACATTAGATCATTGTACCATACGTTGCATTTCCTCCAGCACACAATAGCCAGTAGTCCAGCTAACTCAATAAAAACAGTATTAACGCTGTTACATTACCGGACAATCACATTTCCATTAGCATCAGCCTCTGAAAGGTATTCCCATGTTGGAAGTTAGCCAGACTCCTTCAGACAATCTCAACGTACAGCAAAATATAATTTGGAGAGGGCCATATGGCAATAAATATGGTCATGAAATACTGCACAAGTCTTTGCTCGTTCTCCTTTACTACAGAAAGAAGTGAGCATCTAGAGACTGACTTAAGAACATATAACATATGAGAATAAAGTAATATATAGATGTGTGTATATGGAATGTATTAGCATAATCTCTGACCCTATAACGCAGAAAACTAAACATACTTTCTGAACTAGAATAAAGAAGTATTTATTTCTTCAATCCAGTCACTTCTAATACACAAATACAGGCCTACATTCAGGAAGACATAACAAGCAGAGAAAGAAATGAAAGGGATTTTTTATAGGGTCCAGCTGCTGCCATTTCCTCCAATGGAAGCAACTGCTTTCACCATTTGTGTGTGTGTGTGTGTGTGTGTGTGTGTGTGTGTGTGTGTGTGCTTTGTGAGATAAGAGAGCTAATGCTAACTACATTAAAGAATTAAGGCTTTATAGAATCTGCAGTGAGGAATATTCCTATCTTTTCCCTCTGTTGACTACCTCAGCTGTAAGGCAGTTGTGGGCTTCTAATAAGAACTAGCTTTTTCTCTTCTACATTTCAGCATCAGCCCTCCAGTATAACCACCTGCTCAGACACTCACCACCACTTTCTATGACTTCACCGGAAATGAGGCTCACTCCACTAACCAAAGGGTACTGTCAATCTAGAGTCTCAATATAAGAGCTTGAATTGCACACTTTATGATCAGCCAACTGTCCGTAGAAGAGAGCCATTTTCTCATCTCTTATTATCAGATTCCACTCTGTCTTTTCACCAATAAGAGAAACCTTTCATTTTGTATATGAATAAATTGCTGACAAAGCAGAATAATATGGTCACTGTTTCTGCTGAAGGAAATTTCAAGGTTGTTGTCTCTTTCAGAAAAAAAAATTTCAGAAACTTATATAATGCCTTTTTATTTTTGAGTGACTTGACAAAAGTGTGGCTAAAGAAGCAAAATTAACAGGTATATATCCGACTCCACTACTTCGAGGTTACTTCTCCAAAGATTTCTTTTATTAAGCCACAGATTTTACTTACATATCTATAGCAGATGTTGCATTATTCTGCCGAAGGAATGATGGGGAACCTTCACCTCCATCTTGTCACCCGTGAAGGAGCCCCTAAGGTTTTCCTTCACAATCGACCATTTACTTACACTTACCATTTGTCAATATGAGGGTTCTCAGTTCCTCAAAGATAAAATATTATTATTTACCCAAAGGCAGCATTAAGTCAGATGGAGTATTTAAATTTGCATTTTCTCTTTGGCTAAATAATTTCTTAAGTGTTCACCCTACTCCAAATGATGGGCCCTAACAGAAGTTAGATTGCTTACCAAAGAGTCCAAAGTGTGCATTATACTCTATTTTCCACCATATTAAATACAAAAATGAACATGCTCTTATACAATGAATTGAAAATTCTAGCTCACAATTTCCTGAAGCAATGTTTCTATTTGTATGTAACCGACACTGTTCCCTGGTATAACAGTGACTTTGGAGTGGTTCTGCTCAGTTCTATATGAAAGCACAGGAAAGCAGGTTTTTCAATACTGCATAGAAATTCACTGTTTTTTTTTTTTTTGTTGTTGTTGTTATTGTTGTTGTTGCGGTTTAGTTATGATATTATGAAATTAAAACCCAATATGGATTTAGAAGTCATAGATGTTGAAATCCATTTTTTAATATTTATAAAGTATTTTTATTTGTTTGATCTTTAGTCCTGAATATAAAATAAGAAAGGTACCGGTAAAATGTCCCTTTACACTGTTAAAGCCTTCAAAAAAGGTAAGATATTTTAAATGTGTTTTAAATATAAAAACATTGTATAAATATTTTTCCTATGTTCTTCTACCCAACTTTAATTCTATGGTCATAGAAAGCCTTTATCAGCATCTTGTGAGTTGCTTCAACTTCTTTTAAAGATTCTGTGGTCGCCTAATCTAATTGCCTACCACACATCACCATCTTTGCTCTCTGGATTTTCGGACCAGAACATTCCAAGCAGAATCTACACCCTTCAGTTCTAAAATTCTCTTACCTTCTTCTTTGGGGCAAGGGAAGCAACATCCCTTACTATTGGGCATTCTTCACCTGACAATTATCTAACTAGCTCCTACCTTTGCTAATTCCCTCATGAATATTACAATATTCCATAATTTCTCTCATATCCTACTGATGTTGCTGCTGAGATGCAAGCATTCACTCCTCAACCAAGTAGAAGGGTTTGGATTAGTTTTCTATGGCCATGACAAGATATCTGAAAGAAACAACTAGAGAAGGGAAGAGCTTATTTGGGCTCTTAGATGTAGAGCATCATCACTGAGGGCACAGTGAAAGGAGCAGGTCTGTTCTGCCTTGTCATACTAGGCAGAACATTTGTCAATTCTCCCTCACAATATGGTTGACCAGGAAACAGAGAGAGCACCCAGAATCTCCACAGGTTTTTCCCTAGTGGCGTACTTTCAACAATATTAGGGAATAAATTTTTAAGTGCAATAAAATTTTGTTTAAATGTGTATTTCATAGTAAAATAGGCTAAGGATGCTTCTTATAGTTTTTAATGTTTTATTTATTTATTTTCCTTTCATTGATGTCATAAAGAATGACAGTGTATTTTTGCTTATTAGTTAGGGGGAAAAGCACAAGTTTTTAATGAAAGTTTTATCAAAGTAATTTTATTGCAAAAAGTAATATTAAAAGAGGAAGGACTAAAGGAGTTGAAGCAGATGTCAACCCCATCGAAAGAAAGAACAACAGTGTCAACTAACTCAGACCCCTGAGAGTTCCCAGAGTCTAAGTCAAAGCCTACGGAGCATGTATGAGCTGATTCATGGTCCCTAGCACATGTGTTCCAGAGAAAGGCTTTGTATGGGCTCGGTGATAAATGATGTGTTTAATCCTATGGAAACTTGATGCCCCAGAGTACAGGGATAATGGTGGGGGGTGAGGTAGAGGTGGGTGGGCAAGTGGAGCAGCACCCACTCAGAGTTGGGGGTATAGGATATGGGGTGTAGAACTAGGGGAGGTGGGACTAGAAACTGGGGTAACTTTTGAAATGCAAATAAAATAATTTAATAATTTTTAAGAAGAAAGAAATTAAGAGAAATGAATCTAATAGTATAAGTAGAAAAGCTTTCAATGCACAAAAGTGTCACAGATAGGCAAAAGCAAGACTTAATTAAAATTCTCCACAAATCACATTGTGATTATCATTAGCAACTTGAGGTTCAAATTTACCTGGTGCTTTCTGGCAGTAGTCTTATAATTCTTCCTCTTCCTCCATCTGGTAATCATGCCCTCCTCCTCTAACATTCTTTTGGGATGCTCTGGCCCTTCTCAGGAAACATGACTGTGCTGATGTTATAAATCACATAACTAAGTTTGTTCTCTAATGACTTTTTGGAAATGAGGACACCTGCAAGGGTGCTTGCTACCAAACCCGACAGCTGGAGTTTGATATTGAAAACCCACATGCATACTGTGGCACACTCGCAAGAATGAACAGAGAGGGTAGGGAGAGGGAGAGGGAGAATGGGGGGAGGAAGAATAGTAAAGGAAAGGAAATGGAAGGGAAGAGAAGAGAAGGGAAGAAAGGAAAGGAAGGAAAGGAAGGAAAGAAAAGAAACAGATTCTTTCTTTGAAAAAAATCTTTATTATCCTACAGGAAGAAAAGGCACAGGGAGCAATAAGAAAATTAATTTCCAATCATTACATGTTCAGGGTTCTGCTTTCAGATATAACGCTAAACCATTTAAAAAATAAAATGATAACAGAGACTATGCTGAAACCCTTACAATGGTATCTTTTAAGGGAAGTTCAGTGAATGGGGTTTAAGTAAAACTCTTTCAAAATGTTCCCCAGCACCTCTGTCTTTTGGACTATTATATTCTCTGCTGAAACTTCACTTATTAAAGAGCCTCCTAGCCTATTTTCTGGTTAATAATGAAATCCTTTTGAGGTGTTCTTTCAATGGTTTCCATGACATGATAGGGAGAGAAGACAGAGTCTAACTGAAAAATTCTCAGATCTGAACTTCTGAGCTACAACTATAATCATTTGAGCAAGCCCTGGAAGGCAACATAAACAAATCTGACACCAAAATTGAAATATAGCCCAGCACATATAATTAAATATGGAAACTTTCTATTAACAATCTGTACAACGGTGTCATTGATTAACAGTAAAGTGGTAAAAATATTCTTAGATTACATCCCAGAAATAGACAGCTTTAACCCCTTTTCTTTCTGAATTTTAAAATTAAATAATTTTGTAGAGTGAGAAAAAAAGAAGTGTCAACTAAAATGAACAGATGCTCTTGTTTAATAACACTGGTCTCTTCACCCCTAAGCACACACATATTCTTTGGGTTAGAGTAAAGAATGGCATTGCACAGGAGTCTAAATCACTTGTTAGAAAATTATGTACACAGATGAATGAATCTGCAGAAAAAGATGCCCTACTCATTGGTAGAGCCCTTCTAGTCTGAGATCTACTTTTGCTTCATTCCCTTTTCTGAAGAAATAAAAATCTGAGATTTACTCAGTATTCTTGTTAAAATTGTTAAAATGTATGAATTTTGTTAGAATTCTAACACTATCATGTTAGAATTTCCATTAACTACCTATCAACACAAGCACCTTGCAGTGCACCTTCCTGTTTGCTCACCTTTACTTACTGCGTCCAAAGTAGTCAAGATAAAGGTGCCCCCTCTCTTCACTTTTGTTTCTTTCATGTTCTCTGTCAGTCCTTTACCTTTATTTTGTCCTACTTCCCTGCTTATCTATCTTCTACCTTTCTAAAATGGACAACCAACAAATGCAGATTCATGGCATTTCCTGAGTCTTGTTCACTGGACCCTACTGTGTGCCTGACACTATAGAATCACTCTGGATGATACAAATGTCCTTTCAGAAATTCATATACATACATGCCCACATATACGCATATATATATAATTACAACGAACATGGGATTCTTCTCTAAGAAATCAAATATCTTTCAAGGATTCGTATGGATTTGCATGGACAAGGCCAAGTCTGAGAGTTCTTTTTATTGTGTGTATTTTTCTTTATGGAGAATCTCTGAGGATGCCTGAAACAAAATGCCTAGACTAGCCAGGCTTTAATAACAGCTGCAGCTGTCCACAAGCAGCTCCAGGCTGACCACTGTTGGAAGAACATGTGCATTGCCTTCCTGGGAAGACTGCGCCAGGATCCTTTCCTATGTTCAACACAGACATAAAAAGATCTGCTAACATCAGGCTTCCTTATAGCAACCCTTTTAGAAGAAACTCCAAGAGAGGTGTGGAGAAAGAGAAAACAACAAAAAAACGTGAAGAAAGAAGAGAGGAAAGAAAATGAGGGAAATGGGGCATGGTGGCTTTTCAGTAAGCAATCAATTGCCAAGGTTACTTTGGCACAGAGAATAAAGGAAAAGGGCAGACTGTGCCTGCCTGAAGCTTTTGTACTTCTGCCCAGACTGCAGGGGAAATGATGGGATTAACTAAAAGTGCCAGTGAAAACAGGCAGGAAATCTTCCCAATAGTTTTGCTGCTCTGAAGTATGAGCTGCTTGAAGTGCTGACCTCCCTGCCTCTCTCAGTGCGGTCAAGAAACTGACTGTCACTCCTACAATTATGATTAATGTTGCTCCCACTGGTGACATATTGCTAGCCATAGTCTCTGGAGTACAGAAAGACTCAGGTGTCTTGGGGTGTGTTTAGTCATGGCTCTGTCAAAAGATCTGTTTGCTGGAGTTACAGGCTTAGCTTTCAACAGGCATCCTCTTGATTCTTTGTGAGACATCCTATCATGGACGAACAGAGAGCCTGCTACAAAGAATGACAGCTAAGAAGGATAAAACATTAAATTAATTTTGAAAAAGCTTTTGTACTGAACTGCAAAATGCAGCATAATGAATAATTAAACAATTAATAATGTAATCCTCTTAAAAGCACAGAACCACTGTGTGAGAGATTAAGTGTTTAAGAGACTCCAGTATAATGCAAATGGTAAGATGAGCCTTTCTTCCTCTCACTTTTCGGGGTAACGGATTGAAAGCTCATTTCCGGGTTTTAATTAAATACTATTAAATTTGCAGTAATAAGCCGAGAACAACGCTGTTATAATGTGGAAGGATTACTAAATACAAAGGTAAGGACACAATAGCAAGATCCCTAACATTTTTTGGTTCTGTTTTTATTTTAAAAATTAGGAGAAAACTCTATTTCTAAGCCACATGGTGTACATATGCAAACGTAAGGTTAAGTATCAAACTTTAGCAATAAAAGAAATTAAAGTATGATGGTGATGATATACTTAAAAAAAGAACTAGAAGGACCATGTTGAATAGTTGCAGAATGAAAAAAGTAGCATCTAAGCATTATAGTATTGCCAAACCTAACTAAATTTTCCAGAAACACAGAATTTATGTTCTCATGAATAAATTTTCAGTGTTATGAAATATCATGTGTAGAATTATTATGTAGAAATTTCTTCTGAAATGGAATAGTTACTCTTGGAAGGAAGAGAAAGTAAAATTCAGAAAGTAGAGGAAACCCACACGAATCAGGAAGCTCTAGAATCTTGGAAGATTCACAAAGCTTCTCACAAAGGTTATATCAGCATATACTGAGTAGAGTAGAGAGACTTCCCAGTAAGTTGCATGAATTGAAGGCAGCTACAGCTTTAGTAAGTCATCAGCCATACTGGCTGAGGTATTCAGTGACGCAGCTACCTTTGAGTCATCCGTGTTCCCACAAGGTACCAAATGAACTAAGTACACTAAGATGAGCTCCTGAGGATCTCAGAAAATGGAAAGATCTCCCATGCTCATGGATTGGAAAAATAAACATCTGAAAAATGGCCATCCTACCAAAAGCAATCTACAGATTCAATGCAATCCCCATCAAAATTCCAACCCAGTTCTTCATGGAATTAGAAAGATCAACGTGCAATTTCATATGGAATAACAAAAGACCTAGAATAGCGAAATCCATCTTCAACAACAAAAAAACATCTGCGGGAATCACTATCCCTGACCTCAAGCTATATTACAAGGCAATTGTGCTGAAAACTGCATGGTACTGGTACAGAAATAGGCATGTGGATCAATGGAATAGAATAGAAGATCCAGAAATGAGCCCTCATGTATATGGTCACCTGATTTTTGACAAAGGAGCAGTAAACATTCAATGGAAAAAGGACAGCCTATTCAACAAATGGTGCTGGTCCAACTGGCACTCAGCATGCAAAAGAATGAAAATAGACTCTTTCTTATCTCCTTGTACAAAGCTCAAGTGCAAGTGGATCAAAGATCTCCACATTAAACCAGATACACTGAAACTATTAGATGAGAAAGTAGGGAAAACCTTAGAACACATAGGCACAGGAGAAAATTTCCTGAACAAAACACCAATGGCTCAAGCTCTAAGGTCAAAGATTAACAAATGGGACTTAATGAGATTGCAAAGTTTCTGTAAGGCTAAGGACATCCTCAAGAAAACAAAACGGCAACCAACAGAATGGGAAAAGATCTTTACCAACCCCACATCAGATAGAGGCCTAATATCCAAGGTGTACAAGAAACTCAAAAAGCTAGACACCAGAGAATCAAATAACCCTATTAAAAAATGGGGTACAGAGCTAAACAAAACGTTTTCAGTTGAGGAACACCGAATGGCCGAGAAACATCTGAGGAAGTGCTCTACATCCTTAGCCATCAGGGAAATGCAAATCAAAACAACCCTAAGATTCCACCTCACACCAGTCAGATTGGCCAAGATCCAAAACTCAGATGACAGCAGATGCTGGCGAGGCTGCGGAGAAAGAGGAACACTTCTCCACTGTTGGTGGGGTTGCACGCTAATACAACCACTCTGGAAATCTGTCTGGTGATACCTCAGAAAATTGGATATAGTACTACCTGAAGACCCAGCTATTCCACTTCTGGGCATATACCCCAGAGACACTTTAATACACAACAAAGGTATATGCACCACAATGTTCATAGCGGCTCTATTTATAATAGCCAGAAGCTGGAAGGAACCCAGATGTCCTTCAGAAGATGAATGGATACAAAAATTGTGGTACATATACACAATGGAATACTACTCAGCCACCAGAAACAATGACTTAACCAAATTCTTAAGAAAATGGCTGCATCTAGAGAATATCATCCTGAGTGAGATAACCCAGTCACAAAAGAACAGACATAATATGCAGTCACTGATAGTGGGATGCTAACCCCAGAGGCTTGCACTCCCACAGAAACAACTCACAGACTGTATGAAGTCCAAGAAATAAAGAAAACAAAACAAAACAAAAAAATATTTACAAAACAAGAAAACTTTAACTATTTCCATGTTACATTTTGTTTTACATGTACTTTAGCTCATTGTAACTATTAAGTTTTTAAGGCATACAATCAAACCTTGAAAAAAATCAAGTACTGACTAAAAAATATATTCATATAGTTTTATATAAAAATTATGTTAAAATCTGAAAAAAGTACTGACAAAAATGTTTTAAGCAAAAAATGTTTAAAATCTGTACATTTATCTTTGTTTTGTAAAATAAAGTTGTTTAAAAAAAAAGAAAAAAAAAGATGAGCTCCTGAGCACTTGCTTCTTAGGTCAGTTGTAAAGCCTCATCTGATGGCAAATTAGCATTTGTTCAGGTCTCCAAGAAGATTCTTGCAACAACAAATTATTTTACTTCAGTTCTATTAGGAATAAAATTAGCACAGAAAAAAGAATCAGAAGACCCAGATGAAACCGTGAAGAGAAGTGAAGGAATTTCTTCCGGGACAAATGCTGAGACAGAAACAAATGAAGCAGGAATTCCAAATGTACCGACTCTCATTCTGCACATGAGTAGCCCTCTCGAACACATGTTGTACAATATTGTTTACCCTGCTGTCTGGGAGGTGACTCTAGAGGCCAAAGGTAATCTCAAAGAGAAGAAACGGTGCATGAAATGAACAATAAGTACTGGTCAGTTAAGAGATTCTAGTAATGTAGAATGAACACTAATACTGTTTTTATATAGTTGTCCTAAAGAAAGGCCCTTCCTGTAAATTACTAGTGAACTACTTCACCAGTATAATTAATGGTGATTTAAACTGGGATTGAAGTCTTACTTCTGAGTCCTTGATTTCACATGCCTTGGGTTAGTGCCTATGTTTCTAATACCAGCCCAATTTCTCTTGTGAACATGTCTTAAGACCAACTAGAAAGCTTTTAGTTACCACTACTGTACCCTCAGGACAGTTGTCCCATGGTGTTTGTGGTTGTTGGTTCAGAGGCATCATAGTTGCATGTGAAATTATTGGTTGGTTTTTTTCTTTTGACTACTTGCTCGGCATCTTCTAATCCATAGATCCATAAATATTTGTCTTCTATGAACAGATTAGTAATTCCCTAACCCCATATCAAAGCATCTTTTCTTCGCAGTGGGATGTACCATAACAGAAAATCTGTAACCATTCAAAATATAGGGTTGTGGAGTTCAAACCCAATAGATACATCTATAGAACAACCCCCAGACCTAAACTTCAGGGGTCTTTTTAGAAGTGGGAGTAAAAAGATTGTGAGATCCAGTGCACTGGAGACATTGTTGAGAAATTGTGTTTCCTGGGAATTTAAGAGGCTGCACCAATAATGTTTCATCAACATCACTACTAAGCAAGGACAAAGCCATTAGGCACTTTAATGTGGATGGGTAAAACTTGCACAAAGAACTAGCAGAAACTAAGGAATGCTGAGAGCAGGACAAGTACATGTAGCCATGTTAGAGCACACCCAGTGATTACCCAATATCAAGTGGTAAGCTCTGAAAAAATATATAAAATTAACATTATACAGACTCAATACATGCTATACAGGCTTATTATACATAAGTGTGTGTATGGGCACATGTGTGTACATGTGTGTGTGTGTGTGTGTGTGTGTGTGTGTGTGTAATAACAATTAATGAAAAGATGACACCACAAATATGAAAACAAAAGGGAGGAATATACAGCAGAATTTATACTCAGGAAAGAAAAGGGGTAATATTATAATTATATCATAATCACAAACAAAATTTTAAGTAATTAAATTGTTTAACGATGGCCAGAAAAACAAAGGCCAGAAAGTGAAAGCCTCAGTTCTTCTTAGGAAACTAAATAAATGTATAGCACCCTCTCAGAGTGTGGTACACCTAGACCTTAAATCATTAATAACCCAAGAGCTAGGAATATAGCCTTGTGGCAATTTTTGGTATTCAAAGATCATTATGTTTAATCTATACACACTAAGAAAACTGACCGTTTTCATGTTATGTTCTGTTCTACATGTACTTTATTCTTATGGTAACTAGTAAGATTTCAATGCATGCTATCAAGCCTCTAAAATTACTGACAAAAATGTATTCATATAGTGTTATGTCAAAATTATTTAAAAAATCTGTACATGTATCTTTCTTTTTTAAATAAAATTGAAAAAAAAGAAAAGAAAAAAGAAAATGCTGCTCAGACACAGACCCAGTCTCTGTGTGACGCATGTCTCCATTTCTTATAGATAACTTCTATATGAAAATTGATTCCTCGAATCAGTTTAAACTTTAAGCAAAAGAGAAGCTTGAAAGCAATGCTATTTTGTCTAATACAGTAGACTATAACCTCAAGTTAATCTTACGCTGTTTTCAGAATGATGTTCTCTGTATGGAAGAACCAGCAGGAACATTCCTAAGACGTTCACATTGTTCAGATCCTGCATATTGCTTAGATCTAAGTTTCATTGGAGTATGAAATCCAGTGTCAAGTTGCCATCCCTCTCTTTTGACTCTCAACTCCAGGGCTTCAATGTTGCTACTTGTCATTTGCTTACTTCTCATGAAATTCCAGTGAAGGGGCTATACACAGAACTGCATAAAATTCATCATCCAAACTTATTCCTGCTTTCTACTGACATAACCCCCCCTCACACACACACACTTTCTCACTCTGTGTGTGTGTGTGTGTGTGTGTGTGTGTGTGTGTGTGTGTGTGTGGTTGTATATGACTGTATGGCATTCCTGCGTGTATGTATCTACACAGTACATACATTGATAAAGTTCCAAGTCCTATAGGGTAGATATAAAGTGTCTTAATCCATTTTTTCTTTCTTTTTTTTCTTCTCTTTCTTCCATTGCTTTCCTTTTCATGAGATAGAAGCTTTTGATGAGCCTAGAGTTGAAAAGAATGGCTGCCCAGCATGTCCCTGGGATCTGCCCTCATCTACCCTGCTAGCACTGCTGTGGTAGTCATGTGCCACTACAACGTGTTTTTCCTTGACTGCTAGGGTTCCATATTTGGCCCTCCTGCTTGGCCAGCATGCACTCTATCAACTGAGCACTTTCTCCAACCCACTTCTTACTGATGGTCTTACATCCCAGCATCCTTTGCTTCCCATATCTGCAGAAGGGGTTAAAGGTTAGTTTCTTGCAGATCATACTATTCTTTCCTGGGTGGTCGCAGTGACCTAGGCCATGTCCAGCACTTTTCTAAGGGATGATGTGATGTTTCAGAAGAAGAATGTGTTGTTACAATCATTTAAGAAGTAAAGTTAAAGCAAAAAACAATATAGGGAGATTTATTTTTCTATTACGAAAGGCTATTTTGCCGTCTTAGAATAAGTTTTATTCTATAAATTGTCCCTTCAGGGAGAATAGTCACTCAGTCGACACTGGACTTAAGAGACAAGAGAGCTTAGAAATAAAGAGCAATGTTTCAATGAACACATGTATCCTCGGGATAAAATAAAAACTGAAATAAAAACTGAAATATGCAAAATAGTACAAAATAAATGAAGAAAATCAGACCAGACACTGAACTAAGCACACTAAATATAACAAAGTTAAAATTTGTTCTTAAGATCAGAGCTTTGTTAATTGCCATTACTCAGGATATTATTAATAATTAAGTACTTTAAAATATTATTTTAGGTAGGTGCAAAGCCCAGATTATAATATTAAATTTTATTATCGCCTCAAACTTTTCAAAGTTGTTTCATCTTTTTTTTATTTTCCTAAGGAAATGTAAATTCCATTTCTAATGATAACTCATGAGGAAATCTGATTTGCTTTTAAAGGACTATTTTTCCAACTGGGTCTGCTGGCATTCATCTACACACTAATGAAACATGAAAGTTCAGTTCTCAACATTTAACTACCCCATGTTGACATTTGAAACCACTTTAAAGGAAAAGGGTATCATATCTGAATGTGAAGAAAAATGGGATGAAGTGTGAGAGGGCTCAGACCTTGGGCATCTTCCCTTAAGAAAATGAGCACTCTTGATATCTACTCTTTTAAAATGAGTGGGAGAGGATGAGTTGCAAAATGAGTTCTGTGCATCTCATAACTTTGGCTTTGAAACCACCCTAAGTAAACTGAATTTGAATGAGGTGAGAAGTGGGAAAAAACAAAATATCTGTTATTACATCTGGATTAGACCAGACATCCCAAGTTTCATCCTGTCTGAAAGTCGGGAAATATTACCTGGCAAGGATGGAAATGTTTTTTGGCAGATAGTGTTGATTAATTTTTCCCCCTGAGGGAAGACCATTGTTGAGAGGGAAAGAACATTTCCAGGCAGACAACATAAACAAGCACTATTTCCAAGAAGCACTACCTGCTGGGAAATATGGTCACATTACCTATGACATGATGGTAGGTGCACTGGGAGCAGGGCTCTAGCAGTCAGACCATCCAGTGAACTGCCCAACACCCTGGGAAAGGGGTCAGGACAGAATGGGTAGGCCACTAGTGCTGACAGACATGGATGGACCCTTTTCTCTCTCCGTAGGCTGCTTGCTGCTCATGGTTTACACCTAACCACAAATCTCATTCACTAGCTCTTAAAGTCCCTTTTAAATGACAATGCAGATTCCCCACCCTCAGCCAAAGTTCATTTAATGCTTAGTGCACTTTGCTACAGAATTGTTTTTCCTTCTGTGCTGCATTTTTTTCCTGTACAATCATCAAACTGGCAGAATCTGACTAGCTTGTCAGAAAGGAAAAAGTATTTGCATTTCATAGGAAATTAATCTAATCAGGAGAATGTTCAGTAAGAACTCAAGCCAGACTTGTGTACAAATGAACAATACCTGAAGGCTAGAGACTTTAATCTTATTATAATCTGGCCTTCCATAGCCGAGGACACAATTGTTTAATTTCCCTTGTTAACACGTTGTGTATAAAGTTTACTGTGTCCTATGGTTTTCTCTGACAATAAGGAAGCTAAAAATCACCTTATTCTCATAAAATAGAAAGCAGTAGGGAAACTAATAACAACCTTTAAGACTGTGATGAAAATAGCATTCCATAAAACAAGAATAAACAACATTGCAGTCTAATTTACCTCTGCATAAAATGTAGGCTAGAGCTCAATGTGTGATAAAATATTAGTATCTTTATAGCCAGGGCAATCTTAACTAATCATTTCTTACGTTATTTCTGTAGTTACAGTAAGTCATCTACAGGAAATTTGACTGAATAAGGTTAGCCCCACAGTTGAAACTCCTCTTCATTTGCTTCTTTCTTTCCTTTTTTCTTCCACCTTTCATAGAATCTTTTCTCAATTTTCTCTTTCACTTCCAAGCTAGTCTCAGGCAGGATCTGCCTCTGCTCTGTGGAGAATGCCACCAGCCCCAGTTTTTTCTTCCTTAACTATCCTTTCCTTTGTAATACATAAACACATTCTTTAGGGACATTGTAATTATCCCAAATGAGCTACAGTACTGCAAATTACTTCAGCACCCCTTTGATTTATCTGTAGTAAACATGCTTTATAATGCTTAGATACACATTAAAACCTCCACCAATGTAATGAATCAACAGGATGCATTAATATGATAGAACATGGACAAATATCATATAACTGTATGAGTTACATTTCTCATTGTTGTTGGTTTTTTTTTTTTTCTCATATTGGGGAATAAAACAACCCTTGGCATATTGCCATGTTTATGAAAATACCTTTGAAAATGGCTTAGAATATCATACCTTCACAGTGGCAGTCATGTCTCTTACGGAGATGGCATTTGTCCATACTCGGGAGGTCTGCATCTTTACAGTTTCACTTTATGCTTCATTACTGAGTAGGTCTTATCAGCAGCCCCAGTTGTAGTGCAGATGATTGGAATTAAGGGTTTTTATTCGTCTTACATGGTTTACCCCAACAAGATTTTCTGCTTATAAGCTTCTTTGTTCAGCTGAGAACTGGATACATTGCCAAGGCATTGTAAAACATACATCTTGCTTTTTCTCCTGTATTCTTTCCAAAAGTGGATTGGAAAACAAAGTAGAGTTTTTAATTAGAGCTCTGAGTGACAATGAACATTTGTGCCCCCAAGCTTTGGCATCGATGATCGCTGGTGAGGTAGGTTCTAGGAGAAGCCTTCTAGATGTTCACGACGTGCCTATAATCTGCCTTCCAGCAGTGCGTGTGTCCGCTAAAGATAATCATCAGAAAATTAATTTGATCGTGGTCAACAATGGCGGGAACAAATCTGAAACAAATGAACTTTTCCTTTTATTGTCATGTAATCCAGAATGATGGCCCAGCTGACTTTAACGGAGCGCAACTGAGAGCACTTTCTTATTTCCCCAGCCTCAGGGTAAGCATGGCTTTACTAGATTTTTCCTGAGTTCAGACTATCATGGCCGACTTATCCTAGAGTCTGAAAGTAATCTTTTTCATCTTTAAAAGAGCTTAATGATCTGAATTACTTCTAGAGGGTTAATAACCAGATCATTCAAACACATGTTAGGGAAAAGCAAGATGATGGGAAGATTTGCTCCATAAACTGGTGACATTTAAGACTAGACTGATTAACGAATCAGGGTTCCATCTTGGAATTTGGAATGACAATGGTGATTACTTAGCCAGCACAGGAGAAATTCTGACTCTTCTCTTTGGAAAATTTTGATTCTTTGATTTCATCACAAGTTACTTTCCCCTCTGCCTGGGGAGCCTTCCCCCCCCCCTGCACCTGTCATTTAGATATTAAATTCCCCAGGACTTGGCAACAACACCTTGTTAACTCCTAACACCAGTGAAACCTGGAAATCTAAGTACAGCATCCTGCACCGACATACAAATTCTTAAATCCAAATGTTTAGTTGATTTAAATGCCTAACATCTACCTCAGTATTAAGAAACTCAAAGTAGACTGCTAAACTTTCCCCCAAATTCTCTGATATTATAAATCTTTTCTAAAATTTGGTTCAAATAACAATTAGCACCATGTTTTACTTCTATAGACTCTAGCCGAAACATAAGCAAAATATTGTACCTCTAATAGAAAATTTGTCCATAGCTCCAAAGTATGTTTAAAATTGTCTCAAATATCTTTATCTCTAGTATCATCTTCCTATTCAAAGACACCAGCACAGCCTTTTAATTAACTTGCTATCTATTCTACAATTTCAATCTTGCTTTGCTCTGTTTATGCTCTGTGAAGCAGTTAAGGTGATCATTAAAAAATAAAATGAACTTCCAGTCAATGTCATATTTAAAAGCTTAGACAGCTTCTCAAACATTGCAGATAAAAGACAAAGTTATTGCAGACATTTGGGAGGTCCTTGTTCTCTCACCTCAGCAAGCTTGAGGTACATTTTCGTTGCACACCACATTGCAATCACCATTTTTATACACTTTGTCACAATAAGCCATACTGAAAACACCCTAAAGCTAAGCTCTGCCCTCTGCATCTAATTCTTCATTGTCTTCTTTGAGACCATAGACCTCCTGTCTAGCCTGAACCTAGTGTCAAGTCTACTGAAATATCATTCCTAACCAGACATTCCAGTTTAACAAAATTCTGTAGTTTATTGTATCATTCACTGTAGTTATTACAATTACACTGCTTACTTGTCCATTTCCATTGTCTTGGCTCATCACCTGCTATTTAAAAGTTCATTGATTCACTGCTCAATACTCCATTTCTAACCTCTGCCATGGCACTGAATCTGTAATGGGCACTCAGTGAGTCTGCACAGCTTGTACATTTAGTTTTATTTAGACTGACTCTTAAAATATGAAAAAGTATTGGCAGCCTCTGATTATCACGAAGAACTTCCTTGCAATGAAGGAAGTGTCTAAATATGAGTCTGTAATAAATTTATGCATAATGAAAGTAGTATCGCATGCAAGCACAGAGAGAAAGTTAAAATGCAAAAGGAGGAGCTGGAGAGATGGCTCTGTGGGTAAATTGCTTACACAGCATTCATTCCTGTAGATTGGAAAACTAGATCCAATCACTCTTCTGAAAGTCCAGCAGTTCTGGGAACTGAGACAGACAGATACTAGGGACTTGTAGAGGCAGTAAGCAAAATTTACTGTGTTCAGTGAAATACCTTGTCACCGAAAACAATATGGAGAATGACAGAGAAAGACACTCAGTGTTGACCTCTCCACATGTGCTTTCGGGGACACATATATGCAGCACACATGCACACATACACACACAAAACAACAACAACAACAAATGAAATGAAGAGCAAAAAGAATTATGACTTGTTCATGTCTCTAAATGAGTATTAAGAATTCCAGCTTAACATGGTACTTTACTTCTTGCATTCCCCACTCAAGAGGCAACGGCATATTTTTCTCAGTTCAAGGCAAGACAGCTCAACAAAATAATTATAGTCTAGGGCTACATAAAGACACTCCATCTGGAAAAACAACAACAAGAAACAAAAACAAAGAAAGAAAAAACAAACAAAAGAAACAGCACTAAAGAGTTGGCTCAGTCAGTAGAGTTCTTGCTATGCAAGCCTAAAGATCTAAGTTTGATTCTTCATTACTTATATACACAGGATAGCAGCCTCTGCCTTTTTTTATTGAACAACTTTATTTTAAAAAACAAAGATAAATGTACAAATTTTAAGCATGTTTGCACAAAAGTATATGAATACATTTTTGTCAGTGCTTGGTTTTTTTTTTAAAGGTTTGATAGTGTTCATTAAGATCTTACTAGTTACAGTGAGCATAAAGTACATATAAAACAGGATGTTTACAATAAAATTCCAAGTTGTTTGAAAAAAAATAGGATGTAACCTGGAATTAGTCAAAGTTTTTTTGGTGTGTAAAGATTAAGCAAAAGTGTTTTTTCTTTTCTTTTTCTTTTTCTTTTCTTCAACTTCATATAGTCTGTGAGTTGTTTCTGGGGTCTTCAGAGCTTTCTGGGGTTAGTATCCAATTATCAGTGACTGAATACTATGTCTGTTCTTTTGTGACTCAGCCTGTGCCTTTAATCCTGGAACTTGGGAAGTAAAGTGAGAAGGATTGTTGCACCTCTCTGACCAACTATTCTAGTGAGCACCAAATGAAGAAAAAAACCTATCTTAAAAACCATAAATGTAATAAGATGTAGGAAGATACCCAGTGTTGAATATACACATACACCTACAAATAGATAAATGCATATGCATATGTATGTATGCATACATTACACTCACAAGACTACACATATAATACACACACTTATACAGAGAGAGGGAGGAGAGAAGGAAGGGGGAAGAGAGAAAGAGAGAGAAAGAGAGAGAGAGAGAGAGAGAGAGAGAGAGAGAGAGAGAGAGAGAATTAGAGACAGAATAAAGGCATCGATAAAATATCATTAAGGCTTTAAGAAGAAATCAATTATAGTTATATGTTTGCATTAAAAAGAATGCAGTAAATGTTTAAAGTCACTGCTTGTGTGAGTATTAAAACTCTGAATGTATATATATATATATATATATATATATATATATATATATATATATAAATCTAATATATGCAAGTTCTATAGTGGCCAATTATAAAATAATGTCCTTAGGTTAAAACATATCCAAATATAAGAAGTAATATAACATTTTATGAATTAGGGAGCTCAATACTGAAAATGTCACATGTTCTAAAAGTCAAAAATCCAACTATGTATGTGTGTGTATGAATTTCACAGTGTGTCTTAGCAAGCTAATTATAAAATTAATCACACAACAGGACACCTATAGTTAATAATAATGTAATGTACATTCAATATTGCTCAGAATAAATGCCTTGCAACCAAAAAATGATAAATAATGTAATATATATGTTAGCTAGTTTGATTTAAGCATTGATTTTGTATACATGATCCAAACAATGTTTTGTATGCTATAAATATATATACCTATTATATGAGTATTGAAAATAGCATTAAGAGACAAGAAATGCAAGGGATGAAAAAACCCTAAATATTTTGAAAAGGGAGAGAATGAGAGACTTTCTGATAAGATGCTAGAAATTGTTTTTTAATGATGGAGTTGTAGTAATCTGTAATATTAAGATGTTGCGGGAAGAAGAGGATCTCTGTGTATGTGAAGTGCTGAGTTGATGTTGGCTGCTGACATGAGTTTGCCATGACAAGGACCAACACCTTATACCCATAGGAAGTTGGCAAAGGCTTGGCACTGACCAACAGGAGAGGTTGAGCGTGATATTGAAGACTTCTGCTAAGCCCAGTGCAAAAGTTTATGGCAAACATAAAAAAATATACACTATAGCTTTTTACCCTAGATGTTTATGGCCTGAAGACAGTTCCCCTACAGAGATTACTTTATCTGAAATGAGCTAAGTCTGCCTGTACCTTAAACTCTGCCTAATTGTTCATCTGTGGGCAATAGCCCCACCTACATGTTATATTTCTAGCTGTTTATGATAAACATTCCACATGTCTGGAGGATTGTGGCTTCCTCATGAGAGATTCCAAACGTCTGGATCAAAGCTTGTTTTGTATTATATTAGTGTCTACCCTTCATTCATTCACTGCTCTCTCCTAGTCAGGTTTCTGGGACAGATGTAACATAAGAAATGGAAAACTGGCTCTCCATCTGGGACCAGACAAGTGACATAAGACTGCTAGAAACTCATGGAAAAGAAGGAATGCTCCCAAAAGAAATGGCCTAATAAAGGTGAAGGGAGAGATAAAAGAACAGACAGAAGCAAAGGGAAAAAACACATGTAATAGATAAAGACATGTAAGTAGATAAAGAAACAAATAAAGGACCAGAGGAGAGAGAATTTCAATTCACTACATATAAAACAAGAGACAAGATTCTCATAAAAGGCACTTAGATGTTAGAAACTCTGGGGAAGATTTGGGTCAGCAATGACGTGGGGTGACAGTATTTCAATTTCATCATTTTTTGGACTGAGTCTGGGAAGTGTGTCCTTGGTTTCCAGGGAAGAATGAATTTGGATACTAGAAAATACTCAAAGGAGAGAGGAAGAGAAGGAGGGAGGGAAGGAGGGAGGAAGGAAGGGAGGAGAAAAATTGTAGGGTGGACATGGATGGAGAACCTAAGAATGTTCTCATTTACTTTGGTTTAACTGCTTTCATGTCACATTTAGAAAGCAAAACAAAGAACAGAGGAGCAGTACACAAGTGAAGGATCGGGGTGGTGGGCCTGTGGACACCTGTTCTGCCATACTGGCCTGGGATAAGAGCTACTAGTAGGTAATCCAGGAGGTATCTCTTTGTAGTCGCCTAGACTGTTTGATGGGCCCGAGGCCAGGCCAGCCAGCATGGAGGCAAAGGCCACAAAAGTGCTCTATGTGCCAAAGCAACTGTGATGCAGTTGTAGAGGTTGAGAAGGTGTCCATAGCTGAAGACCTCACAGATTGAGGAGGCATGACACCAAAAAAAGAAATCTTGGCCAGGTAAATGCTAACTTATAAAAAGAAATACAACTGCAAACGTTGTATTTCTCACAGGTCATAGATCTAGTAATTAATAATTGTATTCATGCAGGAGGTAAGATCACTGTAAAGAAGCCAGCTAAGCCCATGTTTTTTATCCAGTGGCTGCCTTACATTCTCCTATACTTTTCTATGCTAATAAGTCCTTCCCATTGTTTTCTCCTGCGAATATTGCAAAAAATGATCCGTTTTTATTCATTTTGTGGAAGCCCATATTGTAAGAAAATTCTACAATCTATTGTTGTATTAGCAATAGATTAAATTTTAGTTATTTGGTTAATTTAGTTATTGAGTTAGTCAATTGGTTAGAAAGTCAATTATTTGGAAGATATAATGCAAATGGGCAGCAAAGATAGAAAATTGCTGAAATTTATTTTTAAATTAGAAAAATTTAAACACTTATTGAAGAATTACTGCCTAGGCCCAGATTTGGAGGGAGACTATAAGAGTAAAAGCTGGTAAAAATAAATGGAGGAGAAGGATTTTAATACCTACTCTTAGTATACTAGAAAAATTATTTTTAGATACACACACACTGCATAAACTTCTTGGAAATTTTGGCATAACTGTACATAGAATATATATATATATATATATATATATATATATATATATATAGTCACTTTTGACCTCGATTTCTGACTTTTTTGTCATAGTGAAACATTCAGGACAAACTAACTTGAGAAAGGATTTATTTTGGATCATGGTTCCAGAGGGTTCAATTTTTGAAGGGCTAGTTCTATTGATTTTATGCCTCTGTCAAGGTGGAAATATCATGGAGGAAGAATGTGTCAGATGAAATCTCTTCGTCTCACAGAATAATAGGATGGAACCAATGCCAAAACGCCAATGGAAAAAAACTGACATCAGTGAAACACTTCATCCAATGAGATGCTTTTTCAGAGTCCTCACCTCCCAACAGTCTGTATCAAGTTTTAAATCAACACATTAAACTACCCATTATGTCAGAGCTATCCCAGTCTGTCTCTAGGAAAGTTTGCCTTTAGGATGCACCGAGTTCATTTTTGCTAATCTCCAAGATGTTCTTTAGTCTGATTATATAGAGTCAAGATTATGCAACACAGTCATACTAAAAACTCTTTAAAACTCCATCAGTAGTATAGAGTATAAGTACATAAAATAATGTTCATTCAGTTGATGCGAAACCAGGATATAGTGATATATCACAATCTAATATTACATCAGTCATGGATACAAATTTTAGTGTGAGTTATTTGATTAAACTTTCAACACTAGGCTGCCGTAAGTCTCATTGTTCAGTGTTGCCTACTAGACAGTAAAACTATAAGTAACAAAATCTGAAGGTATGCCCTGATATTCTTCAGATGTAGGAGAAGAAGTGTGAGCAAACCAGTGCTTAGGGGCTGCTTATAGAAGAAAGGAAATACTGCAGTTCCTGACCTGAAAGTTATTTCACCATGTCTACCATTTGTGAACTTGTATAGTTATATTTGAAAAAGGGTTGCCAGGTAGGAAGTTGCTGATCAGAAACAATGGTGATAACTTTTACATATTATTCCCTGCTTATTAACATTTAGCAGTATCAACCATCTTACTCTCGTGTTCAGCAAAAAGGTAAGAAGTATTGAGTTCTGCTTCTCTATTCTTTTCCAGACCTTTAAAGCCATGGCTAATAATTGAGCATTTCAGTTTCTAAAGCCACGCCCAAGTTATCAGTGTATCCTTTCTACTCATTATACTAGACTAGTAAGGGAAACCCCAATCATGTCAAAAACTTCAAATCAGGATTATGTCTGTGCACAGGGCACAATTGAATAAAGTCTGTGTAATGTGATTATCACAAAAAGTGGCATGAGTCAAATGATCTCCCACTAAGCATTTCCCACATAGCAATACATTTCATCCCATTAGAGAGAAAGAAAAGGAACAAAGAAAGGAATATGGGAATAAATGAAGGAAGAACTGGAAGGAGGGAGGGAAGGAAGGACAGAAGAAGGGAAGGAGGGAGGGAGGGAGGGAAAGAAGGAGGGGAGGAGAGAAGGAAGGAAGGAGTAAAGGAGGGAAGGAGAGAAGAAGGAAGGAAGGAAGAAAGAAAGGGATTAAGGAAAGAGAGAAAAGGAAGGAAGAAAGGGAAAAGTGAGTTAGGATGAGAAAAGGGAGAAGTTCCTCTTATACAGTCTCCCTGACATTTCCAACATTCTTTCCTATCATCCATTTTCCTTTGCAAACACTTCTTTTTCTAAATAATTCTTTCTTGGCGTCCATCCATATCTACCAGAGACTTCTCTTAACAATAAGAATAAAAACCTGAACCAAAGTGACCTCACATCCCTGGTAAATTTCTCTATAACATAGATTTTCTTTTCTAATTAAATTATGTTATTAAATTAAATTAATTTAATAAATTAAATTATGTTTTACATATTTTTAATAAAAGAATGAAAAGTTGTTTCATCAAAGTACATGGATAATAACAAATTCTTAATTTCATGGAAATTCCTTTGTAATTTTGTTTCTTTCACTTTGGTTTTTGTTGGAAAGTGGACTTACTTGTTTTGGTCTCTAAGATCTTGAAAAAGTTAAAAAAGAACTCAAGATGAAGTGAATCATGAATTGTACTTTACTGGTCGACTTCTCGATTGCATAAAATGTTTTAAGAAATGTAACTTCAAGTTCTAAATTAATACTATAAAGAGAATGTTTCAAACATGTTAGCAACTGCCTAAAAAAAGTCTTGCTTCAGCAAAAACAGCTGTCAGCTGAGTTATCAATTTAAGTAGTAAATGCTTACTTTCTGTTTTTTTTTCAAGTTTTATATGTTGGGACATCTGAATTTGTGTGTGTGTGTGTGTGTGTGTGTGTGTGTACTTGCCTTGAGGTTATTGCATTAGCCAACCTACAGAAGAGCTAAAATAGTTTCAATATCAACATTTTCATAATAAACAATTACTAAGTGGCACAAAAAAAAAAAAAAAACGGAATTTTATTTTCTCTTTCTGGAAGCTGATTTCAACAGCTTTGGCTTCTCTAAAGATGTCTCTTCTTGACTCAAAGGTGAGCCTTTTATTACATCTCACAGAACACATCTTTTAGTGTTTCTTTTATATTTCATTCAAACTCCGATTAGATTGAGCTAAGGCCTTTTGATTAAGAATTTATTTATGGTCTGTAAGTTGTTTCTTGGGTATTCAGAGCTTTGTGGGGCTAGTATCTAATTATCAGTGACTGCATGTCTGTTCTTTTGTGAGTGGGTTACCTCACTCAGGATGATAGTCTCTAGATTCATCCATTTGTTTAGAAATTTTGTAAAATCATTGTTCCTAGTAACTGAGTTGTACTCCATTGTGCAAATGTACCACACTTTTTATATCCTTTCATCTTCTGAAGGACATCTGGGTTCTTTCCAGCTTTTGGATATTATAAATAAGGCTGCTAAGACCATGACGTGGCATGTGTCCTTAGTATATGTTGGAGCATCTTTGGGATATATGCCCAGAAGTGGAAGAACTGAGTCTTCAGGTAGTACTATGTCCAATTTTCTGAGGAACTGCCAGACTGATTTCCAGAGTGTTTGTACCAGCTTACAATGCCATCAACAATGAAGGAGTGTTCCCCTTTCTCCATATCCTTGCCAGGATCTGCTGTCATCTGAGTTTTTGATCTTAGCCATTCTGACTGGTGTGAGGTGGACAGACCACATGAAGCTCAAAAAGAAAGAAAGAAAAAAAGAAGGGAAGAAAGAAAGAAAGAAAGAGAAAGAAAGAAAGAAAGAGAAAAGAAAGAAGGAAAGAAAGAGTAAAACCAAAAAGTGGAAACCTCAGTCCTTCTTAAAAAAATAAATAAGTGTATAGCACCCTCTCAAAGTGTGGTACACCTAGACCTTAAATCATTAATAATTCAAGAACTAAGAATGTAGCCTTGTGGCAATTCTTGCTACTTAAAATCATTATGTTTAATTTTTACACACTAAGAAACTTTGACTACTTCCATGTTACCTTTTCTTTTACATGAACTTTATGCTCATTGTAACTAGTAAGATTTCAATGCACACTATCAAACCTTTTTTTAAAAAATCAAGTACTGACAAAAATATATTCATATAGTTTTATGTAAAACATGCTTTTAAAATCTGTACATTTATCTGTTTTTTAAACTAAAGCTGTTTAATTAAAAAAAATTCATTTAAATGTGTTCATATCCATATGTGACCCTATAGGTAAATGGGGACTCGTAACTGAATATATGAATTACCATAATAATAAAGCAAGCATTTTTGCCTTGGTAAAATTATACCTAGCCTTATCCAGAGTATCCAAGGAAGCATAAAATCTCCCAAGGTGAATTTTTCCACACTGTTTTTCTATAGAAAAAAAAATCGTAAGATGTATTCTCTGCTCCCCAAACTTTAAATTATAAAACAAAAAGTTTATGTTTAAAACTATAGAAATATGAATAATACAAAAATATTTTAAAACAATTTGCAAAAGACTGGATCTTCTAAACTCTACAGAAAGCAAAGACGGATAGGCAGTAAGTACTGTAGCCCTTCCTAAATATATCTCAAAGACCTTTCCCTTTTCTAAATGCCCATAGTAGCTATTTTTCCCATGTGTTTATGTCTTGTTTTATATATATATATATACAATCTCTGCATTGTATGCTCTGTGTATTTGTTTGCAAATATAGGTGTGTATGTGTGCACATATGCGAATATATATGTGTGTGTGCGTGTGTGCATGAGCATGTCTGTGTGTGTTCACCCTATCATGTCTGGCTCTTTAAATTATTTTTTGAGAATTTTATATTTGAGTAATATATGTACAACATTTCTATTCTCCTCTTTCTCCTTCATTCTAGTTCTCACAAGTTTCAGCCAACTCAAATTCATGGCTCATCTGTGTTTGTGTGCATGGGTGCGTATATCTACACAGCTAACTGTGTCCACTTTAGTGTTACTCATGTGTATATTCTTTTATAACAGACTGATTAAAAAACCTGGATTTTTATGTGGTTCCCAGTAATCAAACTTAGGTTCTCACCTGTTTGCAAGTCAGCATTTTAATTGCTCTATTATTTTATCTTCCCAACCCTACACAAAAAACAACAACACACAGAAACAGAGAAAGGACAGTAGATCCCCATTTGGAGACTGAATTAAAATTCACCCTTTCATCTCATGTTTCCCAGATCTTCTCTTTTAATCCATTCCCTCTAAGGCTAAATTATTTTTCAGGTATTATATCTCTTACCTATGGTCATCCCTTACCTATGTGTTTGAACATTTTACTATTTCCCAGAGATTCCATCATAATTCTAATTGCTGGAGAAACAGCATCCATGATAATCAGACTCCATCATATTATCTGACCCTACTTCTTGCTATCCCACTATGGGCATGTGTTGGTCCAGATATGGGGGCTCTTTAGAGAATCTTCCTGTTTCTCTCTTGCTTTGGCTAGAATTCTCATTTTATTATATTTAGAGGACAATGCTCAGCTTTAAGCCTCAACTCAGAAGCACCTCTATGCACTATATCTTTTCTGGCAAAGCAGTTCAGTCTAACTCCAGGCTACCACAGGGTACTACTATTCATACCTAAATTACAGTGCTCATGATTTATACCATAATTGTTACTTGCTATCTAAGTTTACTCTGCAGATTGAGGCAACTTCAACATCACATCTTTGTGCCTGTTGCCTCAGCTCTCCACACATGATAGCTAATGAAGTGTGATTTTGATATTCAGCTTAATGCATTTTTTAATCTCTCAATAAACATGCAGGTAAGGTTTTAGAGTCCAGTAGGCAAGATCCTCAGCACAGCTTAGCTCTTAGGTAGCTATGATTAAGTTAGATATTTGCTAGGCCCTTGTTGAGCCAAATCTCTGCTGGAAACACTGCTGTGCTTTATAAACCGGTAGAGAATAAGTTTGGTGGAGAAGCAGTATGCTGTGGGGGAAGGGATGCCTTTGCGGACCCTTGCCCCTGAGGTACCAGCCATATGATGGTGTAGTATCGAATAGAGTTTACTTGGGACATTGGGGAAGGAAGTTGAGGGAGTAGAGACCGAGAAAGGCAAAGAGAGAAAGTGTAGAGGAGTAGAGTCTGGCCATGAGCATGTGGGGAGAGAGTTGAGGGGAAAGGGGAAAGAGGGAAGAGGGTAAGGGAACAAAATTAAGAGGAGAAAAGAGCAAGAGAGAAAAAGGAGGGGGCAAGCAGCCCCTTTTATAGTGAGTCAGGCACACTTAGATGTTGTCAGGTAATTGTGAGGGAGAGCCTAGACTAAATGCCACCAAATACAAGTATTAAATAACTTGCTGCAAAGTGATTATTTTATTGATAAGTTCTTCAGAGAAGGAAGGTGAGATTTTATTTCATTGTGTCATAGATCAACTGACTTAATATAAAGAAGAACTAATTACGCAAGACTTTCCTAAAAAACATGAGAGATGTGGAGGAGATTGATAATTGGGGAAGGTAAAGGGAAAGAAAAGGAGAGGAGAAATAAGAGATTAACAAGATCAGTATGCTGAAAATGGCTAAGGCTAGGTGATATGAATTATTATTACACAACATTTTATCTTAAATAACTTATTTAACATATGGATAAACACTTATCCATTTATTTTTCATTCATTGCAATGAAATTATATCTTCCTTAATACATTAACGTTATTAAAAGAATAAGTCAAACAAAGTTAGTAAAGGTAAATAATATAATAACAACATACCCAGATATGGCATCAATCGTAAGAACATGAGGTAAATACAAATGGTATAGAAAAACATCATTCCAAGAAAGTGAGGGAAATCTAGGGAGGACTTAAGAAAAGAGTGGGAAGGACATTAGAAACCATGTCTGGAAAAGCTCTAAGAGAAAAGGCCAAATGTTAGAGGACACAACCTAGAATATCAGTAGAAAAAAAGACATAAAAACTATGAGAGATTTTTGAAGAACTCTACTGCAGAAAGGCAGCAAATTATGAGAAAACTGGGTAGGAATAAACAGGGATATGGTATGCAGAAGAACCAGTTTTGCATTGCTCAATCCCCAGCAAGGAAGAGGCTTCAGGAGGGGATAGAACACCACCTACAGTGCTGAGCCGGTAGACTTAATTTTCTTAAATAAAAGAAGAGAAAGCTCAATCCCAAATGTACAAATCTCTTGCCTGGGATCAAACACCGACTAAGTCAATATCATTGTGTGATCAAAAGCAGTTATTAAAATTAAACCTACAGTGGAGTTTTTATTGCATTTAAGAGTAATGCATGAGCAATGAATGCCTGGCATACAACAGGTACTTTTGATTGTCTGAGATTCTAATTCAGCAGAATCTGAAGTCCCTCTTTTCCCCCCTAAGTTCCACACCTATCTCTAACTTACCAGGAAAAACAGTTTACTATAACACATTCCCATATAGTATGAGCATTCATTCAACTATTAAGCCTACTGTTGGTATTGTCTATCTCCAGATGTTATTGGTACAAAATAAAATAACCTTTGAAAGACATAAAAAAGTAAGTCTCCTCCTCACAAGAAGGCAGATCCTTAAAAAAAAAATCTCCATGAAGCTTATGGAATTTGATTTCCCAAGCTTAACATTTACAAGATGCGTGGGGTTCCATAAACCTTGTTTAGAATATTACAGTTATTTTAACTTATTCTTTTTAGAATAAATCACATTTATAGAAGCATATTTGTAAAAGGCTTGTGAAGACAATGGCATGTGTAATAAATAGAATTGTTGTTTCTGTGCTAGTCTGAACACTTACTAAACACCCACTAGGTACCAGAGCTTAATGGAATAGGATATGAATTAATACATTTCATCTTCAAAAAGACATTTTTCAGTGACTTGACTTTTTTTTTTTTTTTGCTATTACTAGGTATAGGCAAATATAGCTTATTGAATCATGTTACATATCAATATGTTATCAATTGTAATTTTTACAACAGCAAACATTTTTAGATTATATGAACAAACATACATAAGATCTATAACTGTACATGTTCTCTTACTGAGACCTACTGTCATCCTGGAGCAAGTTATTGTAGCCTGGCTTTTAACTCCTAAAAATAAGAGCTATAAAGGAAACTATTATAAACTGAAAAGCGAACAAAGGTGTTGTTCCCATGATCCCCTATCATTTGCTGTTATGATTGGATGATATATGATAACCACCTTTGTTTATGATGGAACCTTGGACTTCTTATTCAATTTCACCATTAGATGACCAGTTTTTATTGGTTTTTTTTTTTTTCTAGCAATGCCTCTGTTTTCTCTTTCTTGGGCTCTATAGTTCAGTTACAGTGATTCCAAAGATTCTGAGATGACTCATCAGTTAAGAACACCAGTAGCCTTAATAGACTACCTGAGTTTAATTCCCAACAACCCCATGGTATGGTGGCTCAAACTATGTGTACATCCAGTGTTGGGGCTTCTGAAAGATAGATCTAATACACTGAAGGACTCCATAACTAGGAGTATATGAGCAACACAACATGTATTTTGATCATAGCAACTCATCCCTGTCCAAATTATCCCAGACTCCATCTTTGCATACCTCTTTCAGATATCTATCCTTTTCTTATCTACTGTATAGCCAGTATACTCTACTAGAGCTACCCATACACATATGGGTGTCTACAGCATGGACAACCACTGAAAAGACAGACACCTTAAAAAGAGTGACTCTTCCTAGCAGCTATGTGATTTCAATAACTCTTAGTTAAGGGTGAGGTTTAATGACCTACCCTGCCCCCTGTGGAGAAATGTTGGCTCAATAAAATATTCTTAACCGAATCTAAGAACACATCAAAAATATCCACCATTATAATTGGGGAGGAGGGAAGGTAGGGAGCAATTTGTAAGGTGGGATTGGGAGGAGATAAAGGAGAGAGGGATTTAAAATGAATAAATAAATAAACTATTAAAAATAAACACAGAAATAAATTATCCTTAATCTTATCTTTAATCCCAATTTCTCTAGCATCTCTACCTGCCTTACATTACTGCTTACTCACCCTAGCTAGGGATCCCATGATATCTTTCTTCGATACCTCTACTTATGCTAAATATTACGGATGCTACACTGCTGAGAGACAGACTCTTTATTTAGTCATACTTAAAGAGGATAGAGCCTGATTTTTGTCAGAAAAATAATAGCAAATAATTTGGCCTGCTGATTTGTGGTTGAAATCTATGTTATTCTTTCATATTTCTTAAGTCTAGATTACTCTAGTGTTCAGACTTTCAGTGACATCTTTGCAGTGTCCACAATGTTCAGTAAAGCTCTACCTTATTTAATCTCTTAGTTCACTGAAATTTTCCTTTAAATTGGAGGTTAAAAATTTAGTCACAATCTTGAAAACAATTGATTTTTTGGCTATTAATTTCTCTACCTTTATTTTGCTTTGTGGCTCCTGGTCTCCCAAACTCCAGCCAACTACTGGCAATCAAGTTTGTCTTCTGCCTCCCAAATACAGCAAACTCTCCTTCGGCTTGACTTTCTCGTTCTGCGCTCTAAAAACTGCTCATAGGAAGAAAGTCGCCTTAATTCTGGGCATCCTATCTTTTGTCTCCAGGCACACTGATGCTACAAATGCAATTGCTTCACATAGAAAGTCTAAAAGAGTTGCTGCTTGTGTTGTAGTTACTTTGATGGCTTGGTGACAATTCCAGTGTCCTCCATAATTCTGCCCTGTCTACAGTTGGAGACCCTAAGATCTGTTGTTTGTGATGGTGAAAGCATAGTTATAACATGAAATGTTGATCTTCTTTGATAAGACAATAAAAGCCAAGACAACTTTGAGAACCTCAAAGTTTTGAAGTGTTGCTCAGTCGGATGACTGGTTATTTGGCTGCTTTGTTATTTGGCTGGCTGGCTGGCTGGCTGTATGGTTTGTCCAGTTTTAAAAACATAGTCAGACTTCATGATGCTGACCTTTGAGTTTGATTGGTTATAATTTATGCATATATCAAATTTCTTGTCCACTTTGCCTGTTGCCTAAGTAGATTTTTCACATATGACATAAGCATGCTTAAAAATGCCTGTTCATATCCTAAAAGAGCCAAAGTGATTCCACGCATTTGGTTCAAGTTAAATATGTGATTTGATTTTCAGAAATGAGATCTGGCCTGAGCTATAGATGACATTTGATTTTAGTTCACTGGTTCTCTTGATAGAGCATTTAATACATAGATAGTGGTATATCCAGATAGACTATCTTGACCTTTTATAATTTAAGCTAGAAATCTCCCAAGCTTTCACCCACGGAGCAGAAGCTATTTCTCAGCCAGCCCAATTCCAACCCCCTACCTTCAGATATATACATACATACAGACACTCTCAAGCACACTAAAATCCCCTCTAAAGCAGTCAACCCTGCCTTCCTGCTTTCGTCAAGCATATGTTGGGGCCAAGCAGCCCTGTTTCTGCTTAGGTGATGAATTCATTCGTATTAACACCTTATTATGACTCTATCATGGCTTAGCGAAGACCTGCATTCTTCCTCGTATATATATATTCTATTGCTTGAGCACAAAGACCTCTGTGTAAACATGAAGACTGTGCAGGTAGGAATGTTTCCTTTGACTCCTCACTTTGTCACTGTGGCTAACAGCGAGAAGCAATAGATTCGGATAGTGGAGAAAGCCTCCTGGAGAGAGAACAAAATACAACTGATCATGTTAGAGGGGGAATGAGCTAAAATTCTAAAAGCCCTTTCACTAAGAAAGCTTCAAAGGAAGAATAGAATGAAAATGAGTTGAAGCAGAAGAGCAGCAGACACCGCACCGGGAAGCGATCAGGAATGAGGAAGCCCTTCATCTGTTGAAAGTTCCCATGTCTCACAGAGCTGTAGACTTTCAGGTGTAAAGAAGTGCACTAATTTCACTAGCGTTCCTGTGAAAACGAGGAAAGCGGGTGTCACTGTGATCTCCTAACCTTTCATGTACTTTAAGAACCCTTCACTTTGAAATGAGAAACTAAAACTCCTCCTTCTTTGCTTTCTAGTCTTAACCCCACATGAACTGGTCTCTATTTTTGGCTTTGGTCTCTGATCTACCTACCATGCCTCTTGACCTTTTGTGTTGAAAATGTTTTTTAAAGGAAAGAATTTAAAAATGTAAAGCTGAGGGTATTTACATTCTTGGAATTCTTATAGCAAGAAAGCAGCAGAGTTCCACCAGCAATGTTTTTTTCTTTCAGCATGGCTCAAGACTCTATTCATTCCACGTATCATCCCTCGCTCCTTTCCTGGGGTTCTGAATAATTTTGAGCAAGGATATGATCTGTGAGGATGGCTTGTGCTTATGAAATTGACTTTCCAGATGGAACACTGACTTGTTTATACAAAGTCTTTCCAAAGCCAAACACAAACTTATGCTTACACAAACTGTACGCTTTGTAGTGTAAACCATAAGACAATGTCAGGTTTATTACTCCTTAAGAGTCGTCAGAAAAAAAGATGTTAGTATTAGATGAAACTGATCCATCAAGTCTGCCAAGTATCTAATGTAGTACCTGGCTGCTTTTCAGCAAGAGTCTACGAAGTGTGTAAAGCTTTAGCTGCTAGTGGATGGAAAGATTGCCCTCAAACTAACTCTTCTTAGTACTGTAGACAGTTAACAGCCCATTACTTTTAAAATAACTTGAAAAAAAACCTGTAAAACTGAAGAAATACAGAAGTGTATTCTTCATCACTGTAGGGGTAATATTAAGCCACCTGGGTTGAAACTTTAGGCAGAAAAGGCTGTGGAATGAGGTTTGATCGCAAGGAAACACCTGTGCAGGGGATGCTCAGGGGACTGAGCTTGTCCCCTCTCTTCTCTTTTACTTCCTATGAAGTGACCAGCCCCATAGTTCCACACTATTACAATAGAACATACTGTAGTAACAAAGACTAAAAGAAACATACCCACAGGACTATAGAGAGGAATAACTTAGTGGGACAAAAAAACAAATTTTCTGCCTTATAAGTTGATCACCGAGCGTTATTTTATTACAGCTACTAAATACATTTTCCCCAAATCAAAGACCCAAGTAGCTATATTCTCTCATAATCTGCTATTTCACTTCAATAGCGGGGAGTTGGGTCATATGTAAAAGTAACTTAGTGTATGGTGAGAGGGTTTAGTAACCAAACTAGAAGAAGTAATCTAGGAGCCAGAAAAAAAAAATATGCTCATAATCTGAATTGTCTATACCCAAATGAAAACAGAGCAGGAGTCTCTGAGGCAAAATATTTGGTAAACACTAAGAGGATGGTAAGGTTGACAGCTAAATTGTCTAAACTCTCCAGAAACATTTTGAACAATCAGAAGGACAACAGCAAACCAGGTGGTGTGGCTCTATTTAACCTGGTGTCATGCTATCTGCCCCTTTCCTTTCTGAGCCTACCAGGTTTTTTTCACAAGGCATGGTCTGAGAATCTGCTGTCAGATGACCAATATGCCTGGACCTGTAGTCATCAGTCACTGTGGTCCAGTTTCTTTGCTCTCTTACTTTTTCCTTTTGCCTCCGTTGATAAGAAACCATCTGTCAGTCTCATGTAACCTGTAGTTCTAGCTTTCGCCTGTATAGGATGCAGATTGGACAGTGGCCATGTATTCCTGGGAGAAAAGAAAGTAGAAAGCTCAGGATTTCAAATTCTCCTATAAATGCAGCATCCTCTTTCTTGATCTTCAGTTCCTTCTTCTCGGCACTGAACTAAGGCTAACTAACTAAGAACTAACATTCTGTAGTATTGATTTTGGATGGACCCATACAATAAAGGATGAGAGTACAGAGGAGAAGCAGATACTTGAAGAACCATGAGAGGAATTAAAGTCCAGAGGAGACACAGGCACTCTATGCATTACCTAATGAGTAGACAAATGAATGTTGTAGTTATCAGGGCAGACTGAGGAATGACTCTAAAGGACACAGTAACTTAGCAAGAAACTATATAAACAAAAAATATTATGTCACCAATTACTCCAAGATGGTGGGTTTGCTCCACTTGACAGTTGCCTCTGGAAGATTCATGCTGTTAGTTTGTATCTATATCTCTGGCAATGACAAAAAGGATGGATTTTTCAACTCCATTGATGGGAATAATCAGTTTCTGATTTGGAAGCATGCTGAGAATTCTTTGGGTGAGAGCATCAGTAGCCTTGTAATTTGTCAAAAGCTTCTTTCTCCTCTACTCAGTAGCTATTTCAAGACCCTTCTTCTTAAGTGCCAAAGCCTTAGAGCTATAAAAGTTAGATGTGAGAATTTTAATAATCTCTACTATTCCTGGAACCTAGTACTGATGGTGTTTTGGCGGGTGTTCAGAAATGGTTTTCTCCTGGATAAAAGAAAATCTGATAGAGTAGAAGTTCTTTCTCCTTCCATATCACCCTATTTTCTGTCCCTTCTATCTGCCTTTGACACAGTAGCATGAGCCATGGTGGTATCAGCCTTCTGAGTAGGCACGAAGAGCTGTGATGTACTGTGGATGATAATGAAGTAAAAGTGGCCTAGATCTTGGTGATGCTGTGTAGTCTAAACAAATTAGACAAAACTTTCTCTAAACTACTTACTGACACAATAAATCTCCTTTGTATTAAGTGCACTTTGGCTATGGTATTCAGTACTTGCATTTAAAAGCATCCAAACAAACCAAGGCTCCATGAAGAATGAAGAAACCTACACTGACCTTTGTGGTCTTCCCAAAGCATACTGCTTCTCTTCCCTGTCCTTCATTAGCTTTCTGGAGAACACATCAATAGGAGATGCAATTATTACAAAATGAACTGTGGAACATTAAAGTATAGTGGAAATTCGGAAATAGAAAGGCTTAGGAAATATCCTCTTAGTATGCCACTAACACTCTGGTGTACTGATACACTCCTGGGAAATCACCAAAGTCAATTGCAACTTATAACTGTCAATTGGTCAGAATTGAGAAACACATCTTTAGTGTGTCTGAGGATGTTTCCAAAGAAGCTTAACTAAGGAGAGATGAAACTCCCTGAATGTGGATGACACCCACCTTTCAGCCTAAATGGAATAAATGGGAAAATCCAGTCAGCAGAAACACAACTATTTCATACCCCTGTCTTTCTGAAATTTTCACACTCCTTTAGATTAAAACCTCTGAAACTCTGAGAAAAAATATTTTTCCCACTGGACTCAAATATGGTCACAGAATTAGAAATCTCAATAACAAACAGAGATTCTGCTCAAATATTTCTGAGACAAAGAAATCTTCTCATAAACAACCAAACACGTTTCTTTCCCTGAATTGATGTTATTTAAATTTCCTGCTATAATATAAAGCAATGCACATTCTGAGACACAGTAATGTGAGAGTTATTCTTACATTCATCTAGATTTGTAAAATGCATTGGTCAATAATGAAACCATTCAAAGAATATGAAAGATGGCATATACAATAATATTGCTTTCTCCTTATGCTTTTACTACCTATTAGCATAATTTTGTTGATTTTAAAGTAAATAAAAAGTGTAGGGTAAAGGCTAGGAATGTAACTCAGTTACTGAAGTTGCCTATTACACATATAGCCCTGGTTTTTACAGCCCTAGTATCAAATCAATAAGAATTAGATGTAAGGGGAGGGGATATGACTCAGAGAGTATTAGCTCTTGTTATGCAACTATGGGCCTTGTGTTTAACACTGAAATCTTGTAGCTAGCTTTGGCCACATGTACCTATAATGGTTGGCACTTTTGGGAAAGTGCCAAGAAAATGTCTAGTGCTTCCTTCCTGGCTGCCAGCCTTGCTCTACATTCCACTGAGCATTCAATATCTTCCTATGCCTCTGAACAAATACACATTGGTGTGTACATAGCACATGCATGTTCATGCAGCAAACACACATTTGTACATGTATTAAATAAATAAATACATGCATGCATACATACATATGTACATATATGCATACCCAGGTGTAGTGGTGTGCAACTAAAACCTCAACACTTCTGGAGGGGAAGCCAAGTGGATGAAAAGTTCAGCAATGTCCTTACAGATAGACATAACCAATCTGTGAAACATGACATTCTGTCTTTAAAGCAAATGAAAAGATAAGATTAGCATTATACTGTAAAATATAGGAGTGATATTATAAGTAAAGCAAATTTTTGTGCCAAAATTCTTAATGATATTAGTCACAGATAAAAAGAGATAAAATGGAAACTATTATAATAATGGCCACAATCAGGAACATTAAATCTATAGAATATCTTTAAAATATCAATGAAGAAACCTATAAGGGAAGATGTAGAGTTTAAAATGTGTAAAACTATTATAATATTGGACATAAATATGTGCCCAAGTACCTTTCCAGGGCTTACCCAACAACTTGTAATCTAATGTACTCACAAATTTCTGCATTTTCACATGTCCTCCATCTTATTTTGACTCAAAATAATCAGAAGTTTGAAACTAAATTCACTGAATTACCTTGGTTATGAATTTTATTTTGGTATTTTTTGAAAAGACCATTGAAATGCGTGCAGTGACTGATAGGAAGATTTGCAATTCCTTATGTGCTGGTAATACCACATTGTGCTATCCTAAAATTACAAAATACTTAGCAAAACTAAGAACTCTTTAATTGCTAGTAAACAAAGTTCAGCTTGGCAAGGTTGCAGTATATTCCCATGCCACTGATGTTCAAGAATCCTGTGCTGCAATTCTGATCTTCTAAAGGACTCTGGGCTGGAGCTCAGTCCTGAAGTCCAAAGCAGCCTTATTTCAAGCAACTTTTTCCATCCTCTCAGACGAATGGGCTCAAACCTAAGGAAGAGTTGCTTCAAAACAAACATTATCTTCATACTACTTAGTATCGATTTCCAGTTTTAAGTTGCATTGCATTGTTTTTTGGTTTTTTGGGGGTTTTTTTGTTTTGTTTGTTTGTTTGGTTGGTTGTTTTTGGTTGTTTTCATCTGACACAAAAACCACTCAGTTAAATAAAGCATTGTCACAACCTGCTCAAGGTCAGATACTCTTGACAGTAAGAACCATCTGCAATTTACTGATGAAGACAAGTTGGGAATTCTTCCCGTATCAAATATATGCCACAGAGTAAGTCAAGCCCTCCCCACTTTTTTGCTTCGTATTTTAAGGTTAACACATCAAAGCTGACGTTTGCCTGCACTGTCTTCTGATTTCCAGGGTCCGATTGCCATTCTGAGGAGCAGCTGGTCCACAAACCATACCGATCTTAAGATCACATGGTTCACCTGAGAGACTGGAGACTGTGTAACAAATCCTGTTAAGGTAAAATTTCCACAGGTAACATCTGTGAACTTTCATTGTAACATGATATGTTTTATAAGACTGTGGTTTTCAGTGTTCTGTTTCTTGCTGACCCAGAGAAAATTAATTGTCCTCTGAAAATACAAACTTGAGAGTTAGGTGCTACGTGTTATGTGTCCTCTGATGGTTTTGCTGACCATTCTAGGAAAACAAAAAGGTTAATTTCGTGGCTACGTATTACCCCAACAAACTTTGAAAAATGTCACCACCAGGAACATCACTTTCTCTGGCTGATATCCTTTATGCCTTAATTTGAAAGTCAAATGAGCATTTCTAGGCAAAAGAAATAAGAGCTAGGGTGTGCCGGTGGGTTTATTTTTAATTGGAAAAACAACTCCTGTTTCTTAAAAGTCAGGTAATGATTTCAGGGTGTTTATAAGCAAGACCTGAATAAAATATTAGACAATCATGCTTGAAAGCTCTTAGTGGTTGCCTAATCTAATACAAATAGAGGGAATTGTGAAAGTAATTGGGGTTTCTTTGTTTGCTACAGAACTTATAGAAAACTTGCCAAGTATAACATTTGATTCTTTTCAGATTAAGAACTGTGCTTCAAGTTCTTTGCATGTGACTAAGATTAATACTTTTATGTATTAACTGACAGAATGAAAAGTGCTACAGAAATGAATACACAGTATTCATACAATTCCATCTAGATCTGTAGAGGGGAGATACGCTGTTTATTATTGTCTTTTACTCCTAGGCTCCAAGTAATAATAATCATAGTAATAGTTATTATTATGTTTATTATAGCCAAATTCAAAGGCTGAAAGCACATGCTTCTATATAAAGAGATTTTTATTAAGGCCATCAGTTAAGTCATTGATCTGGAATGAAATTTGGATCGATACATTTTCAACTCTGCCCAAACATCTTTCCTGACCACATGACCAGCTTGTCTACAGTATGCTGTGGATGTCCACATAGGAAATTGCCAAGCACAGAAAGATGGATGACTTTTATTTAGAGAATATGTCTAACTGGGGCAAGAAAAAAAAATTAGGCACTGTGTGACTTGGTAAGGGACTATGTTTTCCTCTACTGAGCATTTCAGTATATATTGTAGTATTTCCTTAGGTGCCATAGAAATGATGTTTGTGTTTTTAATCAATATGTTCTGGTACCCATGTTAGGTGTTAGAATTACAAAGAGAATTCAATGAAAGTGAGTATATCTATGTATATATGAACATAAATATAGTTGAGATTTTTTACCTTTACAAACAGCACTCCTCCAAAACTAAATCTTTTCTGAACATATAAACCCAACTGTGTCTTCAAACGGTACATTTTGCCTGGTGGAAACTCAATTAAGGAATGGTGACTGGATTTACTTCTATTAGCATACAAAACCTCCATTTAAGAGATGTTTCAATGGTGACAAAAGAATTGCTTCCCTACTGCATCTTTAAAGGAAACAGGCAGAGGCTTTCTTGCCCTGCTGATAATCATTTTATTTTTCTTCCTGCTGATCACCCATTCCCCACTTCTGAAGACAAAGTGTCTTTTCTTCCTATAAAAGCAAATGAGAAATATTAAAACAAACCTAAGAACTTCAACTAGATAAAGATTATAATGACCACTACTATAAATACCATAAGCATTACCTAATATATAAAAAGTTGGTACATTTTCAGGGTCCTGTGATATATATTTTTTCCAATGCTAGCAGGATGCTTTAAAGTGTGTTCTCCTTATGAGATTTCAAATTCATCACCAGACAGTTATGTTCTCACTTTAGTATTAAAGGCACAGCTGAGGGTGCTCTATGAATAAAAATGAAAAGTAAATTCCACAGTCTAGTAGCTGTGAGCCCTTGTTCCGTAGGACTTGAGATTATACATTGGGTAAACTAATAGCCTGCTGATTCGACCTCAGTGATTGACAGGGAAGTAAAAAGTAAAATACAATGAAAATATATTGGGTTCTAGCTACCAAAACTTTTATTAGCAAGATACAAAAATCAGTACCAAGCCTTTGGGCTCTTAATGTACAGATTTAAAACAAAATAAAACATATAAAGGAAATATTCACAATCTTTTTATTTATGCACTAAAACAAAACCAGTGCTGCCTTCTTCCTTCTGTGGCAAAGCACAAAAAAGGAATCAAGACTGAGAAAGGCAAATGTTCACCCAATCCTGTGTCTCAGAGCAATTCTTTATTCTCCACCATGACAAGCATTCAAGGAAGAGTGTCTATACATCAGGGTGGGAAGGAATCTAGGAGATTCTTGAACTCAATGACTTGAATTCATAATAGGGGGTACTAATATACATGTTTACTGTAATATATAATAGAGGAGCAGCAACTAGAGAAAAGATAATCCAGAGACTGCCTCACCTGCAGATCCATCCCATATACACCCAATAAACACAAGCACTATTGCTGATGCCAAGTAGTGCTTACTGGAAAGAACCTGATATGGATGCCTGCCAGAGCCATACTGATACAAAGGAAAAGGCTTGCAGCTAACCATCAGACTGAACATGAGGACCCCAATGAAGGAGCTACAGAAAGGACTGAAGGAGCTGAAAGGGTCTGCAACACCCTGGGAAGAACAAAATTATCAACTAAACAAACCCACCATAGCTCCCAGGGACTAAAACACCAACCAATGAGTTCACATGGAGAGACCTATGGCTCCAGATGCATATGCAGCAGAAGAAAGCGTTTTCTGACATCAGTGGAAGGAGAGGCTTTCTAGTCCAGTAAAGGCTTGTTTCCCCAGTGTAGGGGAATGCCAAGGTCCTGAGGTAGGAGAGAGTGGTTGGAAGAGGGAGCACCTTTATGGAAGCAATGGGGGGAGTTAGGGAGAGAGAGGAATGAATGAATGAATGAATGAATGAATGAATGAATGAATGAATGAATGTGCAGGTGCGAATATACAGTACACATGGAAGCCAGAAAACACTCTTAGGTGTCAGTACGTGTTATTCTTCAGACACAATCTAAATTTATTGTTTTGAGACATGATATCTCAGTAATACGAACTCATCAAATAGGATATGCTGGTCAGCTAGTAAGGCACAAGAGATCTGTCTGTCTTCATCACCAGCCTGGCAGAAATGAGACTTTCATATTTACGATAAGACTATTGAAACAATGGACCACAACAAGTTAAATTCCTCCTAGGAACTGCATGCTGGGGGAAGGAAGAAAAAAGCTTACCCTTGGGCAAGAAAGGGAGAAAACTCATCTTCAGAAAGTGAATTACAATCCATTAGAAAATCTTGCAAAGGAGCTTTGAGCCAAAACAATAATGGGGACAGTGACCACACCTTCAATCAGACTGCATAGCTGTGAACATCCCGGCCATGTATTTAATGTGCGTCTTGTCCCAGGACAACAAAGATAGACATAGGGGTTACTAGGTTCCTTGTCCTCTTTCCAATATGCCCAACTAAATACATTTTTCTTTTCTACTTTGTACTACTATCTTTGCTCTTTTTTTAAAAATTGGCTTACTAAGGGAAGAGATCAAACCTAGATAGTTAGGGCTGTCATAGCAAGTTCACGACTTTGGTCACAGAATTACAAGTACATATCACGCTGCCCAGCTTCAGAAATGTGTGTTCTGAAGATGAAGCCTCATGACCTCATGCTTGCATAGTAAGCATTTTATGGACTGAGTTATCTTCCCAACCCCAATAAAAGTCTGTTCAAAGAAAGCTATATATACATTTCCAAGGCAATCTTTACTTTTTTTCATTATAAACTATTATTGAATTCAATGCCAATAAAGTAAGAATAGCTGTATTGCTAAGAAAGCTCCTGAATAACTTTCTATTTTATTGCCTTCCACAGGCATAAAACACATCAAAATAACTTCATTAATTTATGGCAACAATCAAAGAGATACCAGGTTAGAACAGGAGCTCTCTTGACAGAAGGCCACAAGCTGTGCTGAGCTTTCTCATTATGCCTGACCTTTCCCAATCAAAATTCACCAAATGTTGCTTGAAAAAAAAGCAACCTGGCCCTTCTTACCAGGTAGAGGACCATCTCAAGAAAAAAACTACATTTTTTATGTGACGGCTTCTCACTTCTTTGCTACTGTTTCCAGCCATGTAGTAAAGAGTCATTATAAATCCTAGTAAGTTTCCATCTATGGTTGGAAATGATAACGATGATTATCCTATCGGTATGAGCAAAAATCCTTTTTCTACATTTTAAAATAATTTTATTTCTTAGAAGATTCCACTAGTCCATAGAATTTGGCAGGATCATTTCAGTTCCCCCTCCAAATTCCACACCGCTCTCCCATCACACCATCCTCCCTACTTCACACCCTACTTTCTAAAACTGTTTGACTATCTGCTTAATAACCAATTGAGTACAATTGGTCTGGTACGTATTACAGGAGCGTGTTGTCATCCTTATGGGATGCAGTAATACAGATGGCCTAGCAATGAGTGAACACCAACAGTCACTTCCTTATTTCTATTCTTTTATATGCATGCTGTAGTTGTTTCTTCTGAATGTATGTTTGTGTACCACATGCATGTAGTGCCCTCCAGGACAGAAGAGCATATAAGATCTTCCTAGTGCTGGTGTTACAAACAAGTGTGAGCTGTCATAGGAGTGTTGGAGTAGAACCCAGGTTCTCTAGAAGAACAACCCGAGCTCTTAACCTCTAGGGTATCACCCTAGCCACCAGAGTCATTTCTTTCCAGCATGTTGAATAGCATCAATGACTCTCTCCATTAACCACTCCAGTGCGCATCACCATAAAAAGCTTCAGTGGTGAATATTAGGTGCAGTGTAAATGTGCTGTATATACATCTACAAATATAAACAGAAAGATCCTCAGTAACTTGCCATTTAGAAAAACATTTATAAATTCTCTGCTAGAACCTATGACTTCACTAATCATATATTTTCATTTTTGTGATCTTTAAATACATAACTATCTTTTTATACATTGCTGCTTTCTGTGAATAATAAACAGTTCATTCCTCTCTCCAACTCTCATCTCTAAACATAAAAGAGAAGCTCATTGATTTCTTGCTAGTTTTTTCTCTGTCCTGATAGTAAAATGTCATCCCTGTACCTAGCCCTACTACCAGTGCCACCATTTGCACACTCCCATTATTTGCATTTGTGTTACTTCCACACATTCTCTCTTATTCCACACAACACACAAATAGCATCATGAATCACATCTAAAGGGGTCTAGGAGTTACAAAGTGAAACAGCTCTTTGGGTGAAGCAGATATACATGTAGTAGTTTCTTCCTACCACACACCTTGTTTCATCTGTCTCTGTGCATGTACCTGCAAGTTTTCACAATTACCATTAAGCCCAAAGAGCCACCAAATTCTACCGAATACTTCTGTTAGCTGGTTTTGTCATGTTTTCACTGTCTTTCCATCAGAATTTAAGAAAAACCCTAGAAAGGAAATGATGAAGACGAGAAACCATCTGACTTAAGGAGGATACTGAGTACTCACAGTGGTTTTACTTCTTTCCTGATCTAGTAGTCTATCACTAAAGGCAGCTTCAGCAATGTGGACCAGTTTAAGCTTTACATTCAGGTACCAATAGAAAAAAATATAACTTTTTGATCCTCTTAAATAAGCACAGAGGGAAACAAAACAAGGGATAAGAAATAAGGGAAACTAATACCGCAGTAGTGTGAGATAACATTTGAAGCAGTGACGTTGTGTTGAATCTCTACTGCAGGTATGACTGTCTTTGTTTACATCCACCTATAAGGTTGGTAGCAGCCACATAAGTAATGAAAGATCTTCAGAAAGATTAATTATGCTATGGCAAATATTACTCGTGGTTAAGACAAATCTATATCTGTGATATATTCATAACCCTTCTAAAAGACAACCCAAATTAAGTTTAAAAAAGCAAGCAGATCATACTGGACCACAGTGGCCCAAGGCTAAAATAATGCCCTTTCTTCTTTACCCAAAATCAAATTCATCTAGTGAGAGCAGACACAGATAGAAAACTGTTTTCTATTCTAAAGAGCCATTAGGAGACAATTGGTGATGTCATTCCAACCCTCTTATGTTTGAAAAGGATTTCTGTACCTTCACATTTTGTAATGGTATATCTTCAGTGAGTACTTACAAAAGAGAAAGCCAGATGGTCTCAAAACTTCCATACAATTTCTTGTCACTCATAAATGAGTTGTTTTTGTACAAAATCAGCTCTGGCATTTGGGCTTCCTACAGTTTTTCTAGACTAAGGTAACCTATCTCCTAGTGTTCCCATTCATCAGGGGGCAGGATCCTGGTCTTACCCTCTTGGGGGACAGGTTTTGGTGGATTTTCAGTTGAAGTGGAACTACATAAGAAGTTCCATAAACAATGTTGTTGGTTTCTAGGAAATGATTTGTCTCCCCTATATGCCATTATTTAAAGATGGATAGAAACATTTGAGGCAGTTTACAAGGTCAAAGAATTCACAGATGGTTCTTGATGAGCACTGAGCAGAAGGTTAAGCTGTATGAGATTTGGCAAGTCTTCTTGGCCAGTCTCCTTTGACAGTCATTTTAGAAGGCCATCACTTATCTCTGTTCTGCTTTCAGGTTTCCCATTTGTTTGAGGGTGACTAGGAACTGTTGTGACAGGCTAGATAAGGTTGCTGTCTACATGGTCCTCAAGTTCAACTGAAGATTAGAGAAATAAAAAAGGTGAAGAAAATAGCCCAACAACAATAATGTCCGCTATCGGAGATGCTACAAATAAGTTTCACAGAGGCAGCGGTACCCAGGCTGCAGAGATTTAATTTAGTCCTAAGAGCACTTAGAAAAATGTTGAGCAGTCTCCCAGACCCATAAATTGTTTTCTTCAAAATGATCCAGGAAAAGTGTTTGAGCTCTTAGCCATGGTTGCTTTGGTCCCCTTAGCTAGCAGAGAAAGTATTTTAAATATGTTACAATGGTGAATTGGCATGTGCTATACACCTCTACTGACTTTTAAATATCAGAATCACTTCCACAAGACCAGATACATTTAAAGCCAAAGCTTTTATGCAAACACTTGAGAATGCGTGCGTTTAGTGTGGCAAGTATAATGCAATCACTTCATTTGAGAATAGCAATGTAAATCCCTCCCCTTTAAAATGTGTGCTTTATGCACAGAGGGTTCACATGAATGTTTGTGAAAGGCTTGGTTTCTGAGCACTAACTTATTGAAGAGCAGGCAATTTGAGTCTTGCTGCTTTGTGGCATTTGTAGCTCAATCAAAACTCCAAGCTGAGGGGCTTGGGAGATGGTTCAGTCAGTAAAGTTTCTTTCTGTACAACCATAAGCCATGCACTTAGATCCTCGGTGCCCATTTCCCCAGTATTGTTGGTGCATGCCTGTAAAACGCTTGGTACATGGACACATGGACACAGGTTGATCTAGGAAAATGCTGAGCTGCTAGTCTTGCCATGGTGAGCTCCTAGTTCTACATAAGACCTCATCCCAAAATCTAAGGTTAACTGAAACTTACCTCATATAGCCTTCTTACCTTCACACACCCACACACCCACAGTGAAGTTTATCTGCACACAGACACACACACACAGACCCACAGACACACAGACACACACACACAGACACACACACACACACACGGGGGGGGGGGTAGACAGTAAGAGAGACAGAGAAGACAGAAGAGGGAAGCAAGGGAAGGAAGGAGGGGTAAAAAGGAGAAGGGAAGGAAGGAGAGAAGGGGAGAGAGGGAGAGATTTATAAACTCAAAAATAAACAAATTTTGAATATGGTTTTCTGTGTAATATAATAAAATGTGTATGAAAGATAATGATCACTTATAAAATTGTCTTCAGAAAGGCTTTAGTAGTAAAATCACATGGGTGGGGGCTGTCTCAGTGTTATTGTATATAACTTAACAACATCTGTTTTGTTCAAGAAAGAATAAAAAAATAGTCGTTAGTCTCAAGTCAGCGACTGTGAAGTATACTTCTCCTTGATGAACTAAAACTCAGAAGTACTAATATAATTTTTTTAAAAGACACAGTCCTTTAAGATATCGATAAGTTGTTTGCTCCTTATTTGATATATAGGCATGATAAATGGTCCCACCAAACGTTTTCACAAACACTGAAAATCAACAAGAGTAAAATGGCTTGCTAGCATTAGTTGTAGAAAAATCTTAGTATTAAGAGGAGTTACTCACAAGGTAAGAGAACATAGCTGTGTTTGACCACATGCTCAGGACCCTAGGTTCCAGCTCCATCATGTAAACAAAACAAGACAAAATTGATAATTCAGCTATAGGAAAAGAATACTCTGGTAAGAAAACATGCAAAAATTCCTGCATGAAAATTTAATATACCGATGGAGACAGGGAAGTGATAGACAGGGGGTGAAAGGAGAGAAGGCACAGAATGCAGCATAGAAGAAGCAAGACAGTGCAGTCTATGCACAGACGGCCACATCAGTTCCCAATAAGGATGACAAAAGCATTAATGATATGAGTGGACATCGTTGGAACCACCTCAGAAACTGGATTTGACCTTATGATCTGATTTTGGTGACACATGGAGTTCGAAAGAGCTGGTAGATCATATAAGCCAAGGGATATACTTTGTTGACTCTATGCCCAGGAAACCATTAGAAGCATTTTATCAGACTTTGAATCTTAGAAAGTAAAATCTCACAAGTCCTATAAAATATATGATAAATTAGAAAGCTCAGTATCATGTATTTGTTCCGATAAAAACTAACAAAAAAATTAAAGGAAATAACTTGTAATCAGATGAATAGCCTAATATTTAGAAAAATAAATGAACACATTACAATTAAGATAGTATAAAAATAAATTAATATAATCATGTATTTGATAGTAAAAAATAATACATATGTAAACAAATATGTTAAATGCTGATACATAAAGAACATTTTAGGAAACTAATGGTAATTTTATAAAAAATTAAAAGGCAAGTATAAGTCATAATGAATAAATGGACACTGAAGCACTCAGGGCTGACACGTGTGTAATGAAGTGAGTGCATGCATGACATACAAGTTTGAAGGGATACAAATTGATCTTTTTATTTTACAGTGCTATTTTATTTTACTGTTATATTTTAATATTATTTATCTTTAAATTTTTTAAAAGATGTATTTATTTATTTATTTATTATCGATAAGTATACCGTAGCAGTCTCCAGACACACCAGAAGAGGGCATCAGATCTCATTGCAGATGGTTGTGAACCACCAGGTGGTTGCTGGAATTTGAACTCAGGACCTCTAGAAGAGCAGTCAAGCAGTTTGTGCTCTTTTTATTTTCTTTTTTCTTTATCTTTTTTTTTAAAGCATTTCGGAATAAAACTATGTAAATATATTTTTGTCAGTACTTGGCTTTTTAAAAGGTTTGATAGTGTGCTTTGAACATCTTACTAGTTACCATAAGCATGTAAAACATGTACATGTAAAACAAAACATAACATGGAAATAGTCAGAGTTTTCTTGGTGTGTATAGATTAAACAAAATGGTTTTTAAATACCAAAATTTGCCACAAGGCTATCTTCTTAGCTCTTGAGTTATTAATTTAAGGTCTAGGTGTACCACACTCTGAGTGGGTGCTATATACTTATTGTTGCTGGGTTTTTTCCCTAAGAAGGACTAAGGCTTACACTTTTTGGTCTTTCTTTTTTTGAGCTTCATATGATCTGTGAGTCGTTTCTTGGGTATCCAGACCTTTCTGGAGCTAGTATCCACTTATCAGTGACTACATATTATGTCTGTTCTTTTGAGATTGGGTTAAAACATAATCCTACCTGAAGACCCAATTACTCTACTTCTGAGCATATACCCCAAAGATGCTCCAACATACAATAAGGACACATGCTCCACCATGTTCATAGCAGCCTAATTTATTTATAATAAATAGACAGAAACTGGAAAGAACCCAGATGTCCTTCAGTTAATGAATGGATACAGAAATTATGGTATATTTATATAATGGAATAATACTCAGCAACTAGAAGCAATGACTTTATGAAATTTCTAGGAAAATGGATGCATCTAGAGATGATCTGTTTTTCTTGAAGAAATACAATATCAAGTCTGCTAGTATCTTAGTTAGAATTTCTATCATGAAAAAACACCACAACCAACAGCAACTTTGAGAGGAAGAAGTTTATTTTACCTCATGCTTCCAGCTAACAGTACATTGCTTCTGGAAATAGGGTAGGAACTTATGGTACAACCTGGAGGCAAAAAGGCAGATGCCACAGCAGAATATTCTTTACTAATTCACTCCTCTTGGGTAGTTTATCCTGTTTCCCTTTTGAAAATTATTTCTTTTATTTTTTTGACACTATCATATAATCACATCATTTTGCCCTTCCTTTTTTTTCTCCAAAACTTCCCACATACCCTTCCTTGTTCTCTTCAAATTTGCAGCCTCTGTTTTAGTAACTTTTATTACATGTGTGGGGGGGTATATTCTGGTGCCAGTGGAGACCAAAAGGTGTTGTATCACATAGGGTTAGAGTTACAGTTGATTGTGAGACACCATGTATGTTCTGAGAACCCAGGTCATTACAAATGCCGCGATTGCTTTTAACCAATGAGCTGTCTCGAAAGCTCTAAATTGTTAAAGTTTTATAGATAAAACAAAGGATGTTATCAATATGTGTGAAATAATCAGACAAAGATTATATTTAAAAAGAGAAGAATTCAGAAAAAGACATTTTCATGTTTTGTAAAATTTTGAATTATGTATTAAGAGAACAACACAGAGATGGACTTAATTTGAATATAGGAATCTGTGGCTCAGAAATGTTTAAAAATAATAAAAAAGTGAGCACAAGGAGTAAATACCTTAAAAAATATAATAGCCAGGGACTCAAAAATATCTTGGCTCTAGCCAAAGAAAGTTCATTAGATTATAGAGTAATAGAAAAAATATGTTGACAGAAGGAAATATAAAAATTATGTTAGCTGTACTGTTGTGCATAGAGAGAAAGAAGCTAATTATTGCCAAGTATTCATATAGCCAACTGAGGTCTGTCATTTATTTTTAACATGTTTTTTTTGGGGCGGGGAACAAATCTATCTCACTTGCTTACATATTGAAAAGATTCAGTTAAGAATGATATGGTATAATATGAATGCTTATTCAACTGTAAAAAAAAACTGAAAAGAAAGGAATAATTCCAAACACATTCTTTAAGGTTTGGATTATTTTGTTACAAAAACAAGATACGGAGACCTATATAGTTTTATGGACACAGGACACAGAAACTGGAAGGTTGGTGTCAAGATGAATGTTCCACCTTTCTAGCATTCATAGCAGAGAATCTATTCGAATAGACTCACCATCACTTTCTATTCTTTGATACACATATTACAAAAGACCTTATCTTTCTTGGAATTTGAGATAAATATTATACTGAAGAGAGCCTATCATTTGTTCAGAAAGTGTTTGAATAGATTTGTCTGGGTTCTGAGCTAACAACTATGCTTTACAAAGCCAATAACTGGAATCTACTTCTCATCCAAAGAAGTTTGGAGGAAATGCGGATATGCTAGAAGGCAGGGAAAAAATTGAAGGTGAGAGAGACACAAACTCACAACAGAAAGATTTATCCAGATACTTAGAAGTAAAGTGTCTAAGTGGTACGTGCAGTATTCTCAATTCTCTCAATTCCTTTTACAAATTATTTAATAAATGCAAGACTTCACACAAATGCTTTTATATGGTATGTTTTATTTGGAGATAATGCAAAGCTGTACCCAGAATTATTTCATGATGGATAGAGAAAACATCATAGGGTCATATATAACAGAGGCAAATCTAATAGAGAAAATGGGGAGAAATACATACTTCCTAGAAGCTTGGTGGGATGTCTCCTGCCTAAAATTTCCTGGAAAGGAGGATAATAGTCCGTTGGGTGGTGACCCATGAAAAAAACTGAAGTTATAGACCAGCAACTAACTAATAAATGATGCCAACAGTCTAAGAAGGTAGAGGACCAGAGAGAAGGGACTACAATACCAAATTCAAATCAAAGTTGTCAATCTAAAAATGGAGTGTATGCTCAATGTTTTTCTAATGGTACTGAAAGTACATTACCCTATGCAATTCATTTCAGCCATTTTAAAGATTTTATGTTTAATGAGGAAGACACAGTGTTGGTGGAAAGAACTGGTGACTGCCAATAGCCCTCCCTTCCCCACAATCTGCACCTTATACAGGTACATGCTGAATATGACTTTGTTCTCCAACCCAGAGCAGAGTCTCCTTCACCTCACAGAAGAGATGAGCAGTTAGACATGCCCAATTCGGTAACATTCATATAAAAGATATCAAGATTGGTCTCATTACATTTTCATCATTCTTTAATAATTATTGAAACAAAGGACTACCTACCATTGATGGCTCAATGGACCTTGTGTCCCTTCCTCTGCATTTGAGATGAGCTGAATACATTCGATGTTCTCAACAAATCAATTGCCTTACACCTAATTTACACCATTTTTCACTTAAAAACAGACGAAACATTGTGTTCTGCACGGAGGGTGATGCCACATGGGATAAGTACAAGGTTTTTATGCAAGTTGCCCGTTGATACCAGTGAAACAGAAACATCACTTCATTCCAGTATTAAAGTGACCAAAAGATTATTACATTTCTCACTTTAAAATTATTGGCATACCTGATTTTCTGCCTGCCTCACATGTTTTGGGAAAAGGCACTACGTACAGCCACAAGTCTCCCATAGAGAATCTCTCTGACTCTTTTCATAGGCATCAGGGGAAGTGATGTCAATGTTCCATCTTCTCCGTGGCCTGCAACAGAGCTTCACAGCTGTGGTAACAGCATTTTGGCTCTTACAACTCACTGAATCCAGATCCCTCCAAAACTCCTCAGAGACAGTGAAGACTGACAATTGTAGGACGGATCCTCCCACATTTGATTTTAAACTTCTCAAGCTCACGCCCAGATAATCTGGGTTTTAGATTCATTTTATTAACACTTTCAAGGAGAATTTAGTCACACCGTGCCAGTGTACTCTGAAATCATTTAGTCAACCTGTCAGACCAGACATATTATGGTTGGTTAAATACGGTGGGCTTTGCATAAAATGAAAACACGGTAAAAAAAACAAAACATACTAATGTAGATTAAACTGACTGCGGTCATGAGGAGAGCTGCCTCAAAGAAGAGGAAAACAAATAGAGGCCCTCTATGCTCTCAGCCACAAATTTGTCTCACACAGAGTCAGGCGACTGGGAAGACAACACTGACAATAATGATAAAGGACCATCTTGAACAATGGGTTATCCCTGAGATTACTTTAAAATTTCCCTTGAGACGCTTGTTTTCATTGCTATGCCATGATTTAGGGGTGTAAATGTATCTGGGGTTACATGGTAGGTCAATATTTAGGAAAATGTCATGCCTGTTCAGGGTAAGGCAGCAATGGTTCAGCAGATCTATCTAAGCACACATCTGAAGACGTGCAAATGCAGAGCTCTACTTCTCAGTGGTAATGTGTCACTTCTCATTAGGAATATAATAAAGCATGCTGCAAGGCCATTTAAGTCAGCAACCATTTTGACATAACTTGATATCAGGATGAACAGCTGTTGCCAAGAAGCGACTCTTAAGGAAAATAGAGATGCAATTAATCACCATTGGACAAGGAATACACAATTTTAATATTTCAAAGCAGCAGACATAAATTCTTTTTCTGTTTGTGAATAATTAGTTTTCTAATTAATTGTTTCTTCCACAAATCATCAAATATCCGAATATAAGCATGCATGCCTTAATGATATGCTTTCAAATTTGTAACATTCTATGAGTTTAGTCAGTCATAAATACTACAGTGAAAATGTTGACAGATGTTATACACAAGACAGCAGACACAAATAGTATAAAAGTATAGTCTTGCTTTAGAAAGAGAGAGAGAGAAGGAAGGAAGAAAGGAAGGAAGGAAGGAAGAAGGGAAGGAAGGAAAGAAGGAAGGAAGGAAGGAAGGAAAGAAGGAAGGAAGGAAGGGGGGAAGGAAAGAAGAAAGGGTGGAAGAAGCCCGAAAAGCATGAGTTTAATATGCTTGCATAGATGTATCAAAAGACATCTATCGGTGCTTCACAAAGTATGAAGTTAAGGAGTCCCCAGAAATAAAATAATATGAAGGTCTAAAATGAGAAGAGAGAACAAGATCTTACAAAATACTTTCACTAAATCATCTGCATGTGTCAATGATCACTATTAATTGCAATTGCTTTTTACATGTCTACATTATAGAAGTAACAAGTTGTAATTCAAATAATACTGATCAATAAATTCTTTCAAAGTTTTTGGCTTTCAAATTGACACATACTTTCTTATTGATATATGAGCTTTCATTCCTACTCAAGAGACAATCACATTCTCTAAAACAGCCTACTGTTTATTAGGTAATTTCTCAAAGTGCATAGTATGTGAGAATCTATGCTTAACACTAGTATAAAATATATGAATAACTGCTTCAATGTATCATTTATGTGTAAAGCTCTGCTTCACATTTTCAGTTTTTAAAGAGAACCTAAAACACATTAATCTGATGTGCACAAATAGCAGTAGTTGAGATGAATATGCAATGTGTGAATTTATTCACTGTGAATAAGACGTGAGGAGTCCAGACCAATATCAACCTGACATTAAGAATGAACACAAGCTTCACAGATCAAAAGAGGAACAAGACAGCCTTATCAAGAAGAAGTACTGGTCTTCCCAAATAGCAACACCATACTGAGGAGATGGAACTAATTGCCTTCATAAAGATAAAGACAGCATGTAACTTGCTAAAGTTTGAATGTGGAATGGCCGCCAAAGGCTTGTGTTTTAAAAGATTGCTTGTAAGCCTATATTGGGAGGTGATGGGAGTCTTTAAAATCTAGCGTCTATTAGAAAAAAGTTAGGTATATGCCTTTGAAGGTGTTATTGGGACTGCCCATTACTCTTTCTTCTCCTTCTTTTTCTGCTTCTCCTTCTCCTTCTTCCTCCTCTTTTTTGATTATCATTTTATAATAATAATAATATTAATTTAAATAATAAAATTATCATCATCATCATCCTTCTTATTCTTTCTCCTCGTCGTCTCTCTTATTCTTCTCCACCGACTTCTTACTTGCTGCCATAACCATTAAGTTAACAATTTTTCTTTCTTGTAAGTAAACTTTCTCTCTTGTATACTTTTCCACTATGATGTATTTTGCAAGCAAGAAGCCAAAGAATTAGGGAAGTGACTTCAAACCATAACTTTAGAGCCTGTGATCCATAATAGCCTTTCTTTTTTTCAGTTGATTTTCTCTGGTATTTTGTTTCATCAATAGAAAGCTGACTAGCATAGTACTTGAAGGGAAACAGAACGGCGATTAGGGCTGTTTCATTTACCCTTTTACAGTTATAAGGCCTTTGTTTGGAAAAAGTTCCAATATTGGAAAATTGACACAAATATAAATTAGTTGAGAACTACTGCAGTCATTGAATAAGATCTCTACATTTCTTTCATAAGTTGCTGATAACACTGTTTTTTTTTTTTTAACTTTTATTGGATATTTCAAATGTTATCCCCTTACCTACAACTACCATACTCCTCCCCCCTCCTTGCTTCTTTGAAGGTGCTCCCTCTTCCAACCACCCTCTCCTATTTCAGCAACTTGGCATTCCCCTACACTGAGAATACTAGCCTTCATAGGCCTCTTCTCCCATTGATGCCATACAATGCTATCCTCTACAAATGCAACTAGAGCCATGAGTCACTTCATATGTACTCATTAGTTGGTGTCTTAGTCCCTGGGAGCTCTGTGGTATTTCATTGGTGGATAATGTTGTTCTTCCCATGGGGTTGTAAAGCCTTTCAGCTCCATCAGTTCTTTCTCTAGATCCTTTATTGGGGTCCCCAGGTGTTCAGTCTGATGATTAGCTGCAAGCACCATCATCTGTATCAGTATGGTTATGACAGAGACCCTGAGGAGAAATCTATATAAGGCTCCTGCCAGTAAGCACTTTCTGACATCAGAAATAGTGCTTGGGTTTGGTGGCTGCAAATGGGATAGATGCGTAGGTGAAGCAGTCTCTGGATGATCTTTTTTTTAATCCTTCCTCCTCTGTTTGTTCTTGTATTTCCTCCCATGAGTGTTTGTTCTCCCTTTTAATAAGAACTGAAGCATCCACCTTTGGCATCCCTTCTTTTTGAGCTTCATAAGCTCTGTGAATTGTTTCTTGGGAATTCCTAGCCGAATACTATTATTCTGCTAAAGGGACATAACAATAAATTGACTAGTATCAGCTTATAAGTGAATTCATACTGTGTGTGTTCTTTTGTGACTCTGTTACCCCACTTAGCATAATAGCTTCTACTTTCATCCATTTGCCTAAAAAAATTCACGAAGTCATTGTGTTTAATAGCTTGAGTAGTACTTCATTGTGTAAATGTACCAAATTGTCTGTATCTACACCACTGTTGACGGACATCTGGATTCTTTCCAGCTTCTGGCTATTATTTTTTTTAAAAGGCTGCTATAATTATGGTGGAGCCTGTGTCATCATATGTTAGAGCTTCTTTTGAGTGTGTACCCAGGAGTGGTATAACTGGGTTCTCAAGTAGTACTATGTCCAATTTTCTGAGAAACCACCAGACTGATTTCCAGAGTGGTTGTACCAGTTTACAACGCCACCAACAGTGGAGGAGTGTTCCTCTTTCTCCACATCCTAGCCAGCATCTGCTATCAGATATCTGAGTTTTTGATCTTAGCCATTATGACTGTAGTGAGGTAGAATCTCAGGTTTGTTTTGATTTGCATTTCCCCAATGACTGAATGTTGAACATATCTTTAGGTGCTTCTCAGCCATTTGATACTCCTCAGTTGGGAATTCTTTGTTTAGCTCTGTATCTCATTTTTTAAAAGGATTATTTGATTCTCTGGAATATAACTTCTTGAGTTCTTTGTATATTAGATATTAGACTTCTATTAGATGTAGGATTGGTAAAGATCTTTTCCCAATCTGTTGGTTGCCACTTTATCCTATTACAATGTCCTTTTTCTTATAGAAGTTTTTCAGTTTTATGAGGTCCCATTTGTTGATTCTTGATCTTAGAACATAAGCCATTGGTTTGGACTTCTGGTTGTGTTCTGGATTTCTCAGATATTTAGAGTTAGTAGCTTTTTGATTTTTGCATTTTCTTTGACTATTGTGTCAATGTTTTCTATGATATCTTCTGACCCTAAGATTCTCTCTTGCATCTCTTGTATTCTGTTGGTGTTGCTTGTGTCTATGACTCCTGATCTCCTTCTATATTGGCTTGTTTAGTGTCAATTTGACACAAGCTGGAGTTATTACAGTGAAAGTAGCCTCTGTTGAGGAAATGCCTCTATGAGATCCAGTTGTAAGGCATTTTCTTAACTGGTGATCAATGGGGGAGGGCCCAGCCCATTGTGGGTGGAGCCATCCCTGGGCTGGTAGACCTGGGTTCTATAAAAAAGCAAGCTTAGGAAGCCAGGTAAAGCAAGCCAGTAAGTAACATTCCTCCACGGCCCCTACATCAGCTCCTGCTTCCTGACCTGCTTGAATTCCAATCCTGGCTTCCTTTGGTGATAAACAGCAATGTGAAAGTGTAAGCTGAACAAACCCTGTCTTTTACAACTTGCTTCTTGTTCATGGTGTTTTATGCAGGAATATAAACCCTGACTAAGAGATTTTCCTAGGTTTTCTATCTCAAGGGTTTTTTTTTTTTTTTTTTTTTTTTTTTTTGTGATTTCTCTTTTGTTTCTATTTTTTTTTTTAGACCCTGGACAGCTTTGTTCAATTCTGTCACTTGTTTGGTTGTGTTTTCTGTAACTCTTTAAGTGCTTTTGTCTGTTTCCTCTTTCAGGGTTCCTACTAGTTTACCTGTGTTCACCTGTATTTCTCTAAGCAAGTTATTCGAGTCTTTCTTGAAGCCCTCACTTATCATCCTGAGGTGTGATTTTAAGTCCAAATATTGTTTTCCTGGTATGTGGGGAAATTCACTACTGGCTGTGGGGAGAGATCTAGGTTCTGTTGTTGCCAGGTTGTCTTGGTTCCTAGGTTCTTGTGCTTGCCTCTTGCCATCTTGTTATCTTTAATGCTAGTTGATCTTGTTGTCTCTGACTGGAGCTTGTCTCTCCTGTGGACCTCTGAGACAATGGGCTCAGGAGGGAGAGCACTCCTGGTGCTCATCTCTCTGTGGGCAGGTTTTGAGTCCGCATGGCAGTGGACCAGCTCTAACTCTTAACACAGATGGAGTCCTGCAGGTTCCGGTCCCAGGCAGAACTGAAATACATGTGTCCCAAGAGTTCCTGGTGATCTCTCTCTGGATAGTCAGTGGAGAGAAAGTGGGGACTTACTACCTCATGAGGGAGATTGCTCCAGGGTACTCAGATCTCTGTGAGCACTCTGTGAGTTTCAATGGTGGTATACTGGCTCTGCTCATAACTCTTAAAAAATAATCTCAAATTGGTGACCTGCTTGTGTGATACACTCATGCAACAGAGCCACAAAAGTTTTGGGAGTAGCAACTACTATCTGATAGGGTTTAAGGCACATTCCATAATATGAAACCTATGGTTGAAAATGCTCTGTTGGCCAAGAACCTAAGACTAGAGAGGCCATGGACCTAGCAAAAAGCCGAATACTATTATTCTGCTAAAGGGACATAACGATAAATTGACTCCTAATTATATTTCTGCTGTATCAACTGCAATATCATGCTGTATCAGTATATCTTTAAGCCATCATCAAAGAATCTTTCATGTGCAGGAGATGGGAAATAATACACAGACCCACAACTGGACAATGTAAACAGAGTGAGAGACTTTGGAATATCCAGTCCCAATGGGGATGTCGTCATCAAAGCCCTTCATGCAGAGCTCTGTATATCTGCAGAAGAAAAGGCAGGAAAGATATGTATAATCCCAGAGAGGATGGAAGAAAACAAGTGAACAATGCCTTCCAGATACAAAAGTATCTGAGACTCATAGGAACTCACAGAGATTAAGGCAGTATAGACAGGGTCTGCACATGTTTAAGCCAGGTGAGGTACCAGCCCTGAGAGAGAACACAAGCCCTACTTCTAACCCAGAAGGTATCTCCAGGTGTCAACAACTAGCAAGTAAACACTCAGTCTTCTCCAATGAAGTCACACTGGGTCTACAAACCACACTTAAGGTCAGGTCCCTTGTCCAGACATAGATAGACAACACAAAACTAATTTAGAGGTATGTTTGAAGGATATTGGTTTTTTTTTGTTCCATACTGTTTGTTTGGATTTTTTACCCACCCTTGTGTGTCTCTCTGTCTGTCTGTGTGTGTGTGTGTGTGTGTGTGTGTGTGTGTGTGTGTTTTCTTCATGTACTTTTTCTTTGTTTTTCTGTTCTGGTTTGTTTGTTTTATTATCTAATTGTTTTCTTAAGAGAGAAACTAAGACGAGGAATTGTAAGAGTGAAATGTGAAGAGGATCATAGAGAAAACTAAGAGAATTGAGGATGAGGAAAGGGGAACTGTGGTCACAATATATTATATAACACTTTTTTTTCTTTTAAAAAGCAAAAATAAAATAATTTAATACAATATCAATCTAGGGCTTTTAGGTTCTCCTCTGCCAGAGTAATTTGAATCACCAATTTTTATCCTTCAAACAAACTTTCTTTTGCCATGTACATTTAGTTGGCTTCTTAACATACATGTTCAATTTGCTATGTCATCTACACCCAGAGGACAAAACATCTGTGTAGTTGAACACCTATCTCATATGGCATATGCTTGAATGATCTAAATAATAAAATCAAAATTTGGGTGTGAGTTTTATTTGTTAACTATCACAATGAAGAATAAAATAAAATCAGGAATATTATGTATATTTGTCTTAGGAAACACAAGTGGTGATTTTTTAATATGATCTTTTGTTATGTTAAAGATAGATTTTACCTTTCAAACTTTCCTGTGTAAATATCTCTCATCAGGACACAGAGATATTCACTCATACTCTATTCCTTATCTCTGACAGTCACTCTAACTTACGTTATAAAATAAGCTATGAACAAATTATATGAAAGTGATACATAATAAAAGAGAAGACGATAACTTATAAAAGTGATTAGAATGAAGTCAAGGAACTCGAGAGCTAACAGGAATGTAAGTCAAAAAAGCAGTAAAAAATAACTTCAGTTCTCCAGACTCCTGCCATCCAACAGCATCACACATTACTCATAGTTGAAACTTTTTCTCATAACCATTGAATACATTCCTGAGATTATGAGTCTGATGGGCCATGCTTTTTGAATATTTGATGTCTTGCTGAAAATGTAAATCCTAATTTGGCTTCTGTTGCTGTGACAAAGCATAGTGACCTATAGAGAAAAATCTTTTGTGTAATGTATGGAGGTAGCAACTGTCAATAAAATGCAGATCAATCTATAAACTTAGGTAGGAAATAGAAGGAGGGAAATCAGTAGGGAGACTGAATTCTGGGAGAAACTCAAGCATGGGAATTGGCAGAGAACATGGAGAGGTCAGAAGCATGTTAGCTGAGTAGAGGCAACCAGCCACGTGGCAGATTAGATATAAGTGATAGAATATTACGTTCTAATTAGGGAAGAGTCAGTGCTTATGATCTAGGTATTTATAAATCTATTTGAGTCTCTGAGTCATAATTCTGAGATCCTGGTGCACAGGAGAAATTTTTCATTTTACAAATATTCATTTTATAATTACATATTTCAATGTATAATTGATTTTATGAAATCAATTGGGAAAGAATGGCTCTTTTAACTTCTTGGTTATAATTCATCATCAAGGAAAACTGAAGTAGGAACTCAAGGTAGGATCTTAAGCAAAAACCATGAAGGCTTGTCATTTACTATATGACTCAGGTTTAAGAACTTTCTTATGTAGCCTAGTCCCAGTTAGCTAGGGATGGTACAGTACATGGTAGACTGGGTCCCTCTGGTCAATTAACTGTCAAGAAAATAAAGTCTTAGTCACAAGATATTTTGATCACAGTAGTTATTCAGCTGAGGTCCCCTCTTCCCAGGAACTCTAGGTTTGTGCTAAGTTGACAATAAAAAGTTACAAGCACACTTGTCACATACATTGTTACTGTGCCCCACTAATCACATCTCTTTACTCTGTTTCCGTCTATAGAAGTGCCCCCTTTTCTTGGCCTTTTGGAGGAACACAGATGAATTTGTACAGGGCATCATAAGGTTATTGGGGATAGTATTACTTCATCTTTATAATTAATTTTACTTTGGTGACTAGGTCAGAATGCGACAACAAGTGACTTATGTCTGCCTTGATTCAAAAACATAAAGAAGCAAACCCTGCATGTTGATAACATAGAAATTAATATCAATGCCATATATGTCAACCCAATTATGTATATTGCTATTTTTGTAATTCATAAAACTTTAATATATTGATGTATAAATATCTTATGCCTGAGCATGCATTTTGCATAACATTTTGATGTCTATTAATGAGCATTACTGAGAAGAGTAATTTCAGGTGAAAAATCATCATCTCAAATTTTATGTGTTGCTTTGTTTTTTAAGTAGACTCTGTTAAAAAAAAAAAAAAAAAAAAACCTGGTTTTGACCTCTTTTGACCCATTTGTTTCAAGAAAATTTGTTCTGCAGATTTGTAATTTTTAGATTCCCCTTTATTCAATATGTTACAGAGCACTGTTATCATAATCCATTTTGAAATTCAAAGTGCTTGATACTCAGCCAATGAAAACTTCTTCAAAAAAACTCTCAGGTTCTCCTGATGAGCAACTAATATTTCCTCACTTTCTGATAGATCATTGTGCACATGACCTGCCCTCAACTTGTAATCATACACAATCTTTGTGGTTCTTTGAATAATTAATGGCATTTAGACTTTTTACATGTTCTAGATTGCTTCTGAATTTTAAATAAACCCCTTTAACAAAATCAACCCAAAGATGAAGGGGTTTGTTGCTTTTTGCATTTCTGTGTTACCAAGCCATCACTGAGGAATGTCAGAGCAAAATATCCAGGTAAGACCCTGGAGGCAGGAATCATAGAGGGATGCTGCTTGCTGAGTTCCTCTCGACCTTGCACATGTGTGCTTAGAAAGCTTTCATTTATAACCTAGGACCATTGCTTAAAGACAGCATTTCTCACAGTACACTGTGATGGTTTTTCTAGATGTTTCTCTATCTATTCAAGTTGACAATCAAGATTAACCATTAAAATTACACACATACAAACACACACACACACACCACACACACACACACACACAGCACAAGTGAACCTCAGCAAGTTGTAGCTTCATATTATCTATCTTATGTTACTCAGCAGGAGGGAAGAAAGAAAGGAAAAAAAAAGGAAAGATGGAAGGAAGGAACTCAGTAATTCATGCCTGAGTGAAATAGCATACATCTATAAATCCAAGACTCAGGAGACAGAGGCAGGCTGTGAATTCAATACTAATAAAGGCAAACCCCTACAGACGAGCTCACAAACCAATCTAAACCAGACAGGTCTTCAGCTGAGGCTTTTCTCTCAGGTGACTCTAGGCTCTACCATGCTGATAATTAAAGGTAATTGAGACAACAGTTAACATGGTAACAAGATTTTCCTATTATAATCTCTCTTAAAAGTTTCAAAGCTGTACCAGTTCCATTTAGATCATAAGAATCTATTTTGCATTAAAGTTTTTAAAATATGAGAGGTTGAGAGCAAAGCTTACTCTGTGGATGTATTTGTCCCACACCAATTCTTTAAAACAATGTATTTTATCTGCTTTTGCTAATTTGACAGGAAGCCGACTTCATTTTAACCATGTGGATTTTATAAGGTTTGATTAAAATTGCAATTCTAAAACTGTTATGAGTCAAACTTTTATAGCCTATCATTTATTTAATATGTTCACTTTGTAGGTTGAGGGTCGGGGATGGCTTGTTTGTTCTACAGGGCTTAAAATGGAACCCAAGGCCACATGCATGGTAGATAAATGTGTACAAGTATTCTATATTCACAGCCCAAGACTGGCCTTTCATGTCCTTTAAACGTTTATATGTTGCTCAAACAATTGAAATACTTCAAAAGGAAATTAATTTTATCTTGTGAATAAATATTTAAAATGTTGAAAAGTGGTGGATAAAGAAACAGCTTGGGGGTTAAGAGCACTTGCCACATTTGCAGTGGATATGGGTTCATTTCTCAGCACCCAGGTGATAGTTTACAATCATGGTAACTCCATTCCTAGGGAAACTGGAAAGGGCCCAGATGTCCTTCAACAGAGGAATGGATACAGACAATGTGGTACGATTACACAATGGACTATTACTCAGCTATTAGAAACAATGACTTCAAGAAATTTCTAGGCAAGTGGATGGAGCTCAAAGCTAACATCCTGAGTGAGGTAGCCCAGTCACAAAAGAACACACAGTGAGTATGCACTCACTGATAAGTGGATACTACCCCAAAAGTTTGAAATACCCAAGAAACATTTCACAGAGTTTATGAAGCTCAAAAAGAAGGAAGGCTAGAATGCAGATGTCTAAGTCCTTCTGAGATGGAAAAACAAAACACTCATGGGAGAAAATACAGGGACAAATAGAGGATCAGGGATTGAAGGAAAAATCTACAGAGACGTCATCACCTGGGATCTATCCCATCCATATGCAGCCACCAAACCCAAGCACTATTGCTGATGCCAGGAAGTGCTTACTGGCAGGAGCCAGATATGGATCCCTCTAAGGAAACCATACTGATACAGCTGGGGATGCTTGCAGCTAACAGTCAGATTGAACATGTGGGCCCCAATGAAGGAAATAGAGACAGGACTGATGGAGCTGAAAGGCTTTGTAACCCCTTGGGAAGAACAACATTATCCACCAACCAAACTCTCCAGAGCTCCCAGGGACTAAACACCAACCAATGAGTACACATGGAGAAACCCATGGCTCTAGCTGCATATGTAGCAGAGGATAGCATTGTCTGGCACCTTTATGGAAGCCAGGGGATGGGGAGAGAGAATGGGAGTGGGAGGGAAAGGGATAATATTTGAAATGAAAATATCCAATTTTTAAAAAGAAAAACATTAAACACACACACACACACACACACACACACACACACACACACACATACACACACAAACATTGGCTTATTTTTAAATTGCCTTGGCTACTTCAAAGGCTGGGCATTCCTAAACCTCCTTCTTCCCTGGGCCCAACTCAGTAAGTGGCTAGTGGTCATTTACCCGAAATCTCACATGGCTTGTTGGCTTTATTTCCTGTCTCTCCTGTGTCCCCCAAGTCATGGTGTTTCTCCTCTGTTCCACTCTACATCCTACCTGAGCAACTCTCAGGGTCCTGCCCATGTCCAGTCATTGGCAACTGACATTTTTACTGATCAATCAAAAACCAATGGGGGAACTTCAGCATCTGGACAGAAAGATTCCTGATTGAACCAAGGCATTAGAACCAGCCTCCAACAAAGAGGTTACAGGATCAATATCCAAATATTTACAGAAATGACCAGAACACACTCCAGTGAACTGTTTCCTCCAACTGTTATTTTTTTACCTACCCATCCACCTTCTACTTCCTTTCATTCTTAATATACTATAATGTAATTATTCCATCAAGTGATTTGTCCAATCATTAGATCACAGCGCTCCTGATTGACTTATCCTTGGAAAAGCCCTCACAGAAGCAACTGGAGATTTGCTTTACTGATCTTCTAGATGTTGCTCAATCTGTTCAAGTTGACAGTCAAGATTAACCATTAAACTTTTCGATATCCAAAGTTAGAAGCAGCACAGGTGAACCTCAGCAAGTTGTAGCTCCATACTCTCTGTTGCATATTACTGAGCAGCAAGGAAGATGGTTTGCAGCTTTAAGTCCAGCACTCAAAGGGCAGAAGCAGGCTGGATTTCAAGTACAGCTTGAATTACATAGGGAGTTCCAGGACATCCGGGGATACATAGTGAGAGTCCCTGTCTCAAAAGGAAAACAAAGGGTGGAAGAAGAAGAGAAAGGGAAGAAGAAAGGGAAAGGGGGAGAAAAAAGAAACTATTAATGAGTTCAACTATGTGGTTAAATATTAAAGAATTAGAGTAAGGGAATAAAATGATTATAAAACAATAGACTCTGTAAAGTTTCATTTGTATAACATTGAAATCACAGGATTATAGAGGTGGAAAACATATTAGTGTAAACTGGTTCCAGTTTGTAAAGGGAGCTACAGTGGCTGCATTGGCAGCATTATGAGTTTCTTTCCTGAACTGTTGACATCATGGCTATGGTAGTACCCACACACATTTCCAGCTGTGATAATGTGCATAAAACAAAATGCACAAAATGCAAACAAGTGAATTAAAAACTGGCAAAGGTCGAATATCAGTGGATAATATGACTGTCAATATCCTGGCTTCCCTAGCACACCACATATACAGGGCATTACTCTTGGAAGAAAGCAGGTGAAATTCACAAACAACCTCACTATCTGACTCCTTCTAACTGCACGTGGATCCAAAGCTATATATGTTCAATATAATATATTGAAATGAGTAACTGAATAGTCCTGTGTTTCAAAGAACATAAAATCTTTAAAGGTATCAGACAATTTCTTGTAGCATGGGGATAAAACATGCATTAGCTGTCTTATATAATAGATAAAAACATAATATGCATTAACAGTTTTTTACCTACTGCTATTAGTATCATTATAACTGTTGTACTTTTTTAATTATTAAAATTAATTCTGAGATTTTTTTTGTACTACATTTTGTCTTTAACAAACTTAACTACTGTCTTTCCTTTCTTCATTACTCATCACTTAAGATGTTGATTGAAATTGTCTTCCTACTACAATTTAGAGTCACCTGGGAAGAGAGCCTTAATGCATCCTTTGGACCTGTCTGTGTGAGGTATCTTGATTATGTTAATGAATAATGTGGGAAGATACCGGTCACTGTGGGCATCATCATTCCTTAGGTTTGGATGCTGGAATATACAATGAGAGAACTGAGCTGAAAGGTAATCATGCATGCATTCATCCTCTTTCTGCTCTTGACTGCAGATGCACTTAGCCAAGCCCCTTCCGTGATTTGTGCACCGTGATGGAATGTAGTTTGGAACTGTGCACTGAATAAACCCTTTCTCCCTTACAGATGTTTTCTCCCCCAGAGTATTTTATCACAATAGAAAGGAAACTGGAAGAACTCTTCATCCCTTGACCATGATTCAGTTTTCCTCTTAAATTTAGGACTAAGTAGAGTCTTTCATATCTCTATAAGAGAATATTTGTTCTTCATCTCCCATACCCAACACAGATGGTAAATTGTGTGAGAACAAAGGTTTATCTGGTTTGGTTCACTCTAGCATGTCTAGCACTGACAGTGTCTGACAGGATACAAGCTCAGAGCTATTTATTCAGTAAGTAAATGTTATATTAAACTGATGAGTGAATGTTGATATTAAAGTTAACAACACAAACTTAATGTTCCCTCTGTTTTAATAACAACTTCTGTTGCATGAGAATACTGGGAGAGATATTTTTGAAAATATCTTTCAAAATGTTTTAATTAAAATACACATAAAATGATATTGAAATAATTTTATTCACTTGGAAATCAAAAAAATAAAAGTAGAAAGTTAAAAACTCAAGGAGATATGCACCTCCAGGTTTTGACGCCATTTTCCTTATATTTCATACATAACATAGTGTTGAGAGGCAGTTCCTTTTTCAACTGCTCATCTAATTTTACATCTCTGCTACTACCAGCTAGTCAAGTAGAGTAAGTTCTTAAGAGTCCCAGCTCTCAGAGTACAGGCTTACCTACCTCAGACCACACATGCTTCAAGTTCGACATAAACCCCATGCTAGAAGTTTTCTTCTCCCCCTATAACCTAGAACTTTGTTATTAATCACATTGAACATATAAGCTCTTCACCTCTTCAGAACATTCACTTGCCCTTTATTAGTTTCTCTAGGAAGAAGAAGTGATACTTTAATGATATCTACATTCAAATCTCTAGGACTTAAATTTTAAAGCAGAATTTGTATGTCATTGTGAGGAATTAACTAGCTCTGGGGATAGCTGTTGTGTGTTTGTCTGTTTGTTTGTTTATTCACAGAGTCCTTTTTTACATAAAGTCTGTTGAGAAGAGCAATAGTCTGAGGAAGACCAAGTGGTCTTTGGGAGACTTGAACAAGTTTCTGTGAATTTTCAATAAACAGAAGCTCTAGAGGTCAAATGCTCATGACTTACATAGAAGACTGTGGCCTAATGACAGTCCTTCACAGAAGGCAGGAGAAAAGATGACTTACATTTCTGATGGCACAGAAGAAAGCACTTGGACCAGCATAATTACTGTGAACTGATCAGATCAAGGAATCCCATTCATCTTTCAGGGACTAGGTATGAAGCACAAAATAGTGGTGATAGGGCATAGTATGGATCCAAACTTACAACCACAAAGCAGGGTTTTGAGGACACAACATATTAGGCCAGAATGGTCGTGGCAACATGAACAATGAGAGATTAATCCACACAAAACCCAATAATGGAGAAGAAAGATACTAATGAAGTCCCACCACTATCTTATTGTTGGAGTTGTTGGCAATTAATGACTGCTGAGTTAGGGAGATTGTTATCTTTGGGGGTGAAGCCCATGAGATGTTACCCATGCTTCCAGTAGGTGATCCTTAGCCCAGCTACAGACAAACAGTACCAAGTAAATTCAATGGCTATTTAAAACCAGATGGAGATAGAAAATTGATAAAGATATAGAAGAGGAATTGAAGGGGGTAAATAGAGGGTTAATTTTGCTCAAAGCATATTATGTGAATATGTAAATTCTCGCGTGATAAAAGGAAAACAATAAGCCCAAACAGTAATTCTGTTTTTCCAACATTCCTCCTTGGAAGTCCAAGTAGACTACAGTAAGCCAGTGCCACCTTAGGTGAGCCTTAGCACAGAAGTTGTTCACATCTTGGTGTGGAAAAGAGATGAGCACAAATATCCCATTTTTTCTGGGAGACAAAGAAATGATGAATGTTTATTTCTTGAAGCAGGGATGAAGAACGCTACAGATAATTTCTGAAGTAGATTCTCCAAATAAAGAAATCAAGGAATATCAGAGCTTTGTGTAAAAACTTAAACATTCATATGAGAAAAATTCACCATCACATGGAAACAGAGGGCAGGCATGTGTCTGACCATTACAGTCCAAATCCAAAGCTCTGTTTCTTCATACACTGTGTATATTTTTTTTAATGTAGGCAGGAATTCCCCAAGGTGAAGGACTGGAATGCACTTCTAAAAGGTGTAGAACAAAATGACTGATTTGAGCTTGTAATTTCTTTGGAGGGCATTATCAGAAACAGAAAAACAAAACAAAACAGCTTTGAAGCCATGATATTAACAACCTTTTCAAAGGACCCACACCAAAACCCAATATACCGCATAGATGGCTTTCCTTAAAACTTCTGTCTCCTAGCAAGCAAATACTCCTAGGTATTTATAGCTATCAGGTATCTAGCAAGAACCAGAGCAACCACATGACAGAGTTGCACCCTTTGAAGAAATGCAAAGAAAGAATTTAGAATGGAGAGACACACTAAATATATAGCAATAAATAAATAAATAAATAAATCAATAAATAAATCAATAAATAAATCAATAAATAAAGGAACCGTAAAAGTCTTCAAGAGCTAAAGGTGTAGATCACAGACACAGGCAATGTTATCTTTTTCTCTCAGTCCCTTCCTATTTATTGACAGGCAATGGAGAAGTCATTGAGTAAATAGGGGTGGAGGACGCATCACCCTTTTTATAGATACATGGGCAGGTCGATGAGAGTTTTGCCCATTATTCAGTATAATGCATTTGGATTATCTAACTGATCCATGCGTATGTTTAATTTCCTATAACATTGTGTCCTACCTATCAGCACAGCTTTGTAATTTTGGCCAGCTGCAGTTTCTATGCAGGACAGAGGACTCCACTGCCTGACAATGGGAAAGGAAAAACCCAAGCTACACTTTACTCACACTGCATGCTCAGACTTAACCTACAAACAGGTTTCACAGGCATAGTCCTCTTAACTCCCAATTGCATTCTTTGTAAGCCAGGCACTGAACTTTACAGCTCTGCAGAAATGCGTAACCAGGTGGGCCCTCTGCTCAACTTAAAACTTTGCTGCAGTATCTTGAGAGTTCTGACAATTTTGAAATGTTTGAATTTTGGGCTAACTAAGCCTTGAAATCCTGGAGCTAACTCTGTAAAGGATGCTGCCCTTGCTCAAATTCTTGAAACAATTTCTTTATGAAACAGACATGTTTTATGCAATTGTATGCTGCTTTCCCAGAAATAAATGTACCCCAAGAAATAGGAAAAAACAATTTTTGGCTCATGACATCAATGAAATGTAAAGGCATACTTGCAGAAAGAAAACATAAATAATTGTTTGAATCTAATGATTTTAAAAATTGAAATAAAATCTGCATTGATAGGAAATACTTGTTACAGCAGATAAATAGTTTACATATCTAACTTACTTTTGACATGTCCTTCTAGTATAGAATCAATGCAACTGTAGTGATTCCTAACATCCCTTCTCCTTCTCTAGCTTCTGCTAGCTGACACTCATATTGAACACAGTAATAGAATTTTGAGATGAAATCTCACAGTTCCGATTTGATATAAAGGTAAGCAAGGATTTCAGGACTGAAGATAAATGTCCCAACCACCTTACAAATAATGATATTCCTACACAAATGTACCGATACCCAGTTACAGAAATGGCCTTCCAGAATGGAAAGAGCAGACACCAATAAAATCAAAGATGTTTCACTAGGTTTCTGGCAGATGTGACAGGCTATGAGTCTCCTGTTCGGTTAATAGTTTTTGAAGAACGACAAAATTCATGAGGAGATTTGGAAACCTAAACTGGAATACATAGAATCCTCCAAAATTTTGACCATAATTAGAGTTAATGTTTCAATTCTAGCCTCAATTGAAAACAATACATAAAAAATATCTTTGTGGATTTTGTTGTTGCTGCTGCTACTGCTTTTTTACTTTATAATTCCTTGTTGTTTGTTTCATTGTTATTGTCAGGACTTCCAGTAGAGATGGAAAAAGGCAGTGACCTGAAACATGGTCACCATTCCAGTAACTGCTTATGTTTGAAAACAAGAGAACAGCCAATGTACTTAAAGATTTGGCGGAAAATATACAAATACTTGCAAGACGAACATATTAAGGATGTTAACCTCACAATAGAAAAAGTCAAAGTAAACTAAATTTAAAATGTCTATCACTGGCAATTCGTGATATGAAAGAACCAACAAAATACAGAAAAGAGAAAGGAAATATTCAGAAACTACTGAGCATTATTGAGAGAAAGATTGATGCTTGTAAGTCTAACTAATTGGTGTAACTATGGAAACTAACATAGGATGCAAATGATAAAATAGGCTTCACAGGAAAAAAAAGAGAACACAGTGTTTTAAAAATAACAGGCTTTGCGACCTCCGATTATATTAAGAAAAAATTTATTGTGTTGGTAATGGGAAAGTTCATATACTATGCTTATTTTTCTATAAACGGGAGTTCAAAGCGTCTATAAGAACATCACCCACACAAATTTAAAGTATCTTTGAGGTATGTTGATTTTTTCATATATAGGATTAAAATAAATTTTCTCATCTTCCAACTTACTTCATAAAATGAGATCATTCAGGGTTTCTTCAGTATAGCACAACTCCAGACAGGTAAGAAACAGCCATAGATTCAAAATTAACCATATGGGTTAAATAAAATACCCCTCCAAACACACACACACACACACACACACACACCTGGTGATATCTATGTTTTCAGAGGAAATACATCCTAAAGTAGCAGGAAAACATAGAAAACAATTTAAGACACTACAATAGTACGATTCAATCAAATAGATAAATATGAAGCTTAAAGTGAAGGAAGAGAAGTGAGCTCTCTCCATGAGCCTATAAGCACAAGTCCTCTCCCTTTTCATAATTTATCAGAGGTGGTTGGTTTCAAAGTATTAGGTTATCTAAAAAAAAAAAAAAAAAACCCTAGCCAGACTAACTAGAGGGCAAAGAGAGAGTATCCAATATAACAAAATCAGAAAGGAAAGTGGGGACATAACAACTGAAACTAAGGAAATTCATGAAATCATCAGATCCTACTACAAAAACTTATACTCCACAAAATTGGAAAATCTGGAGGAAATGGACAAATTCCTAGACAGATACAAGATCCCAAAGTTAAACCAAGACCAAGTAAACCATCTAAATAACCCTATAACACCTAAAGAAATAGAAGAAGTCATCAAAAGCCTCCCAACCAAAAAAAGCCCAGGTCCAGACAGGTTCAGTGCAGAATTTTATCAGACTTTTATTGAGGATATAACACCAATACTCGCCAAACTATTCCAAAAGATAGAATCAGATGGAATATTACCCAACTCATTTTTTGAGGCTACAATAACCCTCGTACCTAAACCACACAAAGACCCTACAAGGAAAGAGAACTTCAGACCAATCTCACTTATGAACATTGATGCAAAAATACTCAACAAAATCCTTGCTAACCGAATCCAAGAACACATCAAAACCATCATTCATCATGACCAAGTAGGCTTCATCCCTGGGATGCAGGGATGGTTTAACATAAGGAAATCCATCAACGTAATCCACCATATAAACAAACTCAAAGACCAAAATCACATGGTCATCTCACTAGACACAGAGAAAGCATTCGACAAAATCCAACACCCCTTCATGTTAAAAATCCTGGAAAGAACAGGAATCCATGGCCCATACTTAAACATAATAAAAGCTATATACAGCAAACCAACAGCCAACATCAAACTTAATGGCGAGAAACTTGAAGCAAGCCCACTAAAATCAGGGACTCGACAAGGCTGCCCACTCTCCCCCTACCTATTCAACATAGTACTGGAAGTCCTGGCTGGAGCAATTAGACAGCAAAAGAAGACCAAGGAGATACAAATCGGAAAGGAAGAGATAAAAACATCACTCTTTGCCGATGACATGATAGTGTACTTGAGTGACCCCAAAAATTCCACCAGAGAATTCCTACAGCTGATAAACAAGTTCAGCAAAGTGGCTGGATACAAAATTAACTCAAACAAATCAGTAGCCTTCCTGTACTCAAAGGACAAACATGTGGAGAAAGAAATTAGGGAAAACGTACCCTTCACAATCGTTACAAAAACTATGAAATACCTTGGTGTGACTCTAACTAAGCAAGTGAAGGACCTGTATGACAAGAACTTCAAACCTCTAAAAAAGAAATTGAGGAGGATCTCAGAAAATAAAAAGATCTCCCATGCTCATAGATTGGAAAAATCAACATCTTAAAAATGGCCATCCTACCAAAAGCAATCTACAGATTCAATACAATCCCCATCAAAATTCCAACCCAGTTCTTCATGGAATTGGAAAGATCAATGTGCAATTTCATATGGAATAACAAAAGACCTAGAATAGCGAAATCCATCCTCAACAACAAAAAAACATCTGCGGGAATCACTATCCCTGACCTCAAGCTATATTACAAGGCAATTGTGCTGAAAACTGCATGGTACTGGTACAGAAATAGGCGTGTGGATCAATGGAATAGAATAGAAGATTCAGAAATGAACCCTCATGTATATGGTCACCTGATTTTTGACAAAGGAGCAGTAAACATTCAATGAAAAAAGGACAGCCTATTCAACAAATGGTGCTGGTCCAACTGGCACTCAGCATGCAAAAGAATGAAAATAGACCCGTTCTTATCTCCTTGTACAAAGCTCAAGTGTAAGTGGATCAAAGATCTCCACATTAAACCAGATACACTGAAACTATTAGATGAGAAAGTAGGGAAAACCTTAGAACACATAGTCACAGGAGAAATTTTCCTGAACAAAACACCAATGGCTCAAGCTCTAAGGTCAAAGATTAACAAATGGGACTTAATGAGATTGCAAAGTTTCTGTCAGGCTAAAGACATCGTCAAGAAAACAAAACAGCAACCAACAGAATGGGAAAAGATCTTTACCAACACCACATCAGATAGAGGCCTAATATCCAAGGTGTACAAGGAACTCAAAAAGCTAGACACCAGAGAATCAAATAACCCTATTAAAAAATGGGGTACAGAGCTAAACAAAACGTTTTCAGTTGAGGAACACTGAATGGCCGAGAAACACCTGAGGAAGTGCTCCACATCCTTAGCCATCAGGGAAATGCAAATCAAAACAACCCTGAGATACCACCTCTCACCAGTCAGATTGGCCAAGATCCAAAACTCAGATGACAGCAGATGCTGGCGAGGCTGCGGAGAAAGAGGAACACTTCTCCACTGTTGGTGGGGTTGCAAGCTAATACAACCACTCTGGAAGTCTGTCTGGCGATACCTCAGAAAATTGGATATAGTACTACCTGAAGACCCAGCTATTCCACTTCTGGGCATATACCCCAGAGACACTTCAATACACAACAAAAATATGCACCGCAATGTTCATAGCAGCTCTATTTATAATAGCCAGAAGCTGGAAGGATCCAGATGTCCTTTAGAAGATGAATGGATACAAAAATTGTGGTACATATACACAATGGAATACTACTCAGCCACCAGAAACAATGACTTAACCAAATTCTTAAGAAAATGGCTGCATCTAGAGAATATCATCCTGAGTGAGATAACCCAGTCACAAAAGAACAGACATAATATGCAGTCACTGATAGTGGGATGCTAACCCCAGAGGCTTGCACTCCCCCAGAAACAACTCACAGACTGTATGATGTCCAAGAAATAAAGAAAACAAAAAAAAATATACATATATTTACAAAACAAGAAGACTTTGACTATTTCCATGTTCTGTTTTGTTTTACATGTACTTTACGCTTATTGTAACTATTAGGTTTTCAATGCATACTGTCAAGCCCTTGAAAAAAATCAAGTTCTGACGAAAAAAATATATTCACATGGTTTTATGTAAAAATTATTTCAATGTCTGAAAAAACATTACTGACAAAAATGTATAATCTTAAGCAAAAAATGTTTAAAATCTGTACATTTATCTTTGTTTTGTAAAATAAAGTCGTTTTAAAAAAAAGAATAAAAAAAGGTCATGGAAAAAAATGTCAACATCAACAACAGTGTCACAGGAATGCCCTCATTCCAAAATAGCTACTTCCTAGCCCAGGGATCTATACTTATATAGCTCTTCTGGTACTTCTTGGTACTCAGCATAAACAGCTGGGTATCACCAGAGCCAGGGTACTGTGGTTATGAGAGTCACTGCACACCACAAACTATTTCCAATTCCTAAATCATGGTGTGATAAGATTGAAAGCGGTCTGTTTTACTTGACTTTTTGTTCTGCTAGTAAATTTCCACCCATAAAACCTGTATCAAACTTACAATGCTCTGCTACTGATGTTGCCCATGATTTTCTTGTACATACAACAGAAACAAAAGCCAATGATTTAGTATGACTGAGAATATTCAGATGAGCAATGAAAAGTGAATTATACTTATAAAGTTGATTAATACTATAGATCACATAAAAATGAAGAAAAATTTAGTATCACTTTTTTTTCCATTTTTAATTTTCATTTTATTTTTTTTAACATGGAGAGAAAGTATTTATTTCAGCAAACACTGCATGAGACAGCATTTGATAAAATATACACTTAGGTAAATTTTAAAATTTCTACGAAAAAAAAAAGAGAAGATATCTAAATGTTTATTTCAGACTAACTTTTAGAAAAACAATAAGATTTCTACTTTAGAACTAGTATTTTTGAATCTACCAGATTAATTCACAAAACAAAGATGTATTTTGAAATTGTGAGCAAGAGACTATTAAATTTCATCTGGGAGAATAACCAGAAGACGTCTTTGTTTATGTTTTTTTTTCAGAAGAGAATAACCAACCAAGATGCATTTCCAAAACAAACTGGATGAGTTATGAGTGTTAAAACTCTGGCTGTCCTATCTTCAGACGAAACTTGAATACTACAAGTAAGGAAGGGAATGTCTAAGAAATTTTATTGCAGGCATGAAAAGAGATTCCAAAAAAACCAGCATAAGTGGGCTCAGCAGAGGATTAATAGGAGGAAAGGACGAGGTGCTTTGTTTATATTGTCATCTCATTCGACACAACCTAAGAAATCCTTGAGAAATTAAAAAATAAGAAGCATTTGCCAGGCAATGTTGCAGGACTGTTTTAATCCCAGTACTTGAGCTAGGCATATCTCTGGTCCCAGAGCAAGTTTCAGGGCACTCAAAGATACACAGAAAAATCCTGCCTCATGAGTAAATAAATAACTAAATATTTATAAATTAAACCAGAGAAAATTTGAAAGTTTATCAAATTTGTAGATAGAGGTTTATCTTCTATAACTAAACCGAAGATGCAAAAAGAAAGGAGGATTCAATCCTAAAATCAACACTACAAAAACAAAAACTTACATATGAAAGTGTTAATCAAATGAAAAAGATTGGGCTCAAATGTATAGCTCTATGTTCTAATATGTAGTTCATAGATAACTACATGATTACTCAATTGCAGTAATTTTATTACTCATTTCTGCTAAGATATCAATATTTTTATAATTTTTACGTACCAGATGAAATACTTTGAATATGTCAATAAAGCACAAAATAATTAAAATGGTAAAATAAAGAAAAAAAAATCAGTATCACTAGTAATCAGAGAAATCTAAGTGAACAGCACAGAGAGAAGTTTTAAGCCGTTATATTAGCAGATTAACAAAATCTCTTCTAAAATCAGCTTGGCTAAAATAGAAATTTTCTATCATCTATATTCTATAACATAAATCAATATTATTACAAGAGAAATTTGTATTTGTAATAAATTGTATAAGTTGCCAAGAAAATTTGTGGTCACAAGCCCAAATGCTAAACAAAGAAATGACTTTTAAAATATAGAATTTTATTTAATTTTTAAGTTTAATTGAAAATTACATAAATTTTCTATAATTTTGTATATCTGTCTGTATATACAACAGAACAGAATCGAGAAACTAGAGGGAACAAGTACCAGCTAATGGAGAAGGCTGCCATTTAGATGGTAATGCACCACAGCATGAAAATAGAAAGGTAAGTACATCAGAGCATGACAGAAAGTGATGTATTTAATAATAAAAGGTAAAAGTGGGGATACATCATATCATTAGCCAGCGACTGTGTTTGTAGCTTTGATTTTCCTGTTTAGAATAAAGCCCTGGCTCAACTTTTCCACTCCCCAGGAAGAGTAGATATTAGTTACTATGCAAACAGGATTAACTGGAATAATTGTTAGCCAGATAAAAGACCATATTCTTTTGTACTTTTTTATTTTGTCTTTTTTTTGTTTTCTTGTACATTTTCAATTGTCTTTCATTTTAAATGCGGCCATAAATCTACAATCTGGGGTGTCAAAAGTTCAGTTTTATATAGAAGCTGATACAAAACATCTCCAAGGACACTGGACTGTGCTCTCAAGTTTGAGGAAGGTTTTCATTTGCTTGCATGTAATTTATTTAAAAAGAAATCAACTCCTTGTATTTCTCTCTTATGGTCTTGATCCAGCCTACTTATAGCATAGTAGCATTTGTCATTTGAAGTCTTTATCAGTTTTTACAGGAGACAGAGAGGATGCCCCACTCTCTGGGACATTGTAGAATGGAAATTTTCTCATGCCAGGATTCTGACCTTGAACCAGATTAAGGACTCTCCCAGACAGGCATAAACTACAAAGTTAGAGGCCACTGTCTTTAGAACCTGGCTAGGCTCCCTGCCCGGGCCCAGCTGACAGTAGCTGGACATATATTTTCATATGTAACCTGAGGGCCCAGCAACAGCTGCAGCTACAGGAGTATAGGCAGAAACAGCTCGAGAGAACAGGTGATGCGAGTTGTGTAAGGGACAGGAAGGAGGGTGACTTTATCGCCTCCACACTGGCAGATCTGATCCACCAGAGATGATGACTCCTTTTCAGGTAAACACATGAAACGAAACCCTAGTAGCTTTCTTTAAAACAGAACTTTAAATTAAAAATAATAACTTTAGTAATTAAATTATTTCCTCAGGGGCTCTGACAGACACAGATACAGCTGAGCATGCTTGCAGCTAACCATCCGACTGAACTCGGGGACCCTGATGAAAGAGCTAAAAAAAGGACTGAAGGAGCTGAAAGTGTTTGCAACCTCATGGGAAGAACATTATTAACCACCCAAACCCTCTAGAACTCCCATTGACTAAAACACTAACCACTGAGCACACAGGAAGAGACCCATGGCTCCAGTTGCATATCTAGCAGAAGATAGCAATGTCTGGCATCAATGGGAGATGAGGCTTTTGGTCCAGTGAAGGCACGTTTTCCCAATGTAGAGGAAAGCCAAGGCAGTGAGGTCAAGAGGGTGATTGGGAGAGGGTGCACCTTTGTGAAGACAAGTGGATAGGAGGGGGGGAAAGGAAACATTTGAAATGTAAATACAGAGAGTATCTAATAATAAAATAAAACATTCTGTTGAGTATTTACCTAAGCACATTCTAGTGGTTCATTACCCTTTATCTAATATCATATGAATAAAGAATCACCCTCTCCTGCTTTCCTCCTCCTACCTTAGCTGAGGCTCAACCAGAGGGCTGAGAAGGAAGATTTTTTTCTCCCTCTCCTTCTCCCTCCCTGTCTCTCAGTATCATCCTCACTGGATTCTTGTGATAACATTGTGCCTAGGGTACCCACACAGTTGATGCATCCTTATGCTCTAGAGTGGACCTTTAAGGTTCATTTAGTCAGTCAGCTTTTCTCTACTGTGCTGTCCCCATGATGCTCACAGGAAATGCATGCTTATAGTATCAAAAGTAATGTTCTCTTTCTTCCATGTCCTTGAGTTTGAGTCAAAGGAGTGAAATTACCCATGATGCTTTTCATGGGCCTCTGGTTGTTCCTTTCTTCTGACTGGAAGAAGGGGGTCTTAGCAGCATGCTTCTATCCTAGGAGATTGGGTAACCACAGTTACAAGTTAGGTTTATTCATTTTATTCATTATTTCACATTCTTGAAATGGTCAATTACTTCAGCTTATTGATAGAATTGAGGGCTACTATTTTAAGGTCCCATCTTAGTAGACTATGACACACTTCAATTTTATTAAGCTATCACAAAGCAATGAATGCCATAGAATGAATGTAGAGAATTTCAACATATTCAAGATGCCCAGTATTGTAAGTTGTATTTAAATGTTTAAGAACTGACTATATGTGTAGAAGAGAGACAGTTTGATGAGTCAAAAGTTCTAGGTCCTCGTGAACATACACTAATCTGAATATGGGTCAGTCTGTGTCCTTAAACTCTTTGAAATCATTTCCTTACTTGTAATAAAAATAAGGAATAAAAATGGTTTTTACCTTTTCTGAACAGCTATAGGCTTTTTCCATAAATGGACAATTCATTTATAGTAAATATTACATGAGTATATGTTATTGTATTTTGATTTACTATGAAACATTTCTATATGTCCCTTCTCAGTATGCATGAATTGCCTTGGTCATCTAAGTAAGGCAGTGATTACCCATGAGATAATCAGATATGAGTGCTAATGTCAAACTTTACTATTATAACTTACTCATAAAAGCTTACCCGTATATCTACTCAGTATTTAAGGGAGGGGGGGAAAGGAGAGAAATATGTTAACATTTTGGGAAAAATGACAACCTATGAAAGATTTTTCTCTTTTTTGACTGAACTTAATCATGTAAAGCATCTGGAAACAAAAGCTTGTCAAAGTGTTTCTTTTAATGAGAACAAAAGACACTGTTAAGTTAGACACTGAAAATCTAATGAGGTGAATTTAGCACTGAAAAAAAAAAAGGCCTGTGTTGAAGACGATTGTTTTAATTCTGATTCATATGTAATTGTTTCTTTTAGTTAGGCAATGAATTTCTTTCCAAAAGTAATTCTACCATAAATTTACTTTTATCAATAATAATTAATATTAAATGATAAGATAGGATGACAATAGAGAAACTTTCTTATAGGTGTTTCCTAGGACAATCTCCTAAAGCCAAGAATCTATGGATGACCATCTACATTCCAGAAAGACTAGAACAGGAGACAAGGGACACCTTGCTTTCTGATTAGGAGTACTTGTCCATTTCTTTCCTCTGTTAGCCAGGGGTATCTATAGGAACAGAACTGAAAAAGTGATTAGATGTAGCAAAGTGGATTTATTAAGTGGATTTATGAAGGCCAAAATCATCTGCAATCTCAGAGAGGCTAAGGACCTAGTAGCCAGCTCTGCAGTCTGTGAAAATGGATGCCTCAGCTGTCCTAAACTGGTAAAAGACTGGAGGAGCTTTACTTTCAATGGATCTGCAGGGCATATTGGAAGGTCTAAAACACTGGGTTCTCATGTTGAAGAAGGATGGCAGTAAAAGTAGTAGCAACAAAGTAGGTAGACTTATCATCAAGGAATGAATCTGAGCAGGCTAAAGCAGCCCTACTTTCCTCTCTGACCTTCCTACTTCCCTTCTGAAGGTACTCACCAGAAGATACTACTAGCTCAGTGATCAGTCTTCCCTCATCTGTTAATCCCTCAGCCAATCTTCTCCATCTCCCTCCTTCAGCAAGCTTGTCAATCCACTCATGAAAATCAGTCTGGTGATTCTTCAGAAAATTGGACATAGTACTACCCAAGGACCTGGCTATACCCCTCCTGGGCATATTCCCAAAATATATATTAATATATAACAAGAACATATGCTCCACTATGTTCACAGCAGCCTTATTTATTATAGCCAGAAGATGGAAAGAACCCAGATGTCTTTCAATAAAGGAATGGTTGCAGAGAATGTGGTACATTTACACAATAGAGTACTACTCAGCTATTAAAAAGCAATGACTTCATGAAACTCATAGGCAAATGGATGGAACTAGAAAATATTCATCCTGAGTAAGGTAACATAGTCACAAAAGAACACACATGGTATGCACTCCCTGAGAAGTGGATATTAACCCAAAAGCTTGGAATACCCAAGATACATACAATTCACAAACCATATGTAGCTCAAGAAGAAAGAAATTGAAAATGTTTTAGTCCTTAAAAAGGGGAACAAAATACTCACTGGAGGTAGAGGGTGGGAGGGACTTGAGATGAACAGAGGATGGGGAGGAGGAGAAGGGGAAGGCAGGTTCAGGTATGAGAGGAGACTGGGATAATATCCAGACGGTCAGCAATTTGAACAGAGGTGTTAGCAATGGTGAATGGGGAACTGGTGGTAGCCACCATCACGTCCCAGATGCCAGGAAAGCAAGAGGTAACCAGGACCCAACAGGGATGACATTAGCTGAAATTCTCCACAAAGGGGAGAGAACCTGTAGAGACCATATCCAGAGGTTAGGGCAAGGTCCCCAGTTGGGGGATTGGACCACCCCACTCATCTCCAAATTTTTAACCCATAATAGCTCCCATATGGACAAATACAGGGACAAAGTGTAAAGGAGGGACTGAAGGAAAGGCCATCCAGAGACTTCCCACCGGGGGCTCCATCTCATATACAAACACCAAACCCAGAAACTGTTCTGGTTGCCAAGTTCTTGCTGACAGAAGCCTGATATAGCTGCTTCCTGAGAGACTATCCCAGAGCCTGACAAATACAGAGGTGGATCTCACAGTCAACCTTTGGACAGACTGAGCAGGCAGATCCCAATGGAAGAGTAAGAGAAAGGAGGGAAGGAGCTGAAGGAGTTTGCAACAATAGCAACCAACCAGACCTCCTAGAGCTCCCAGGGATTAAACGACAAACCAAAGAGTACACATGGAGGGACCCATGGCTCCAGCTGCACATGTAGCAGAAGATGGCATTGTCTGGCATCAATAGTAGGAGAGGCCCTTGGTCCTGTGAAGGCTTGATTCCCCAGTGTAGAGAAATGGCAGTGTGGTGAGGTGGGAGTGGGAAGCTGAGAGTAGAGCACTCTTATAGAAGCTGAGGGGGTAAGATAGGGGGTTTATGGAGAGAAAACTGGAAAAAAGGATAACATTTGAAATATAAATATATATAAGATATCCAATAAAAGAGAAATATAAACAAACAACAACAAAGAGGTGCTGCAAGAGCCTTTTGTCTGTTCTGATCATACTTTGTGTTTTTGCTCTTCCCTTCCTTTGGACAGCATCCTGCTAAAGCACTTGGGTTCACCTTGTTTACAGCAATCACCCGTACAGCATCACTTCCGCCCTTCCAGTCTGCACCCTGGCTTTTGCAGCTGCCGTCCAAATACAGGAGTCACGGCGAAACCGGACATTTAAGCTATTCAAATACTGAAAATTATCCAAAATGATACTTTCTCTCTTTCTTAAATGGGAATTTTCCATGTCTAAGGGTGTGTGTGCAACCCTTTTAGATGTTGATGTATATTCAAATAAAGATTAAATAAGCAATTTGCAATTTAAGTGATTCAGTTTAAATAACAATGGTATTACTAATGAAAGGAGATGCTGCAAAGGAATCTGGAAATGTTAACTGTTTCGTAGATTAAAATTAGTACAATTTAAATGTTGAAAGAATATCCAAAGCTGTTTGCATCCCATACTGTGAGGATTCTGAATGGCAAAGCAAATGAGCCCACAGTGAAGACAGGCTTGATAGCACTGCGTTGCTTCACTGTGCTTTGCACAGAACTGTACCTTTTAGTTTTCAATAAATCTTATTGGAAAGCAGTTGAGTTAAGCCTGTAGCTTAAGACCCAAACCTCAGCCATTTTCAAAGCTGACGAAGGAATACAAGTTCAAGTGTAGCCTTGGAAACTTGAACCCTGGCTCAGGACTTGAAAAAGTAAAATAACGGGCCCGGGGACAGAGATTAGTGATAAAGTATTGGGCAGTTATGCACAACATCTCTTGGATCCATATCAGTCACTGCTTAAAAGAAAAAAGAAAAAGGTGTGAGGTGCAAGGGCCTTTCAGTTAGCAGCCCAATACTTAACTGGGGCCATCGTAACTGCCTTCAATATCAGAATGGTAAAAAAAAAAAAAAAAAAAAAAAAAAAGCTGTAACTTCCTCCCTGCTCTCTGATCCATATCATTACTGGAGATATCCTGCCTCGGTCTTCAAAGAAGCTAGGATTCCAAGCCTAGGTCACCACCCCTCCCTAATTTCCCTTTCGTTACAACTTCCCCAGTTTAAAGGATTTAATGGTAATTTTTTCTAAACAGACTAAGTAAGACATGCCCAAAGAAGGATTTGTGGTTTGTTCAGAAGGGAATTAACCTCTGGTTCCTATAATGCCCCAGCTACATGTCCCACCAATGTGAAGCTGCTTTAAGTTTTTGGGCACCTGCAGCAAAAGCCCATGAGGGTCATTTCACAGGGGAAGGCGAGCACTGGCCCATATATTACCACTCTTAACTAGGAACTGAGATTCCCACTAGTACTTCCAGCTGGAAATCTCCAGTACAGAGGTAAAATTAGGTCTAGAGGGAAGCTAATATCCAGATGCCGAGAAATCCCTTTTCCCAAGCAGGATTCATCATTTAGTACAGAAGAGAGACACAAGAGGGAGCCGATTTATAGGCGACTATAAAAACACCAACTTGAGCTCTATGCGGCGTCTCCTCTCCTAGTCTCTACTTTCATTCCTTACTTCACATTCCACACTGTTCTTTAGCACACGGAATGAACCAAGAAAAGAACACGAGCAACTCTTTTCACATGATTAAGTTATTCGTGGGCTAAAGATGTTAAATTGACATTTGCAGATAAGAAACAATGACTTTAAGTGTTTTAATCATGTATATGTCAGATGTTTTCATGCCTCCTTTTTAAATAATTTACTTATATATTTAAAAATGTATAAATAATTTAAATTACATATTGAACAAACAAGATCAATTAAGCATAAAATTTTAATAGCACTGAATTTGGTACCATGGAAAATAGAAAAAGTAAAAACTTTAGGATCCAAAATTAAACAAACTGAGTCCCCATATTAACTGTTTACTTCACAGTCTATCGGGAGGCCAGGCTCTCCTGCTACCAGCACCTGGTTCTTCTCATGTGTAGCAATTTCACCCTGCTGCAGAATTTTATGGTTATAAGCACACAATCAATTCTATGTGAGTTCTTAGTATATTAGGGCTTGTTGTGGGGGGGGGGGGGTAAAGTGTATATAATACAAAGTGGTGTATTAGATTGAGTAACAGGATAGAACCTGTCTATTCTGATAATGTCTATGTGGATGCTGGAGGTTCTGAGAAATAAGTATTCGGGCCAGGAAATGCGACCCCTGAGTGTTCCTATACCTTGCTAGAGCCTAAAGCTAGCTCCCTGAAGAGCTACTAGAAAACCAGGGATGGCTCAGCTCATGATGGCTCTGGCAGCAATAAAAATACACATTCACAAAGACAAGTACTGTTTTGTCTTGTTTAGTCATTTTAAGGAGAGGGCGTGTTGGTTGGAATGAACAACATATGTTGGGGAAGTTCTCCCTATTAAGTTAGTCTTTCCTGTACACACTGTCCCAGAAATTGCTTTCCAATGCCATTAATACTAGCCCACAGGATGAATATTCTGGAAGTTTGTGTGGAATTGGCAAATAGATTGTTTCGTCCTGCAAGTGTTTTTCTTGAGTAGGAAGAAGTGGGGTCAAGCAGCTGTTGACAATGTAATTGTTGCCTAAGTATCACGTGAGCTTCTTGCACTGTCTTGACCTTCAGTCACCGATTCCAAAAGTAAATCCCCTTGAACTCCTAATATTTAATCTCAGATTTGCTTTGGAACTTGTTACTCATGCAGTTGTTCATGCTCGCCTGAACAAATCAGCGAACACAGCTGGAAGTTGAGGCAGTTCAAGCAGGATGCACACACCATGTCTGTAGATGGCATTGATGTCCCACTAGCCCAGTTCATTCACAATGCCAGAAGTCTCTTCTGGGGTCCTCAGTCCCCTCCAGTTACTTACCACAGTTCAGGAAAGAAGCACAGAAGTCACCTGGGAAGGAAATACTGATGGCTGCTACTTACCTGAGTAGAAAGGGCCAGTCTGAATTAATCTGTTCACAACCGTGTCAGGATGCAGAAGGCCTGCCACTTGCCTCTGTATTGTTTATTTGGCAACTGCTATTTTCTTGCTGGTGTGAGGTTCTGTATGAGTAAACCTTTGCCGATTTGTTTGCAAGCTTTCCCGTCTTCTAAAACATTTGTAAAAATTCTTTGTTTGGGGGCTAAGAAGATGGCTCTGTGGTTAGGAGTGCCTGCTGCTAATTCAGAGGAACTGAATTTGGTTCACAACATTCACATCCAGCAGCTTACAACCACCTGTACTACGAACTTCTAGAGTTCTGATTCACTGCACTGGCACTGGCAGGCATGGGCACATGCGTACTAAGGGACATTTTTTAAAAAATCTTTTTTGTGCCTCTCACAAGCCCCTAGATAAGCAGTTCCACACATACCCTGTCTAATCCTTGCTGGCCTAACTGCCAGCAGCACGGTGACAAAAGAATACTGTGTACACCGTAGCCCCCCCCCCCAAAAAAAACAGAGTAAACTGCACAGTTGATTCTTCAAAATTGCCTTACATATCAACTTACAAATAGTGTAATTATCTGCTACAATACAACTTCTCTAGTTTCTCGAAGTGAAGATCTAATTACAAATGAATGAAACTGAAAAATCAATAAAAATAAATTTTAGAAGAAAATAAATCCATAGACATGAAAACACTCAATCTTCTGATTTTATGATTAATTCAACAAATGGTGAATGGCCTATAAAATTACTATAGACATTTCTAAACTCTGGATTCTCAGTCTCTATCTAAGTTTCAGAGCAGGCAATGTGACCCAACCCTGAACCACTAACCAATAGTGGTTCAGACAGAGCCTAGATGTTGGTCATTATCTCATTACAGCCTGTGATGGAGAATCATTTGGATTCTGATTCAAATTATAGCCTCACTTTCTGAACCTTAACAAGTGAGCATCTCCACTCAATCTTCTGCTCCCTGAGAGAATTTTAATGTCTTCCTAAAGGTGAATGTAACGGGATCCAGGCAAGCAGAACTAAATCCTGAAAGTAGGAGCAGGAATACAAAAGCCTACTTTTCTTCTCTTTAAGTTGATTTTTGGAGGTTGGGGGAGGAAAACATTTGCACAGTGACAGAAATGTGACTAACACACCAAGATGGGCAAAGAATGGTTTATAGAACTGCATAAGTCTCCATGGCTCTCCTCCTCATTTTCATGAATAATTGAAATTAAACAGTACTTCTAAGAAAAGAATATGACTTATGCTAAGCGCCTAAACTACGGGATAGATATTAATACCCCCCCACACACATCCTAATGCACTTGGGAAGAATTTGTCTCATTTTGAAACAAAAATTAAAAAAAAAAAAAAAAAACCAGTATCAGCACCAAATTTGTTAAGCCTGACATTTGACTATTTTCTCAGTGGTAAAAGGAACCCTGAACAGAAGGTAAAATCAAAGTAAGTCAAAGTGTCCTGTAGCAGTGTGAGACACTAAATCCTGATTTTTTTTTTTTTTTTTTTTTGAGATCTGATGTTCTTTTTAGCACTTTCTTTTCTCACAGTAACAATCTAAGGTTGCTGCGTCTATGTAAATCATTTTAATATGTAAGTTATCTGTGTTTTCTGTCACAAAGATGTCATTGTTACAATTCATCCTATTGCTATTTAATTATTCATATATACATTTATATTTCACTTTCAATGACAGCATATGCTCTTTGAAAGCAAGGTCTTAGCCACTTGTTTTGTATTGGTTTTTTTTTTTTTGTTTGTTTGTTTTTTTGTTTTTTTGTTTTAAGTGTTCCTAGTATACAGTGAAAAGCATAACTCAATATTCAGCTAAATAGAACAAGGAAACTCACACTGATTTACTTGTTGTTAGTTGAGTATCCTGACTCACATATAATTCTCGCAAAGGGAAGACAGGAATAAGACTTAAACTCTTATTTCTACTTAAAAGTAGAAAACACACTAAATGTAAAATAAAATTTGGCTATATACTTTTAAGTCTCTGTCACACTTATAAAGCCTTCCACATCACTTCAGAATCAATTTTTAATATAATGTTCAAATATACACAGCTGAGCAGCTACAGCTTTGCTCCCTTAAACTGGGATATGGCAATAATTAATCCCAGAAGCATTACGGAAGACCCTGATGGCAATGGTTGAATTTAATCTTTGGTCAATAGAACCCTGTAGGTAATAATAAGACCATCCCAGCTGTCTGCCCCATAATTCATGAAGGGACTATTAAGCCACACTGGGTGGTTTTCCAATGCACACCACCATTTTGGATCCACTCTTCAGTTGACAGAATCTCCAGGGCTGCTTTAAAGCTTTTACTTTTTATTTTGCCAAAGCCTCCTTAAACATTGCCTATGCACACTGAAGCATTTTCAAACAAACCAGAGTTTTGTTGTATCTCCAAAGCAGCTGTGAGGACTTTACACTTTCACAAAGGAACTAAGAGATGGAGGCTCCAAAGAGTGGCTTATGGGAGTCTTTGTGCTCACAAATTAAATGTCTTAATAAGTTTATTCATGTAAACAAAATAAGGAAGAACGATAAAAGCCATGAAAATAATTTACTATCTTTGCCAGTGTAATTAAATCAATGGGTTTCTTTGACTCCTGTGGAAAAGAAAAACAAAACTAAACAACAGAACTCTAAAATCTCACGTGTTAGAAAATTACACTTCTACTCCTAACTAAGGCTTTAGGCAAACTTTAATTAATCAAATTTATAAATAGTTATATAATTCTGAAAGATTTTCTAAGTACTCTAGGACTCCCTTAGACTGCATTATTAGAGTATAGACAGCCACAATAATACTGTCAAATATTCTAAAGAAGCTCCTACAACTTAGTAAAATGTGTATTACATTTGAATAATTGAAATTGAATATATTATTTAAAAGCAAAGGTTGATGTTTTTGTCAGCTATTTATTGCACAGAAAGTATTAAGTCTCCTATCCTATGATCTGTGACAGTAAATTCCAATATACTTATATGGCAACCCTAATTATTTTAAGCCAGATGTTTGAGTTGAGAAAGTGATACTTTAGCCTTAAAAGAAACAATCTTTATCATGCTTTTGATTGAATCGTCCCCATCAGTAGCCAATGTTTGGAAGTTTCATCAATAATTTAACATTAAATTTCTCAATCCTGACTGACATGTAAGACTCTTCACGGCATGACACATATGCCCAAATCAGTGAGCTGTGGGGTTGGTAGGAAAGAAGAACACCTTGAGGATGTAGACATGGATCAAAAATTAGGAGCATATGCTGCTCTCACAGATGACCTAAGTTTAGTTTCCAGCACCTTGTTCCAGGTTTAGAAAAGCTTTTCTGTACTTGTGCCTTACAGGAAACTCTGAACAAGAGCAACTAAAGTTGGCAGCCAGTAACAGTTCAATACTAACTGTAAGTACATAGACCACAGACTTTTTTTTCCTAGTAAATAGAGAGCATTTTAAAATGTATTTCCCCTTTTTTTTTACTTTGTCTAAAGTTGATTGGTAATTAAATATTATCCCTATTAAAACTGTATATAAATTAAAATTTTGTTCTAACATTATTATGTGTGTGCTTGTGGGAGTTGAAGGTGGGCAAACAGACATGATTACCATTTCGTCCTTACAAGACCAGCATTATTTATTCATTTGTCCCTTGTAGCTTTTCTCATTTTAATGCTGCCTTTCCTTCTGGCCCTTCAGATAGTCCTGATGTTATTTCAGCATAAAGCAATATTATTAAGATCAAATTGGCACCAAACTGTAAAGACGATCCATGACACTTCCTACCATATTAACATTTTTAAAAGCTTTTTATTCCATACCTGCCTTTACTATGTATAGCTAAATAGTGTACTTTCCGTTATTGTAAGATCCACTGTGTGACATAGGAGAGCATCGTGATGAATATGAGGACAAGTGTATTTTATAAAACATTACAAGAAATAGACTTGAACATGATGGCCAAGTAAAGCTAAAATCAACAGTGAAAAAAAAAAGAAAACGTGCCCCATGAGATGAATGTATCAAAACCTAGAGGATGATGGAATCCTGAAAAGAAGCAGCCTAGTTTTACCTAGGAGCAAGTCATCTCCGCCACAATCAATATCTCCTTTCAGCTGACTGACAAAATTAAAGGACGGGAGGAATCAGGTAAATGTTGCCCATTTGCAGTATCACAATGTGTTTAACACGTACCCAGCACATTTTCAATTCAACTGTAGATAAAACTGATTCAGCCTTGAATGCTTTCTAAAGGGTTCTGTCAAAAAGAAGCAGGTAAAATGCCATCGATAATGACAATGCAGGCTGTTGTGGGATGCTGGAGCTAATAAAGCTGATTCTCTCCAGTTCCCCAACTGATCAAACGGGGAGCGGATATCGGAATTGTATTCATGCTGGTTGAATAGCACATTTCATAGAGCACAATTAGGCAGATTCAGAACCACAATGGTTACAGAAAGGACAAGGATGTTAGGTGCCACCTCTGTGATGACTCTTGAGATCTGGACAACAAAGGAAAAAAACAAACTGAAGGACGGTGAATCCCTCAGGACTGAGAACTGACTTGAGCCATGTTCTTGCTTCACTTTCTTTAAGTGCCTTCACCCACAATTTGAAGTGTCAGATTTCTGTTCCCTAATCCTGACTTTGAGGCTTAGTCTGATGTGACAGAAACCCTCTCACATCCATTGAATGACTTAGATCTTGAGTCAGAACTTGATGGACAGGTCTATTGATGCTTTATCATCTCCGAAACCCCTGATCTTAGATGCAAGCATAATCTCAGCTTTGGTCTACAGGGTTTCCTTTGACCCACACTACTGTCAGAGATAGAGACAAAGATAGGTGAATCACTAAATACAGAGAAATACTGGAATAATACATCATGTTTAAAACATTCAGACAATGAGAGGAAAGAAGAAGTTGTAAAGGGTTGGATAAACTTTCGAAGGGGTGGCATTTAGTTTAGTCTCTAAAGACAAGGATGACTGTAGATGCAGATGTAGCTGAGACATGTAGAGATAGCAAGCGAGCAAATCTCTGCTCCCATATATGAAAAAAAGATGTGTGCAGTCTAGCACAGAATACTGATTGCAAGAATACACAGAATAAGTCCCATGAACCATGTTGTTCATTCTATAAATGTAAGGATTGCTATTATATGATGCTTAGTTTTTAACTGAAACGAATAAAATTCCTTACTAAAGTCAAAGCTAGACAAACCCTTAACCCAATAGTCTTGTACAGTATTATTAAATCTCAGGGCTTCACCCACTTCTCTAATGACCTCTTACTCATGAGTCAGGTAGAGAGATGCCACACCATCCACAGAGCTAGCAGGAGTTTTGTTATGGGTACACGTACTTGCAAACACAGCATGACTCACATGTGTGGGATATGAAGCCTCCCACAGATCAGCATGCATTCACAGGCAGCAGCTGCTACTGTCCTCCTCTGCAGTTTGTTCCCTGAGAAGGGTGGCATGTTCCCATCATCATAGAAGCTTGCAATTATCAGACTCCTTCCCTCGACATTGTCATCACGTAGTAATTTATCATCTTTCCTAGTCTCAGCTTTCTATTTCTTTGCATCCTGATACCAACAAATCTATCGTCTCACTTGGATTATATCCAAGGTTCCCTACCTAGTGTCTTGCATCAGCCTTCCACCTCTCTCTTCTTTGGTCCACTCTCTGTACAGAAGTGGTATAGAAAAAGACTGCTTTGTCCTACTGTGCTTTGATTCAAAATTCATAAATAGCTCAAAGTGCCAACATCAGTGACTTTCATGCTTTATCTTTATAAAAGTCACACTTGATATTTGTCTGAAAAACAGGTTTCAGAAAATGCTTCTTCCCCTTTGATTCAGAGGCAGTGCCATCCAAGAATCTTCTGTTTTTTAAAAAATGAAAATTGGGCATTGATTTTATTGTGGGGCTTTTAGAGGGCAGCCCTACAGCAGAGCTTGGCACTTCATATATTCATGAATAAGTTCTAAGCATCTGTCACCAAACGTCCTTTACCTATCATACAATTATTCCAGTAAGCACAATTATCAAAATAATGATTATAACATAAAATTTGAGGAACATGTAATGCATAGCTATCAAGTTTTCTATTGATCTAAACTGACTGTACTTAGTAGATAAAGTACCAGATGAGACTATTTTATGATCTCCAAGGGATTGATAACTGGTACATGCATAATTATTGAAAGAGCTCACAGTTTCTTAAGTGTTAAATTTTTCACAGTCATATTCAAATGAAGCTTGATTTGTGGTCCTAGAATTTCAAAGTTTACAGAATTCTCCAAAAACAAACCTTTCCTGTCAGGAAAGGAGGATTATAATCCTGAGAAGGTCTTAATCATAAGGCAATAAATGTTTCCCCCCATGTCCACACTGGGGATAAGTTAGTGGCATTGGAAATTTTGAGGATTTTTTTGTTTGTTTCCCTTAAATGATGCCCATTCCATCACAAAGTAAAAGGAGACTGATTCCTCCTCTAAGAATGGTGAAATGATTGAATAATAAATAAATGGTGTGTCTGGGGAAGACATGGTAGTTTAGAAGAGAGTGTATGGAACCGAGAGACAACTTGCATAAAAAGAATTTCTATGCCTTAAACTCAGCAAGCAAAGGTCATGGAAGTAATAAAGGTCATAGAAAGAACGTATTAGGCAATTAGGACTCTTAGCCAACTCTCCACTAACCTGCTGGCACTGGAGAAGCCTAATGTACATGATGCTAAAGCAAAGTAAATAGAAAGCTGTTGTTCTGTTTCTATATCCCAAATTATTACTCAAGCAAAGCAAAACTAAACATGGGGTCATTCCTTGTGATGGACTAATTCCTAAATCAATAAATTAAAATCATATGTAGTTATTACATGCCAAATAATTTGATATACGTTTATGAATGACTCAACTGAGTCAATTAACACTTAATTTTATATTGAGATATAGAATTGATTTCTGAGAGATTTTTAGGATATCCTTCCGTAGCATGGACTCTTAGCATCATGTTGTTCAGTTGACTTCTTAAGCTTATGTCTACCACACAGCTGAAGTTTTGCTTCGTTTAGCTCACATCCTCCAAACTAGCTCCATCCATTCCATTGTGGTCATCCTGCCACTCCACTGCAGACCCTGCTTGTCACCATCTCATTCTCCATTATGTGATCCAGCATTTTTGAAATTCCACCTACATAAGGCCATGAAGTGCTTATGTCTTACACATTTTCGATTACTGTCCTCCAGGCTCATGTACACTGTCACAAATGCCATGCTCTCTTTAATTCAAGCAGAGACTGTGCATGTGCCAGAATCATATTTCGATAGTTACATATTCAATGACAGATATTTAATATTGTTTCATATCTTAGGTGTACTAAATTTGACACAAAGGACATAATATATATTTCTAAACTTTCTTACCATAATAAAATATCATATGTAAGGGATATGGGTAACTGACATATAGTAAATACTAGTTTCATTTTTTGAGGGAGTGTCCACAATTTGGGGGAATAACTATATTAATTTACACTGGTAATGATTATCTGCAAGAATTCTACTTTCTCTGTGTCCTCACAAAGACATCCACTTCCACCTGTTGGATAGTCGCCATTCAGTACGAGGTGGCATCTCCATGTGTTTTGCATTTCCAGTCTTCTGATGAACATAATTATAAGAATAATCCTCACACCAGTCAGAATGGCTAAGATCAAAAACTCAGGTGACAGCAGATGCTGGCGAGGATGTGGAGAAAGAGGAACACTTCTCCACTGCTGGTGGGGTTCTAAACTGGTACAACCACTCTGGAAATCAGTCTGGCAGTTTCTCAGGTAATTGGACATAGTACTTCCTGAAGACCCAATTATTCCACTTCTGGGCATATACCCCAGAGAAGCTCCAACATACAACAAAGACACATGTACCACAATGTTCATAGCAGCCCTATTTATAATAGCCAGAAGCTGGAAAGAACCCAGATGGCTTTCAGTAGATGAATGGATACAAAAATTGTGGTACATTTACACAATGGACTACAACTCGGTTATTAGAAACAATGACTTTATGAAATTCTTAAGAAAATGGATGCATCTAGAGAATATCATCCTGAGTGAGGTAACCCAGTCACAAAAGAACAGAAATAATATGCAGTCACTGATAATTGGACATTAACCCCAGAATGTTCTGAACACCCCAGAAACAACTCACAGGCCATATGAAGCTCAAGAAAAAAAAAAAGGCCAAAAAAAAAAAAAAAAAAAAGAAAAAGAAAAGAAAAGAAAAATAGAAAGCCTCAGTCCTTCTTAGGAAAAATAAAATGTATAGCACCCTCTCAGAGTGTGGTACACCTGGACCTTAAATGACTAATAACTCAAGAGCTAAGAATATAGCCTTGTGGCAATTTTTGGTATTCACAGATCATTGTGCTTAATTGATACTCACCAAGAAATCTGTTTCCATGTTATGTTCTGTCCTACATGTACTTTATGCTCATGGTAACTAGTGGGATTTCAATGCATGCTATCAAACCTCTAAAAGAATTTAGTACTGAAAAAAATATTCATATAGCGTTATGGCAAAATGCCTTTAAAAATCTGCATATATATTTCTCTTTTTTAAAAATAAAGTTGTAAGAGAGAGAAAAAAAGGAATAATCCTCTCAAGCATTTCTATGGTTTCCTTAGAAGACTATCTATTTGGGCATTTTGTCATTTTTCAGCATGTTACTTGTTTTCTTCTTATTGAATTAAAATTTTTTTTTACTTTGGATATTAATGCCTTATCATGTAGAGAGCTTGGAGATATTTTCCTGTACCCCCTGGGTTGTCTCTTCACTTACTTGCGTTCTTGCTTTAATAAATACTAGCCTGAGTTTTTGCCAATCACAGACAGCTCACTGTGGTGTTATATATTTTAAAGCCTACTTGAGTAAGTGTACTTAAATGCTTTAACCTCCCTTCTGGCCCACTATTCACCAGAAGTAATGGAAATGAAAGGTTGTTAGAGCAAAGGAGGATGTGGCGCGTTGTAGCAATGGTTCTTTGGGGTGAAGCCAATCTGTGTTGTTAGGATGTCAGCAGTTCAGTTCACATAATCAGCAGTGACAGCTCAATCGACTCATAAGCATCGTTCACATATCAGCAATGGCAGTTAATCCAAAAGGAACCTCAAGGCTACCCCAGTCAACATGACCCTGCAGAGTTGGCAAGAAGCCACTGGAACACAACCAGAAGCTCTTTGCTTTGTTTCCTTCTAATAAGTCAGTTCAAACAGTGACCAACAAAAAAGCCATGGCAAACCAAAGTGTCACCAGCCAAGACCAAAATCAGTCAGCAAAGACCAAAGTCACCAAATTCCAACAAAAGCCAGCAAAGATGGCAAGACAAGGTGGACCAATGCTACTCAGCCTTGTTCACTGTAGTTGGGCATTTATACCCTTTCCAAACGTCATGTGTTTTTTCAAGCATCTGCTCTAGCAAAACATCACATTCCCTTTTTCCTGGCAGCTTCCAGAAAAACACCATGTGTCTGTTCTCAGTAAAACATCCTCCCACGTGCCCGCTTCAGCAAAAACATGCTCTCAGAAGACAGTTTCCAGAAAAAAATCACATGACACAATTGAATCTTCAAATACTTCAGTTCACTTCAGCTGACTAACCCGGTTTCTAAATTTATGTTTTGTTTTATTTACCACCCCTCATTTGACCAAACTCAACTGAAGCAAATAGAATTTCCTTCTGTCCTTCCATTTTCAGTCTGTAGAAGCTCAGTCAGACCACACACTGCTGGAGCAGAGACTTCTGAACATATTTTTTTTCCTCAGGTTTGAAGAACTTCTCAGTTTATTGTTCTTTGTTCAAATAATTTTATTCTTTAGAGAAGACAGAAAGCAGTATATCAAGACATCTGAGACTTAAGGTGGAAGGCAATGAAGGACTATTAAATGAATGTCAGGATCATTTGAGTACCAGCAGCATAGAGAAAACCAATGGCCGCATGGCATAGACCATCACAACATGCACACGTCTCTTACAGCTCTAGGTAGTGCCTAGAACTGATACCTGCTCCTGGCTGTAAAACCCTTACTCTCTTCCTTACAGAGAAGAAACCAAAATTGTGATTGTATAATATCATCTAAATTCAACTGACGCAAACCAGAGGTTTTAAAGAGTTATAGAATATAATTAATATGTATCTGAGGCTATGAAGATATGGAGAATTGGTGGCCTTAAGTCTGATACAAAAGTGGTTTCTTGTGCTTACTGTCAAGAGCCTGATATGGATGCCTCCTCAGAGGCTCTGCCAGAGCCATAGTGATAAAGATGAGGATACTTTCAGCTAACTATTGGACTGAGCACAGAGACCCCAATGAAAGAACTAGAGAAAGAACTGAGGAGCTGAAAGGGTTTGTAACCCCATGGGAAGAACAACATTATCAACCAACCAAAACTCACAGAGCTCCCAGGGACTAAGACACCAACCACTGAGCACACATGGAGAGACCCATAGCTCCAGGTGAATATGCAGCAGAGGACAGCAGTGTCTGGCATCAATGTGGAAGAGGCCCTTGGTCCAGGGAAGGCTTGTTTTTCAGTGTAGGGGAATGCCAAGGCCCTAAGGTAAGAGTTGGTGCTTGGGGGTGGGAGCATCGTCATGAAAGCAAGGGGAGGAGGAGGTAAGATAGGAGTGGGGGAGGGAGATAATATTTGATATGTAAATACAGAAAATATCCAATAAAAATGTTTAAAAATTTTTTAAAAAGTGGCTTCTTACAAAAGTATACATGTTTATAATTTTTAATTTTTAAAATTAAAATGTATACATTATTGCACTTTCTTCAGTCTGCCCTTTGTTCTAAAATATATACACTATTATATAGATGTAAATATAAAGAGATATATAATATGTATATATTCCTAAGTGTATAAATACAGCTTTCTCAGTCTTTATGATGTTACTTTGTGTACATGTTTTCAGTACTGACCATTTGTCATTGATTTGCTCTTCCCTGGGGAAGACTGTTTCTGTATTACTTAATTATCTGTAGTTCTTTGTGTAGGGTTGAGGTCTCAGGAGGTTTCTTGATTCACCTTAGCATGCCTATTGCTTCTGTCTTTGTTCTGATAAGGTTTAGGTTTAGGTTTGTGAAACTCCACAGGCCTAGTTCCATATGATATATCCCCACTTATTTTAGAAACAGGGGCATAAGCACTAGATAAAATTTAAATAAACAAAAATCTAAAATTTGTGCTAATAGTTTTGTTTTTTAAATTATCTTAATGTAGCAAGGTATAGAGGAAATCTTCTGATTGGGATCAAAAGGCATAAATTCTAGTATTCAAAAAAGCCCTTTAGAACTACTTGAGTGATATGCCCACATTAACAACAGTCCTGAGTCATTAATGTGTTAATCATAAAATGTAAGGTATTAATATGGAATAAACAATATATGCTAACATCACCCATAGTTATATGATATATCTAAAATGTGTAGTGTCATTCTTAATTTTTGTTAAAGATATTTAAGTAAAAAGTCATATTTTATCAAGTCTATTTATTATATATTGTGTTTTTCCAAGTTGATTTTTCCAAAATTTTCTTCTAACAGTTAAATCTAAAATTTGACAGACATAAAAATAAGAATATTGTTCTGAACTTTCTTCAGCTTTGACTTTTGATTCATTTTCAGTCTTCCTTTCACTACAAAACACAGCAAAATTAATGAGCACTAATTTCATTTCTTTATGCCCAAGCTAGTACATAGCAAAATAACCAGAGAAGAAATAAGACAGAAAAAATTGAAACAACAAAAAAACTCAAGTGTCTGCTGAAGAAGCAATCAAGAGCTAACTTCCTGCTCCTCTTCAACATCATATTCTTGCTACGCCTATTTTACATGCTGATTAGCTTGTGTAAAACAGGCAAACCTTTGAAAATGATTATAGTCGTTGTTCTAAAATGTCCCTACTGAATAGTATAGGGACTGATCATTACTGATCATTATTTGTGATTCAGACATTTTGTGAAGAAATAACCCAGTCTCAGAAAAAGTAGGTGCTTGATGAGTCCCATGTTACTTACTAAAAATTTGGAGTATTTTTAAAAAAACAGAACAAGAAAAAGAACAAACCAAAACTTGCTGTCCATGGTCAGTTTCTTACCAATTTGGTGTCCTGTCATACAGTACTCTGTTTGTTTGTTTTCTGTTTTGTTTTGTTTTGTTTATTTCTGAAACAAACCTGGCAAAAGAGAGCCAACTGAATTTCTGCTTCTCTGTTCCCAGGCAGTTCAGGTGGCCTGGATTGAAAAATACTTGTTGAGTTATTAACACTTGTTACTGTAAAGGCTTTGTCTTGCGCTCCAAACAAAATTACCTATGTACATAACACAAATATCTTTATTAAAGAATCTTTGACAGAAAGAGATGCAGAGAGTAGTAAAGGAAGCAGGCAGGGAGTGATGTGGACCAGGAGAGAATTTTACATGAGAAAACGGTTCACTTCTCCCACCGAGGCTAAAGTAACTACGAATCATTTTAATTAATCTGCCATAAAATGTCACAGCCTAAATGAGTTCAAAGAATTTCAATTCAATCCATAGTGCATCACAAATACCACCATGAACTAGAGCCAATGCTGCAGCTTTAAATCTTAAGACACGAAGATAAGAAGACAGGTGTATGCACAAAAGAATAAAGTCTACTAGAAACCAATTATGGTAAAGTCATTTTTCTTTCATAAGAAAAAAAATTTATTATAGAAGGAAAAATTATTGCAACAAAGGGACTTTGGTGTTTTCTTTTTTAAGATTAAAGTATCTATATCCTTTCTTGATGAAATAGATTTTACCAAGGTGAATTAAAAATAAGTTGTCCAGCCTGCCATGAACATGATGTTTATAAGAATCCTTCCAGCTGCACTAAAGATACACTTAGTATCTCATGCCCTAAAAAATCTGCTGTAATTAACGGGGCAGTTCTAATTAATGTGATGTTTTCATATCTGAGATTAAATATACAGATGGGACAAAAGTCTAAAGTACATCTGGTTCCAAATAAGGGGCTGACAAAGTCTCTCTTGCTTGATTTGTTACTTAAATATTTGACAGGGTATAGAGTCTAAATATGTAATTTTGCAGGTGAGCTTCGCCACCAGCTAATCCTACTGTGGATATCTTTATGTTTCAGATACATAGTCCTCTTTATGCCATTATCAGATTGGTGGTGGTGGCAGCTGAACACTTAAGCACAGCCAAGATATATTATTAGCAAAAATCTGCCCTATTATTTAATTATGAATGGCTGGTTGAACTCTCAAAGTAAAATAAGTGTGGCTTTGATAAGTATGCCGAAGTTTCTAAATGTTCTAAAACAGTGATACCACAAAATAAACTTTTAAATGTGTCTTTTCTGTTTATTAAGATAACCTGAGCTTTTACCATACAGTAGCATACAGTAGGACCACAGTAAAAATAGTCAAAAACCTGTACTCTAAATCTTATCATTATCAGTCTCCTGACCTGAGGCTGTTTTGTAAACTCTGTGGGTCCAGATCTCTCTGAGACCAACTGTTCTCATTTCAAATTAAATGAAATCTCCATTGCTACCTGGCAAGTGTGTCGTGAGGATTAAATGGAAGAATATGTGTCAGAGTACATTTCAAAATGGAAAACTATACACATAGGAGGGTTCTACCAGTCCGTCTCAAAGAACAGGCAGGTTATAAATAATGAGTTGCTCGATGTCAGCTCTGCTTACCAATGTGGATCTGAAGATGACTGAGATGCTCTGTTTGGATCAGTGATCAGTGCTCAAATTGACATGGTAGACACATAGAAGCAAGCACAGAAGAGGTCAGAGAGCATCTGATCTTGGAAATCTGCTGGAACCTGGGTGCAGGACAAGGGAAAGAAGGATGCACCAGGAAAGAATGTTGATTCTGATAAAAGACTTAAAAGGTATCATGGGCAAATTGTCTGGAGGAGAGAGATTGAACCTAGCCCGGTTGGAGATGATCATTGGTGTTTGGGAGGTACATGACTTGGGCATGGTGAACTAAACAAATTCCAGTATGGGAAACTCTGAAGACCCCAGAAAGTTCCAGGTTTTTCATATAGGTGTTAATATATTTGTGGAGGAAAAAATATAACACTCCATAAACTTAGTATTCTACTGTAAGGTAAATAAATTTTTGCCAAATAACCAAGTATAGCCATTGGATTGAGATGGATGACCATGGCACAGTGGTGTGGAAATTCTCTATTGTGATCTGATTCAGCAGTGTTCACAACCATATCTGCTTGAGACATAAGGAAAGAGGCTGCCTTGAACCACAGTACAAGATTGCAAAGGAAGAAAGGATAAGTGGGGGTGGGGGACACGTGAGGGCTATTGTGTTATAGTATGTCATACTCAGGAAGGCAGCAAAAGCATAAATGTGGAAGGGAAAGGAGTGGAAAGCTGATAAGAGTTGATAGACGCACCACAGTAAGTCAAGAGCTTGGGGTTATAATCAATCAGGATACAGCACTCCAGTATGACATTGAGACAAAGAGATAAGACATATTTAGTCAGCTGGATGCATGATTGTGACTTTGTCTCAAACATGAGCAGATCTTGATCAGCTCTTTAGCCCATGTTGGGTATAGAGAAGTAAATGTAGATAGTGGTAGAGGATTATAAAAATCAGTTATTTGTATTTAAAGTATCGAACTTAATATCATAGCTAATACAATAAATGGATACATAAGTTTTATCAGTTCAGTGAAAAATGTGAACTGTAAAGGAATACAAAGAAAAGGGTAAGTAGTAGGAAAGCAACATTTTGTCAAATCAACCTTAAAATCATTGCTAAAATGTGGCTGGATCCTAAGCTCATGAAGAAAAGAAGTGATCAAAGAAATACCCAAAACTTTTATAACAAGAAACACACACACACACATACACACACTCACATGCCTGCACACAGACTCACATGCACACACAAACATGCATACACATACACATAGGCACACATGTAATGCAATCTTATACCTCACTGGACTAGGGCTCAGATATTTGTTTAATATTTATTTTCAATTTTTCCATAAGGGCATTTTTGAATGAAATTCACATTATAATCAGTGGGAAAAGTTTTAATTCCAATAATGAACACCATGCTTGTAGTCCATGGCCTTAGTAAAATAAAAGCAGACCACCCAGAAATAAGAGGGACACCTGCCAGCAAATGACCTTTAACACACACACATACCCACATACACACACATACACACACACAGACACATACACACACACACACACACACACACACGCACGCACGCACGCACACACACATACATATATATGCTATCATTTTTCTTCTCAGGAGATGTCCTACTAGCATGAAGAACAAAACACATACGAGCCCATTGAAGAATCAATACAGAGCATGCGGTGGGGAAACATTAAGTTCAGTAAAGTATACGATGAAGAAATATTTAGTATTTTTGTCTTATTTACAAAACTAAAAGTTTTCTAGATAAATTTGACTCAAAGGTTTGAACATGTACACTGCAAAAATAGCATGAAATCAGAAGAAAATCAAACATTTCTTAATTTTTAAGCTTGTTACATTAATTACAATTGTTTGGTTCTGTGAGCATACATCTGGAAAGGTATTTGCTTTGGCTTACAGTTTGAGAGGATGTAGTCATAATGTCAGCAAAAGCGTATCAGCCTAAGCACAAGGTGGCTAGTCACACTGTGTGCATCTGGGTACTGAGATGAATGCTGATGGCCATTACATCTGAGCAGGGCTTCTTTCCTTGGCTAAGTCTTCCATAGCCACATGAATAGTGTTTTTCACAGCGATTTTTATGTATCTAATCAAGGTAGAATAAAAAAAGATTAGCAAGCATATTTGTAATCAGGCCTAGAAGAACAACATAAAAAAGCAGCTTTCAGTTTTGGAACAAATGGAAGTTTGTAAATATTTAGTTTCTTTACTTTGAAAATAACAGTACATATGGTAACAAATATTTGAAAATATAATTGACACAATCCATTATTTTTAGATCTACAGCTTAGAAAACACTTAACATTTTGCATTTTTGTTCATACACATACATACGCATATATAGAAAGGAATTATTCATATTAACATGTTATACAAATATGTTAGTATACATGTATATGCATATAGATATGTATGTATATATGCACTTATAGATATTCTTTTATACATATGTAGATATATATATACACATATATACATAATATGTATTATAAAACCATGTTTGTAAACCTTTTTTATAAACTGTAAACCACAAATGCAAATAGGTGGTATATATAGCTGTTTTATTCATTTTGAAAAATAATTTTAGCTCTCGAACCGGGCGGCCTCAGCCATGAACAACGCAGCAATGGCCAAGATTAAGGCTCGGGACCTGCGTGGCAAGAAGAAGGAGGAGCTGTTGAAACAACTAGACGATCTGAATGTGGAACTGTCCCAGCTTCGCGTCGCCAAAGTGACAGGCGGCGCTGCGTCCATGCTCTCCAAGATACGAGTCGTACGCAAATCCATTGCCCGTGTCCTCACTGTCATCAATCAGAATCAAAAGGAAAACCTCAGGAAGTTCTACAAGGGAAAGAAGTACAAGCCCCTGGACCTGCGACCCAAGAAGACCAGAGCCATGCGCCGCCGGCTCACCAAGCACGAGGAGAAGCTGAAGACCAAGAAGCAGCAGCGGAAGGAGCGGCCGTACCCACTGCGAAAGTGTGCAGTCAAGGCCTGAGACAGACAGTAAAGTGCAAGACTGACTGGCAAAAAAAAAAAAAAAAAAAAAAATTAGTTTTCTCGATAGGAATTGAAGCAGTTTTCCTCTTCTCCAATCCTTGTCACATGATTTCGATAAAGACCAATCTTACATTTTATGTCCTCCACTGCCGCAAACCCACAAGAGATGTTGAAGTTGGGAGTGGTGCTGGTGAGCTCTTGATGTATTCTAATATAGTTTCAGATTTCGGCACCTCCTAGGCTATAATGTGACAGTCTGTCACTATTCTCCGCTATCACTGACCTGTCCTTCAGGTCCCCAAAGCCTGCTGTACACATTCATCAGTCTTTATTTACTGTGTACTTCCCAAAAGTCATGTTCATATAGCTATAGCTGTAAACTTTAAACTCTCTCAGCGGCTCTCCAGCGACCATGCCACAAACAGAACTGGGTCAAGCTCATTCACAGAGCCCCGGTCATGGAACATGTGCTTTAGAAGTCCTCAAGCTCTGCACGTGTGTTTTGTTGAGTTCTTCCTTCTTGTTTAGCTTTAGGTTTAGGCAGAGTGGTGGTGGTCTAAAGACACTCCAGTCCAGAATGTCTGTTTGTGTGTGTGTGTGTGTGTGTGTGTGTGTGTGTGTGTGTGTGTGTGTGTGATGATTAATCAATATGAAAGGATTTTTAAAGATAGGTATACAAAGGGTAACCAAGTCAGAAGGGTGGAGTCTGGTGGGTGGAATTAGGGCTCATAAAATAACATAAAGGGTAAGGGTTTCTCATCCTTTCTCATCCTTTGGTGTGAAAACTGCATCCGGTCCCTCTAGAGAACGCAGCAGTGAGGCATTATCATGGAGTCAGAGATCAAACCCCAACAGACAACACATAAACACATATCTTGGTGGCTTGATTTTGGACTTCAAAGCGGAGGGAACTATGGGAAATAAGCAGTTGCCAGGTATTCATTGCTCTTAGTTATTTTGTCATGCAGTGCAGACTAAGATATTTTATTTGTTAGCATTGCTACATGAGAAATTATAATATATACTGCTCTTTAAACCACACAAGTAATTATAATTTCCCAGAAGTATGGATGGATGGAGCCAGAGAGCACTGCCGTCTAGGAGTGAGGCTCTCTGCATATTGACTTGGGTCACTACCACATGAATTAAGAAGGCAGCTAAGCTGGGCCTGTTCATCCCTTGGCTGAACCAGCTAGGAAGCAGTTTGGAGACTCTTCCCCCAGACATCTCTTTTCTAAAAGGCTAAGCTAGGTGTGTACAGGTGAACCTGGCAAGATTCCAAGAGCAGGAAAAGGGTAAGGCAAAGCTTCACACAGCATAGACATGGAACTGGAGTACCATCACATCAGCTGTATTCACTGACACAAACTCACAGGGTCGTTTGACATTCACAATGGAAGGAAATAGATGTGCGTGCTGATAGTATGAATAACGCCTTTGCATTGGATAAAAAGATAAGAAAAGTGAAAGATTGGGAAATCAGGATGACATTCACAACTGAATGGCTATAAAGACCCTGCAGTCTCAATTAATTAGATCTATCTCATAAACAAAATACAGCCACCATCTCTCAGGATCTATAGTCTCTGCCACACCATGTCAGTGAGTTTCATACCAAGTCTTCTGTGCCGCCTCATGATGCAGGAAAGTTTTTAACTAAAGACAAGGCTTCTAAACTTCAAATGGTACAAATCAGATAGTGCCAGCCCACTGAAAATTTTCACTCCTATTAAAAATTCAGATTAGGAGTTACAGAATAATCAGTATTTGGTAGTAATTCTTCAATTATTTTTTTTTTAGCTATTCTGTATTTACATTTGAGATGTTATCCCTTTAACCGGCCCTGCTCCCACTCCCTTCATTTGCCTTCACAAAGGTACACTGGCTTCTGATGCCCCTCTCCACCCCATTGCCTTGGCATTCCCCTACAGTGGGAAACATGCCCTCCCTGGAACAAAAATCCAAGCAGTGTTTCTTTATCCAATGCTGATTCTACTACCCGGGAGTGATTCACTTGTCCGACATTGCCTCTGGATGCTTCTAAAAAGTACTTGTCTGAAATGTCCTTTTTTTTGTCACATCTTATTTCTGAAGAAAGGTCCTGTGTTTGCAGCTCTGTAGATTTTTCAACATGATTTCTGTTCAAGGAAAATTAAGGGAACGTGGCTACTTTTGCCTTTTGAAAGACGTCCGTCCCTTGTAGTTCAATATTGAAGCTCTTCAGTCAATAGAGGTCAATTAAAAACTGTGTGGGCTTTCTATGAACCTGATCATTATCTACTTCGTGGTAGAAAAGTCACCTGAAAAAAGCCTTTTTTCAGTCTCACTTTCTAAATGTAATCACAGGTACTTTGGAATCAGACTTCTGTGCCACCCAACCTATACGAGCTTACTAACAGCCCTTTTATCCAGCTGACAAAGTCTACTAAACATGGCCTTAATTCTTTTTAAAATCTTAGCAAAGGCTCTTGCAAGCTAACTCTAATTTGTCTTCCAGTCTTATATTACTTTGAGAACTTGATCTTGGCAACGGAATCGAAGCTGAGAAACAGTTTTATTTTCCAACAAAGAAGGCTCTCTGTAACACCTCCGAATTCTGCATACAGCTAGTTCTTTCTTTAACTCGTCTCGTTCTTTAGGTTTCCTTATCATACGCAGCTGAGAGCAACCAGATGTCACTGTTTTAAATATTGGCATGGAAACCATCTTGACTAAGTCCAAACACACATAAAGAGCAGTTCATAGTTTCTAAATTATCCCAGGCCATATTTTCAACACATTTTTCTCCCATATAGCAAAGGTCATAATTACTTCAAATTTTATTTTTCTAGAAAAATCAATATAATATTGGATATAACCCCAAATGTTCTTTTTCTGTGTCCTATAGATATTGCATAACAAAGTTTGTCAAAAATGCAGTGATTTAAACCAATAATCATGGACTGCAAGATGTCGCAGTGGGTAAAGGCATTTGCTGCAAAACCTAGTGACCTTAGTTTGATCTCAGGTAACTGTGTACTAGAATTAAAGGCCCAGCCTCTGAAATTTGTCTTCTGACCTCCATATATCCACTATGATACACACACACACACACACACAAATCCATACAAATTAAGGTAATTTTTAAATTAATAATAAAATTTAGAAACAATTCTGTGTTACTTCCAAAAGTTTATGGTTGGGAAGGTATTTCAGACAATCTAGTTGATTCTCAGCTGGACATATCTGAACATACTCAGAAGTTGGTGTGAACTGGCTGTTCCAGTACAGGTACATCAGAGACAACTCAAGATTTCTCTCTTCCACATAGGAATTTTCACTTGGACTTGTTCTAACAATGATGGCTGGATTGTAGAGGAAGTGGGAAAATAAACAATGCTTTCTTTGTATATTAGACCTAAACTTAAAATTCATTCATGGCATGTTCTCTTGCCCAAAGCAAACCAAGAATCTAATCTATACAGAAAATATGAAAAAGGTCCATCTGTTAAGACTACAAGACTTTGTTACAAAGGATATGGACACAGAGGATGAGGTAAAGATTCTAGTTACTCTACCATCTCTTTGTTGGTTATCGAGACAGAAACATTCCCTGCTAAAGACACAGGACCCAAACTATTCTCTGACCACATTCTCCTCCAAAATTTTGTGCTTACATTTGTTGGAAGAAGAATGTTGGAAGGTGAGAGTTTATGAGGATCTATAGTGCAGTAATTAGAAATAGCTGCATGAATTCAAAATTCAAAGAAAGTAGTTCAAAGTTTCATGCATTTATTTTCCCCAAGTGAAATTCTTAGCAAACAATGGTTGCTAGGGGAGGGGCTGTTATATTTTTCAGTGATTTAACCTCTGAAGAGTAGCCCTTGTGTGATTCAATGACCGAGTACTCGTGCTTATGCAAGCAATCTGTGTCAAATAAATTGAAACACTTACACATAAAGACATGAAAGCAGGAGGTCCTTTGGGCTTAAGGAGTTTCAGTGAGCTAAGAAAGAGGTAAGGAATTAGTATTGGGATAAAAAAATAATTAAAAATCACTATGTAGGGAGATCCAGGGACACAGGCCTGGTAAGACTGCCCTGCAAGTCGCAGGGCACAGAGATGACTGGGCCAAACGAGCAGAAAGTGTGCACCGCCCCCCATAGGTTCAGGGGAATAGCAACTCTGATGTAGGGACCAGGTTTCCACCTGGAGAGCACCTGCATGCAGAAAAAATATGCAGGCCATCTGTCGCAAGGAACAGCAGAGATCCAGGGACACAGGCAAGGTACATGGTAGAGACAGGAACCAGTCACTAAAAACAAGACCACTTATAATTACAGACATCAAGATGACAAGAGGAAAGTGAAAGAACTTACCCAATAGAAACCAAGACAAACTGACAACACTAGAACACAGCTCTCTCTTCACAGCAAACAATGGAATGCCAAACATTGTAGAAAAAGAAGACTCAGACACAAAATCCTACCTCAAGATGATGATAGAGATCCTTAAACAAAAATGGGAGGAAAAGCATAAAGAAATAGAAGCTTTTAAAGAGGAAACAAGAAAAACACTCAAAGAAATCAAAGAATTAGAGAAAAACAGAACAAAAGAAATGAAGGAATTGAAGAAGGAATTTAAAATGAAAATGAAAACACTAAAAGAGACATCCTTACAGGTAGAAAAACTAAAAAAGAAATCAGTATTCACAGTTGCAAGCCTCTCCAGCAGACTACAAGAGATGGAAGACAAAATCTCAGTGGCTGAAGACAACATGGAAAATATAGACAAAACAGTCAGAGAAGATGCAAAAGCCAAAAAGCTTCTAACCCAAATATCTAGGAGATCCAGGACACAATGAGAAGACCAAACCTAAGGATAATAAGAATAGAAGAGGGCAAAGAATATCAACTAAGAGGCACAATAAATATCTTCAACAAAATCAGAAAAAAACTTCCCTACCCTTAAAAATGAGATGACCACGAGCATAAAAGAAGCCTAAAGAACGCCTAACAGAGTGGACCAAAAAAGAAATTCCTCTGAAACATAATAGTCAAAATGCCAAGTGCCCAAAGTAAAGAAAGAATACTAAAAGCAGTAAGGGAAAAAGGTCATGTAACATATAAAGGCAGACCAATCAAAATCATACCCGACTTCTCAACAGAGACTATGAAAGCTAGAAGAGCCTGGACAGACATCATGCAGACCCTAAGAGAACACAAGTGTCTACCCATGCTGATATACCCAGCAAAACTCTCAATCACCATAGATGGAGAGACCAAGATATTCCAGGACAAAACTAAATTTACACAAGATCTGACCACAAACCCAGCATTACAATGATTTATACATAGAAAACCTAATGTAAGGAGAGAAACTACATCCTAGTAAAAACAAAAAAATTCCTAAGCAAGTAAACCAAAAGAAGAAAGACACACAGGCACAATTCAACCTCTAAAAGCAAACAAAGCAGGAAACAGCAACCACTATTCCTTAATATCTGTTAAGATAAATGGATTCAATTCCCCAATAAAAGGACATAAGCTATCAGACTGGATACATAAACAGAATCCAGCATTTTCCTGCAAACAGGAAACTCATTTCAGAGACAAAGACAGACACTATCTCAGAGTAAAAGGTTGGGAAAAAACCTTCCAAGCAAAAGGCCCCAAGAAGCAAGCTGGAGTGGCCATTCTAATATCAAATAAGGTAGATTTTCAAGGAAGCATTTTCAAACGAGATAAGGAAGAACACTTTTTACACATTACAGGGAAGATTTGTCAGGTGGAACTCTCTATCCTTAACATATATGGTCCAGATACAAGAGAACCCATATTCATAATAGAAGCTTTATTAAAGTTCAAAAAATACATTGCACCCCACACAATAATAGTGGGAAAACTCAACACCCCACTCTCATCAATGGAAAGATGATGCAAACAGAAACTGAACAAGGACACAGAGAAACTAGCAGAGGGTATGAACCAATTGGAATGATAGTCATCTACAGAATATTTTACCCTGAAACAAAAGAATACAACTTCTTCTCAGCACCTCATGGCACCTTCTCCAAAAGTGACCAAATAATCGGTCACAAAACAAGCCTCAATAGATATAAGAAGTTTGAAATACTCCCATGCATCCTATCAGATCACCATGGTATAAGGCTGGTCTTTAATAACAAAAAAGACAACAAAAAGCCCATATACACATGGAAACTAAACAATGCTCTATTAATCAATAGCATGGTTAAAGAAGAAATAAATATTAAGGATTTTCTACAATTTAATGAAAAGGGAAACACAATATACCCAAACCTATGGGATGCAATGAAAGCAGTAATGAGAGGAAAACTCATAGCTCTGAGTGCTTCCAAAAAGAAACTGGAGAGAGCATACACTAGCAACCTGACAGAACAGTTGAAAGATCTAGAACAAAAGGAAGCAGATACAACCAAGAAGAGGAGACAGCAAGAAATAATCAAACTCAGAGCAGAAATTGACCAAATAGAAACAAAAAGAATCATTCAAAGAATCAACAAAACCAAGAGCTGGTTCTTTGAAAAAAATAACAAGATTGAGAAATCCTTAGCCAGACTAACTAGAGGGCAAAGAGAGATTATCCAAATTAACAAAATCAGAACAGAAAGTGGAGACATAAGAACTAAAATAGAGGAAATTCAAGAAATCATCAGATCCTACTGCAAAAGCCCATACTCAACAAAGGAAAATCTGGAGAAATTGGATTAATTCCTAGACAAATACCAGATACTAAAGTTGAACTAGAAGCAGGTAAACCTTCTAAATAATCCCATAACACCTAAAGAAATAGAAGCAGTCATCACAAGCCTCCCAACCAAAAAAAGCCCAGGTCCAGATGGGTTCAGTGCAGAATTCTATCAGTCATTTATTGAGGACCTAATACCAATATTCTCCAAACTATTCCACAAAATAGAGTCAGATGGAACACTACCTAACCAATTTTTAAAGTCCACAAAAACCTTCGTTCCTAAACCACCCAAAGACGCTAAAAGGAAAGAGAACTTCAGACCAATCTCACTTATGAACATCAATGCAAAAATACTCAACAAAATTCTTGCAAACTGAATCCAAGAACACAACAAAATGATGATTCACCATGATAAAGTAGACTTCATCACTGGGATGCAGAAATGGTTTAATATATGGAAATCCATCAACGTAATCCAACATGTAAACAAACTCAAAGTAAAAAACCACATGATCATCTCACTAGATGCTGAGAAAGCATTTGATGAAATTCAACAGCCCTTTGTGTTACAAGTCTTGGAAAGAACAGGAATCCAAGGCCTATACCTAAACATAATAAAAGCAATATACAGGAAACCAATAGCCAACATCAAACTTAACAGTGAGAAACTTGAAGAGATACCACTAAAATCAGGGACTAGACAAGGTTGCCCATTCTCTCTATACCTATTCAGTATAGTACTGGAATTCCAGGCTGGAGCAATTAAACAGAAAAGGAAATCAAAGGAATACAAATTGGAAAAGAAGTAGTATGAACATCACATTCTGCAGATGACATGGTAATGTACGTAAGTGACCCCAAAAATTTCACGAGAGCACTTCTACAGCCGATAAACAAGTTCAGAAAAGTTCCTCAATATAAAATTGACTTCTACAAATTAGTAACATTCCTCTACTCAAAGGACAAACATGCGGCTAAAGAAATTGGGTAAAATATACCCTTTACAATACTCACAAACAATATGAAATACCTTGGTGTGACTCTAACTAAAAAAGTGACGAACCTGTATAACAAGATCTTCAAATCTCTAAAGAAGGAACTCGAGGAAGATCTCAGAAAATGGAAAGATCTTTCATGCTCATAGATTGGAAAGATCAACATTGTAAAAATGGCCATCTTACCAAAAGCAATCTACAGATTCAATGCAATCCCCATCAAAATTACAACCCAATTCTTCAAAGAGTTGGAAAGAGCAATGTCCAATTTTATCGGGAATAACAAAACACCTAGAACAGAGAACTCTATTCTCAAGAACAAGAAAATGTCTGTGAGAATCATCATCCCTGACCTCAAGCTATATTACAAGGCAATTGTGTTAAAAACTGCATGGTACTGGTACAGAGATAGGCCCGTGGATCATTGGAATAGAATAGAAGATCAAGAAATGAGCCCTCACATATATGGTCACTTGATTTTTGACAAAGGTGCTGTAATATTCAATGAAAAAAGGACAGTGTCTTCAACAAGTTGTGTTCGTCTTACTGGCACTCAGCATGAAGAAGAATGAAAACATACCCTTTCTCATCTCCTTGTACAAAGCTCAAGTGCAAGTGGATCAAAGATCTCCACATTAAACCAGGTACACTGAAAGTATTAGAAGAGAAAGTAGGAAAAACCTTAGAACACATAGGCACAGGAGAAAATTTCCTGAACAGAACACCAATGGCTCATGCTCTAAGGTCAAATATGGACAGATGGGACTTAATGAAATTGCAAAGTTTCTGTAAGGTCAAGGACACTGTCAAGAAAATAAAATGGCACCCAACAGTTTGGGAAAAGATCTTTACCAACCCCACATCTGATAGAGGCTTAACATCCAAAGTATACAAAGAACTCAAGAAGTTAGACACCAGAGAATCAAACAACCCTATTGTAAATGGGGTATAGAGCCAAACAAAAAGTTTTCAATTGAGAAATATCAAATGGCCGAGAAACATCTAAGGAAATGCTTGACATCCTTATCCATTAGGGAAATGCAAATCAAAACAACCCTGAGATTCAACCTTACACCAGTCAGAATGGCTAAGATCAAAAACTCAGATGACAGCAGATGCTGGCAAGGATATGGAGAAAAAGGAACACTTCTCCACTGTTGGTGGGATTGTAAACTGGTACAAGCACTTTGAAAACGAGTCTGGCAATTCCTCAGAAAATTGGACATAGTACTTCCTGAAGACCCAGTTATTCCTCTTTGGGGCATTTACTCTAGAGATGCTCCAGCATACGACAAAGACACATGTACCACAATGTTCATAGCATCCCTATTTATAATAGTCAGAAGCTGGAAAGAACCCAGATATCCTTCAGTAGATGAATGGGTACAAAAACTGTGGTATATTTATACAATGGAGTACTACTCTATTATAAACAATGACTTTATAAAATTCTTAAGAAAATGACTGCATCTAGAGAATATTATCCTGAGTGAGATAACCCAGTCACAAAAGAACAGACATAATATTCAGTCACTGATAATTGGATACTGTTTCCAGAAAGCTCTGAACACCCCAGAAACAACTTATAGACTATAAAGTTCAAGAAAAACAAAGGCCACAAAAAATGAAAATGAAAAACCATTATGCTTAATCTCTACACAGCAAGATAACTTTGACTATTTCCAGGTTACATCTTGTTTTACCTGTACTTTATGCTCACTGTAACTAGTAAGATTTTAAGGCATAGTATCAAACCTTTAAATAAAATCAAGTACTGACAAAAATGTATTCATTTGCTTTTGTACTGACAAAAATATGTCCATATACTTTTTTGCATAAATGCTTTTAAAATATGTACATTTTTCTTTTTAAAAAAAATAATGTTGTTCAATTTAAAAAATCACTATGTATAGTGTATAAAACCATTAAATAAGTTTTCAATCAATATATATTTTGCTTTTTGCAATTGTTAGCTTTTTATCTTCTTTTACTAATTATTTTATCCTTTGCATTTCAAATGATATTCCCCTTCCCTGTTTCCCCTCCACCACCCCCTATTCAGTCTCCCTATCCCTTTCCCATTGCCTCTATGAGGGTGCTTCTCTATCTACCCCCAACTCTCCTCTGTAGCATTTCCCTATGCTGGGCCATCACGCCTCCTTCCCTTCACATTAATGTCAGATAAGGCCATCTTCTGCCACCTATGTATCTGGAGTCCTGGCTCCCTCCATGAATACTCTTTGGTTTGTGTTTTAGTCCCAGGGGCTCTGGGTTTCCCAGTTAGTTGATTATTTTTCCTTTGAGTCTGGATCTTATTACATAGTCCATGCCATCATGCTCACAAGTATCTTTATTCAGTCCCCAGTTACTCCATAATGCCCTTTTCTTGTACGTCATTTTAGGCGGTGAATAAAAGTTTTGTTCATATATTTTGACACTGTAGAATAAAATTGCTAACTCAGTGATCAAAAAGATATTTCTCCCCTACCCTCTCTTGTTCTATTGTTATATTTATTTAGTTTGATAAGGTAGATTAGATGGTAAGGTATCCTTATCAGACAGACTAAAGAATAATAGCCTAAGAGAACACAGTTAATGTGCCAAAGACTCCTAATCACTTGTCAGTGGGTCCATAATTTCATCTTTAAGCCTTAAGTATGAACTTAAAATAAAGGAAAGCCAGTGACTGGGCAGAGTGTGGGAATGAGAGAGGTCAGAGACCTCTGAGGAGGTGAGAGGACAGAGGTTAGAGGTCATGGAACATAGAGGACCAGCTGGACCCAGGTGGGATTTATTGGTGTCAAAAACCTATGAACATGAAGGATTTTACAGGTCTAATATCTCATATAGAAGGGCAGTTTGTATCTTTGTCTATTTGATGCAATCTTGTTGTGTAGAGGATTTGTGGATTGAGAGTTGAATATATAAACCTGTATGAAAAGCTATCACCTAGGGAAGGAAGTTGTGTGGACAAGTTGGGCTGTGGGCAGCTCAGACTGAGCTCCAGAGTTGTGTGTAGCTCCACACAGGGTGGGGCCTGAGGAGTCAGACCTCAGGGCCTGTAGAGAGATAAACCTATTTTTTTTTATTTTTTTTTAATATTTACTGCAACAGAAGTCCATGATTCCTGCTGTTGCTGGCTGTGGAGTGCAAAGAAGCTTTTTTTTTTTTTTTTTTTTTTTTTTTGGCAGTAGTATCAATGAATGCAGATTAATAATTGAGGATAAGAGACATTGACAACTTCTGAGACAATGCTCCCCTCCCCATCAAAAAGAAAGTCTACACAGGAAGTCATTAAAGGGAGTCCTTAAAAACGGTGCTAAAAATGCTGAATCATTGCACTTCACCGTTGATGGTTTCTAGTGAGTGGGAGGTATGAGTAGGACTCAGTTACCTTTACGTGGCTGTGACTAGCCACTGGAAGTTTTCCACGTTCCACTGAGTCTATGCAAATTGGGCTTTGCATATCTGCAGGGGAAGGGGGGAGGGTGAACCAGGAAGGAAAGGGAAGTGAGTGTGATCAAGGTACACTGCATGAAATCTTCAAATGGTAAATAAAAATATATCTTGAAAAAAATAATAATGGGCATAGGGACTTGTGAGGACAATGAAGAAAGCCAGCTCTCACCAGTTCTGATTTAGAAATTCCTATACTTGAAGCCCAGTGCTTCATCACAGTGTATCTTGCCTTATGATGTAAGGAGTGTTACATTTCTTACAAAGGTACCTGAGAATGTGACAAGGCTTGGACATTACATCATTACAACTATCAGGTTAACAACAACAACAACAAACATACTGGGTATATTTGTACTAATGAAGACCTATATTCACCTAGAAGATAAATTGGGACTCAAAGAAACTCACAGGAATGAGTTCTGTGGCTGTCAGGGTAATATAGCTATACACCTCAATACACCAGATATTCCCACCAACCATTAGAACCATGGAGGAATCAAGAGGGCATCATTTTCTAGGGCCTTCTAATAGGGACACAGTTTGAACATCTGTCCTCCAGAACTGTCAGACAATTTTCTGTTGTTATGAACAACCAGGTTGTGATGAGTCACTAAAGCAACTTAATATGTACCTTCTATGACCGCCCCCCCCCAAAAAAAAGATTTTTAGAGTGTGGAAATTTTTATAATTCTTATAGGTCATTCTGACTTGAAAATTAAATTGACGCGAAGAAAGTATGAACTCACATAGGAAATATGAATGGGAGAAAAGCTCACATTTTAACATTTTAGCATGAAGAAGTGGGGTACCACAACCCAGGTGTTTGATATAACCTTGAACAAAATAGGTAACTATGGAAAAATAACCATGTGATATGGGACAGGAGTGAGGAAGAGAGAGATAAAAATTATTTAAATAATATTTATTTGTGCAGATATTTCTATGTTTTGACTCCTTGATGAAAAAGAAATAAATTTTCTCCTGGTACTGGAAGGACATTGTTCACATGGCCTTTCAATCTCCTGTTTTAGAAAGAATAGGGGGAGATTTGGGTGGCATTTTGCCCTCTGCTGTTTTCGAAGTAGCTCTAGCTTAAAATAGTCCTTATACCAATGTGGTGAATTTCATAATGTATACTCTTTCACACGTACAGACTTTCTAACCATAAAAACTTTACTCCAACCTTTTGCTTCATCTAATAATGGGGAAAATGAATCAAGTAAAAGCCAGCATTTCCTATGTCTTTAGACTAAAGAAGGGAGAAGGAGAGGGATAAAAATACACTGATTTTAGAAGGTTACAGTTTTCTGGCCAGTTCCCACAACGTTCCCCCACTACCACCACCATCTAACATAGCCTCTTGAAAATAATTTTACAGCTTCCAGTATGATTTCATTGTCTTTAGGCTAAAGACCACCTCTACTGGGAAAGTTACTTTGTCCCATCTACATAAGCTATTTCAGAAGGCAAGTTTGACAGTGTTCCTGTCCTTGGTCTGCTGGAGAATCTAAAAGCTGTTCATTCTGAAGGAAACCAACCTGAAAATGCCAGGTGAGGCAATAACCAAGTGTATTTTACATGTTCTTAAGGAAAAATATGTAGGGAAGAAAAATGAAGTTAATAAAATTATCTGTTTCCCTGAAAAATATGGTATTTTTTCCGTGCAGAATACTATGTTTATAGAGTTAATATATCATGTCCTCCAATGTTCAGAAGTAAAGCACACTTCTTCCACACACTGTTTGACAGGAAAAGTGAGTATTTTATTGGCACTGGATAATTCAGCCTTACACAGTGCTGTCTAGAGTATATTAGCAGCACATCGTCCAAGGAGGAGATTACTCAGCAATGTGTATACCAGAGAGAAGCAGTCCATAATAATTCAGGAGACAGACATGCGCAGAAGGGATGAAACTTGCTTAAAGTCAGAAGAATACATCTGACATTAAGATAAAAGTGATTGAAATCAGATAAAGCCAAAGAATTCTGCTACCCAGTTGTTAAATGCTGTTTTGTATGTCAGAGTTGTGGACAATGCCATCGAAATATTGATCCAGTCACACACACAACATTGATTCCTCTTCAGACAATGGAATGAATTCATTACTCATTACTGAAGAATGCAAATTACAGGCACACACACACACACACACACACACACACACACACACACACACATATCACCACCACCACCACCACCACAACCACTAGCAGCAGCAGCAGCAGCACACCACGCCACACATCAGAGCACATTTACTGCTGTGGAAGGCAGAGGGATGTGGTTAAAATAAATAGTTCTGGAGCTTAAGTATCCGACACTCAGCTTACTGTTTAATGTTCAAACTGTACCAGTCATATATCATTATACACCTTATATCTAATCTACGCTGTTGTGACAGGCATTTGAAAAGGATGGTGCAGGCAAAATACAGTTCAAGGAAGAAAATCAGTAAAAATCCATCTCAGGTTCCACCATCACTATTCCACACAAGTACACACATGCTCACTTGGGTACACAGTTAGGACTAAAACCATCTTTAAATGAGGGTTTTTGAACCTTAACAAAAGCTTAAGATTTAGGAAGCTCACATTTATTTTTAATTTTAAAGCATTATAAGATGAAACTCAGAAAAATTTCTTCAATTCGAAACTTAGAGAAATGATTGCTTCATTAATAGATGCTGCTGCTCTACACTGAGAAACCCTGTCACCATTCAACTGAGAGAGAAGGGCACTGCCTCCTCTACCCACGTGAGGGTCATTTGAATCACACAATAAAGATGGGAATAATGGGACTAACTGCAAACTAAAGCAGAAGAGATGAGGAAAGCTAAAAGCAGGTCAATTTGCATGGCCCAACAGATGGTGGGGCAAAACACTATAGACCCAAAACAAATCTCAATTTCTATTCTCTCTTGTGCGATGAGTATTTTTAACTTCTCAGAGTATTTGTGTTAGATTGCTTGCCTCTCACTTCAACAATAAAGCAAAGGGTTCTATGCTATTACAGGAGTACATTTAAAAAATAAGTTTTAAAACTTTTTCAAAACTAAAAGCAACTGTATAATTTATTACTAGACTCGTTATAGTAGACCTAACATGAAGATAGAATAAATAAAACCAGAAATGTCAGTCTAAAGATGATGAGAATTCCATTCTAGGTTTAATTACAGTGGTATTTTGATGCATCAGTTTCATAAGTCTGTCTTATATTTCTTGGGTTATGTCCCTCACTTTATAATTTAGATAACGTAGCAAACTAAAGATCTACAGACTATGTTTTTGTCCCTTAGGATTTGAGGAAAAATACACATTACAAAAAGAATGTATGACATGTATGAACATGATTTCCTCAGTATTGATCAGTCTTTTCACTGCCATAAATGAAGGCACTCACAAGGTAGTCTGAAGAAATAGACTTTTTCAAGTAATAATAGTATTGGCTGTATTTTTAAACAGACATTACACCCTTCCTTTTCAGATAAGTGCATGGTACTTCTCGTGGAACATAACTTCTTCCAAAGTAGAAAGACCTATGATTGTTGAAAGCATTACTGCCCATTGATATGGGTTGACTGTTCCTTCCTTTTCCAGGGCTGTTAGCTCATCCCTATTATTTTCCCTGAACAAGAAAACATGAATGAAAGTGGCACTTGTAACTCCCAAGCTGTGAAGTCCTCCACATGGTCCTACTGTCTTTTCTTTTCTTATTGCCATGGGAGAATAAAATGACTAAAGTTTAAGCTCTTAGAAAATGATTGTTCAGAATCTGCAATAACAACTAAGCAGAACTTTTTCAATGTATTTGATCTAGCAGTGACAGTTCTGTAACCATGACAACAATAATCACTGGATCTGCTCAAGAACATCAGCCAATCAGTAACTGCTCTTCCTTCTCAACATCACCCACTAGAGAATGGACTTCTGTGGAACATGCTCTGAATATCAAGTACTCAATGATGGTATTCCCTTAGCAACCACCCTCTGTAACTGGTGTCAACATAACCCTGTCTTAGCAACCCATAAATCCCGGGTCTGCACTCTTCATAACAGCCCTAGAAAAGACCGATTATCTGCTTTGCTTAGAGTGTATCCGATACACAAAGCTTTTATTTTCTTTAAGAGCACCATAAACCTTTTGTTCTACAGATTAGGTAATGATCTTGTCTTTTGATTTATAAAGTCAGAATACGGACAGATCGGGACTATTAAGTCAGCTGAGACCTCCAGTGAGAGAGAGATATGGGGTCACAGCCATAGTGGACCTCCCCTAGATATGTCATTTGCATAAGTTATTGCAATTTTCAAGTACTATTTTGCACTGGTTTGGCAATATTTCCTATCACTGAAGGGGTAAACCCCTGTGAATGTCCCTGAGGGATTATCTGGATCAGGTTAACTGAGGTCAGAAGAGCTGCCCTCACTTCCCGTAGGTGGTACCAACCCATGCACTGGGGCACTGAACTCATTAATGCAAAGGCATAAATCCCTCCCTGCTTCCTAACTAGTTTCAGTGGGACACACACTTCATGAGCTGCTCTGGCATGGTAGACTATTCCCTTTAACTGTAAGCAAAACAACCCCTTTCTTAAGTCACTTTATTCATATATTTGAGCAGATTGGGAAGAAAACTTAATAAGATGCTGACACAGAATAATTTACTCTAACCTAACACATTTATACAGACTATAAACCTAAGTTATGAGTATAAAAAATTACATAATGGGAAGAGTATAATTTTACCTCTAGTTCCTCAGATAAACTGAGATTTCCCCTTTGTGGGATCAGATTTCTCTGTGATCACTTAAATTTTAATGTTATTTCATTGGAAATTTATTCTATAAAATCAAATGCTTCTGTGCATTCTTTGTTAAAACGATAGTTTTGCCAAAACAGGGCACTGAAAGAGATAATATGCAATATAATCCAATATAAATTGATAAATTTTAATTTGGGGAGAAATTTTTTCTATGAGAATTCATATTCAGTTTTAAGCTGAAAGCATTCAGAATAAATTTGTCATTAATACATGTTGAATTTCACCAACATATATTTATTACAAAGGGGAAATCATAAGCATATGATCTATCTCACTTGATGCATAAGCAGTTTAATATTATCATTTCATTTTATGTCTATGTGTTCTGAAGGCCAGTTAATGGTACACGGAAACCCACTGACTTTTTTAAAAAGTATATATTTGGGATATGTTCTATACAAAGGGCTGTTTAAGTTTTAATGTTCCAGAATAAATATTATCAGAACTCCATATAAATCTAAAAGTAAGAAGAAAACATTTGGGCTCTGAGATAGTTTAACTGGCAAAGTGCTTACAGTACAAGCATGGGGACATGAATGTAATCTCCGCCATCCCACCCCGGTGGAAAAGGCAGACATCATAGTGTGTTTCTGCAATCCCAGTGATGGAGAGGAAGAGATGGGCAGCTCACCCAGCCTAGTTATCAGGATTAAGCCCAGTACTTTGTTTCAAGCTAAGTGGATGACATTTTAGGAAAAATACTCTAGGTTGGTTTCTTCTGGCCTCCACATAGACATGCAAATGTTACCTGCTGCGCCCCCCCTACACACACACCCTCACATAATCAAAAAGAAAAGGAAAAATTTAATGCTAAAATAATAGAATGTCACCATGGTAAATAGTAGCAGAGATATGTAAAATACGAGGAAATTGCAATCAAGGACACAGAGACAGGATATGGAACAGATACATTTAAATGAAGGCTTGAAATACAGGTCAGAAATTCATACACCAGCCGACACACCAGCTTTCGGATCCTGGACAACCTGGAGCATGCCTTCATTGCCATCAGATAATGGACGAGATCATCAAGTGATTCAAGCTGAAGGGGTTCTGCCTTGTAGCCATGGAGTTCCTTCAGGCTTCTCAAGAACATTGACTTGAAAGACCGTCCTTTCTTCCCAGGACTGGTGAAGTACATGAACTCTGGGTTTGTGGTGGCCGTGGTTTGGAAGAGGCTTAGTGTGGTGAAAACAGGCCGAGGGACGCTGGTGGAGACCAATCCAGCTGATTCTAAACCAGGCACCATTGGTGGGGATTTCTGCATTCAAAGTTGGCAGGAACATCATTCAGGTCACTGATTCAGGGAAGAGTGCAGAAAAAGAGATCGGTCTATGGTTTAAGTCCGAAGTCTTGTGCCTGTGACTGGGTGTACAATGAGACATGGAGAAACAAGAGTTCAGTTCTTTCTATTTTTGTATTATTAATTTTTATTGGATATTCTCTACATTTACATTTCAGATGTTATCCCCTTCCTCCAATTCCATTCCTCTCACCCTCCCATTGCCTCCATGAAGGTGCTCCCATTCCCAACCACCCTCTCCTGCCTCAGCACCTTAGTGTTCCCCTACACTGGGGAAATGAGCCTTCGCTGGACCAAAGGCCTCTCCTCCCATTGATACCAGACAATGCCATCCTCTGCATATGAACCTGGGGCCGTGGGTCTCTCTATGACAACTCATTGGTTGGTGTTTTGGTCTCTGGGAGCTGTGGTGGGTTTGGTTAGTTGATCATTTTGTTCTCCCCATGGGGTAACAGACCCTCTCAGCACCTTCAGTCCTTTCTCTAGTTCCTTCATTGGAGTCCCCATGTTCATCTGATGGTTAGCTGCAAGAATCCTCCTCTGTATCAGTATGGCTCTGGCAGAGCCTCTGAGGAGACATCCATATTAGGTTCATGCCAGTAAGAACTTCTTGGTAACAGCAATAAATCTTGAGTTTAGGGGCTGCACATGGGGTGGATCTCCTTTTCAGCACTACTGATGGGGTTCCTGGAAATGGCTCTTCATACCACTGACTGAACGAATCAGCTTTTCTAAAACAGTAAAGACTTTGAAACTGGGGGGAGGGAAACAGAAGAAATCCATACCTGAACCAGGCTGTAAGTCACATCACCTAGACAGAAGTATTGCCTGTCCCTTGAATGGCTCTGCAAGATAAAGCCATTGACTCAGTGATTTGTCATCTTCCTGATAGGTGTCATCAGTACCCTACCAGCAGGAGAGGAACAGAGAGGTTATGGTTTGGATCAGCTTTCCAGTTTTATCCACTTAGGCAGCATAATGTAACATAAATACTTCTAACAAGCCTTGGATGGTTGAGCCTTCAAAGCTCACAGGTCACTGTAAATTCATTCAGAGCCAACACATCTCTCTGAATTGTTAGCCTATCAAGGCCCAGCTTTGTCAATACCTCAGCCAGAATATTCCTCAAAATGGACTAATGTTCAGTATTTCGTTTCTTCTACATGGGTCAGAGCTCCCATCCAAAGCACTGAACCTCAGCCCGGGATTAATAGTGGTGAAAATTGTTAGTTAACTAGATCTGATAGAGCAGCCGACAGGTACGGTTTGATTATAGGCCTCATAATTCACTGGGAAAAAAATCATTAGTCAACATTTTCAGTGACACTCCCTTTCTAGTACTGATCAAGGCACCATGCCATATCCCATGCCTGTGATTTCTTTCCTCACTGGAAAATTTCCCATGGTGAAAGGATTATAAGAAAATGCAATCTGTTACTCCGTATCTCACATAAAAGTGTAGGTGGCAACATGATTTCACAAAATTTCCCAAAGTTATAATGAAGTTTATAGCAGAACAAAAACTGTCTGGGACTATTACTTATTTTGCAATGCAAAGTAAGACCTTTTAATAAAAAAAAACCTTCATCTTCAATTTTATTAAGCAATATTAAAAAGCAGTAGAGCTTCTGGGACACACGGGAATATAGTGCACATATCATTTATATGCAGTTGTACATAAATCATTTCTTTTTTTTTCCAGATGAATAGAATCAGAACTCCACAGCTCTTTCAGAAAACACCCACTTAACTCTCAAGAATAGCCCTATAAAAGAAGGCTTCTCAATTTTTCTAGAATGCAATCAGCTCTAAACAGGAATAGTTGGCCATTCTACAGGCATTTTTTCCAACCCTTTGACTTGATGGACTTAATATCGTTGTCATCATTACTACTTAAAATAAATGAAATCATGGCTATGTCATGGGGAAAATAATAAATTAGTTGTCAGGGTCTATGAATGGGGAGAGAACTGGAGTCTGTTATTTTTAGAGTTTCCTAACTGTGAAAAGTCATCATAGTCGGTAGTCACTTTCTAAAAGGAGATCCAGGCGGACTTTCAACATTCTACCTCAACCATACTCAAGGGCTCGAGTCAGAAGAAGAAAGTGAGAAATCCATACTGGTCAATAATTGAGATGATCCTGACCCCAGGCTCACACAGAAAATTCATATCAATGTCCTGTTGACGTAAGAAGGCCAATTAATATCCCTTGTGTTCGTCACCCTGAAAGGAGCATCCTTTGTGCTTATTGTTGGATTCCTCAAGCAGTGAAGCAAAGACTGCATGACACAATGCCCTACAAACAGTGAGACATTGGAGCTCAGTATAGTGCACGTCTACCAGGTGTCATCATCTAGAATTCTCAGACATATGGCTTCTCAGGTGAGTGCATGGAGACCTCACTTCTAGATCGTCCTGACTCTACTTTCTTGGCGCTGCTGGATATGTCCCATCATCTATTTTCCTAGGTTTCCCTCTCTGTAAAACTAAATTGATCTTCACTATGTATAAATATTTTTAGAATGCATGAGTGTTCCAAAACGTGGCTCTAAGACAGCATGTAAAACAGCCAACAAACCCAAAGCGCTAGTAAGGGTTAGGTGACAGGAAAGCGTTATGACATCCCTCTGGAATTTGTATGGACTTGTCCTTTGGACACATGCAAATTACTTGTTTGAGGGTTTCTGGGTTCTTGAGAAGTGTTGAAAACTGTCATCTCATAGCACACATTGAATATAGAACCTCAGAATTCTATAATGAGACTTGGATGCTGCTGCTGTTTTCTGCATCCATACTGTGTAAATTAATTTAGGCCTCCCCACTTCCTTGAAACTAAATACAAGATGCCTAAGCTTAGGGTACACACTTATTTAACAAGTATGTAACATTCTGCACAGAGAGGTAGTTTGGACTGATCTCTTCTTGAGTCAGGTGCATTCAATGAGAGAAGAGAAACTCGTGTGTGTTTCGATTAGTTTCAAGTGATTCCAGTGAGCTTCAATGGATTAATCAAATTCTAGCTTTTGGGGGGAAGGATTTACTTAAAATCAAATTGATCTGTTGTTCTCATATTATCAGTGGCAAATCTATATTTACTCCGCTTTAGGGCTTCAGACGAGTAATAAATTGTCACTGCTCCTGCAGTCTGCCTGAGTCTCAAGTCACACTTGAAATGAGTTTAATATTTAGGGCCCCTTTCAAAAGTACTGTTGCTTGCAGACACTCAGTCGTAAACTTTCCCACAACAACAAAATCCAAAAAAAAAAAAAAAAAAAAAAAAAAAGAATGTCACAGTGGAGGCAAGATTTCATGAAGGCAGAGTCCAACTATAAATTTTGTTCGTGACGTTTGAGAACAAGGCATATGGTTTTTTAAAAAAGTTTCAGGGACATGAGAATGAAAGGGGTTTCTTCCCCCCCCTCTCTCAATGTATGTGTGTGGGGTGTGTGGGGTGTGAGGGGTAGGGTTGGTAGGGTGTATGTTTGGGTGGGGTGGGTGGGGGTGCTGTGGGGATGGTGTGTGTGTGTAGGGAGTGAGGGGGTAGGGGGTGGGGGTGGTATCTGTGTGTGTGGTGTGGGAGTTGTGGGGAGAGTGGGGAGTGTGGGGTGTGTGCACATGATGTCAGTAGTGGGAAAAGCATCTGATTTTTTCTCTCTAGAGTTATATTTCCATCTATATATCATCCCTACTGGTGATATTTTTCCTAGGTTCTGCCTTTCCTCTCTTTAGATGAACATAGACACTGAACATCACATGTCTCTTCTTATCCCCAGGCACTCTTCTTTGTCCCTGGTGGTACATGGGCTCTGATCAAACGTCAAGACTCTCATGTTTAAATGTAGATTTTTCTTCAGATCAAAAGCATCATCCGTGTGGCTCTTCCTGCCATGAGAAGCAGACTGCTAATTTGAGACATCAAATAAACCTTTCTGGACAATAAGGTGTTAACACAGTCTGCCAGCCAAGGCAGGGGAAAGGAGCTTACTACTCCCAGAAGCCACTGCCAGCAGAATTAATGCTGAAGATTTAGCATCTGGATGGTTCACCTGCCAGGCAGGCCCCTATAGGTCTTTTTCATCCCTGAGCCAGATTAAAAGGGAATGATGAACAGAGGTGGTTCTGCACCAGCAGTGACAAGGGGGAAAAGAAAACGGAAAAGAAAACAGCCTCCACTGAGAATGAGCCTCCTGCCTGCCTCTAAGTTGGAGTGAAGGCTCTGGAAAGGGGGGCCCAAGCTATGTCCAGACACTATCTGACCCCTCTGCCAGAGGAATATTTATGAACATCAGAGGCCACGGGGCAGGGCAAACTGAACTGGTTCAAGCCACCTTCAGGGTACCACCTGTCAAGTTTTCACCTGAGCAGACAGGGTTTTTTAATGTGTTCTCTGGTTTCAGGCTGCTAGTGACATTTGTCAGGACAGTTTTTCCCCTCCTTCTGCCTTGTTTGTTTTGAACTTAACAGAAAATCAAACTTTCCCAAACCTGTGTAACCCAGTGGTCTTCCAGTCTTAAGGAATTCTTGAGGTATAAGAAGCTCTAGGCTCCTTTGTTTCCAGAGATGGCTGGGGTTTTCTTCTATCTTATAAAAACACATTTTTGAAAATGTGGCATTCTTAACATGTTATTTTAAACATTAGAAATACAATTAGAATGTTGAGGGATTTGCCCGGGGCTGGAAAAACTGTATGTTCTAGCCATATGCAGGAGTCCAGTCCTGGAGCAAAGGAATGGAAGAAAAAAAAAGAAAGAAAGAAACAAAGGAAGAAAGCAGAGGGGAGGACCAAGAGGGCAGACCTAATTTGCTGGGCAAGTACCAAAAAGAAATAATGAGGTCCCAGGAGAAGCAGAGCTTGCCAACACTTCCATATGACCTGTCTTCATCTCTACTTCCTGAGAAAGGTCCAAGTGGTCAGAAGGAAATAAAGAAGGAAAGGAGAGGATGCGTTTGACTGAAAATGAAAGAGAACCGTTCAATACTGGGCTCTGGCTTTGGCTGGGGTTTCCCTCGAAAGTACCACAAGAGACTTTAAACCCAACCAGTGCCAGAGAATTAAGGAATCAAACAGGACTGTTTCAAGAGCTGCTAGCGGGGATAACCTTGCTTCCCTTAGTGGACACGGCATAGTGGATAGTCAAGTAGTAGCGTGTGTGTACACGCACGTATTTTCTCTGAAAACATAATAACACCAAGCAAAATTTCAAGCTTTAAATTCTCATTCTCATAGCAGGATAAGATAATGATTCCTAAATGTAAGGATAAAAATCCTTTTAGGGCCAATTGTGTCTGAACATGGTTAGCTGGTTTCTGCTTGATTTAAAAAATTAAAATAAAATAAATGCCTACCCACTCTTCAAGAGAGTGACACCCCTCCATTTCCTCTCTCCTGTTCTTTATATTATATGATTCTCTAGTCTTTAGAAAAACTATCATTCTACTTCATGTAGGACAGTCCCAAGCTTTTCTTATCATGGTGAGTTCATTCAGAGCTCTTCTCTTTAACTCCCATAATGTCCTGAGATGAATTATGTTACTCTTCTGTACTAGGGGAGGACCGTAATCCTTAGATGTATCTGTGGATATGTGCCTGTTAAGGCAACAGGCTTAGATGGAACTGGAGAGAACTGGCATTTTAGGGAAAAGAATTTTCAGCTAGGGAAAAGAATTTCCTACTTAAAAGAAATCTTTCAAATTCTAAATGTGCTCACTCACTTGACAAGTGTTTTATAATGCAATGTGTTGTTCTTTAAATTATGATCAAACATATGAGGTGTTTGAACGCCATAAGAAATACAAAATACTCATGAATAGAAAGGGTTTTAGCATTTAAGGCATAAATGTGCAAAGCTTTCCCCTGCTATATATTACATTTAATCAGAAAAACATATTTTTGCTGGCGAGAAGCATATTCAGAGAATTTAGGAGAATGGTTTAATAACAACTAATGAAATACCAGTGTCAGGGTCCAAGTCTATATTTTATATCCTTCCTGCTGCCATTTTTCTTTTCTCTCTTTCTTTTTTCCCACAGGGCTGGTAATCAAACTGAGGACCCTCGACACAATGGCAAGTACTCTAGCCCGGGGCAACATTTTCAGTCCCAGGTCCACAGTTTCTACTCAGTGTTGCTCTGGCCATATCTGTGTTTTCTATAGGATGGGACTCACACAGGAAAGAAATAGGTACACAACTATGTTATGGTCGAGGGCTGAAGAATACAAGCAAAAATATGGCACAGGGCATGTTGATTTAGAGAATGTTCTTGAATATTGACTTAGTCTCTTCAAAGTATTTTAGATATTATATTTTATGGCTTACATGTCACAGTTTACAATAAAGAAGCTTTTAAAACTTAGAGCAGATTGATGTTTTATCTCTATTATTCAGTGAATAGCTGAGGCGATTTTATTAAGAATGGCCTCCATGGGCTTAAATATCTGAACGCTCAGTCAGGAGACAGTACCACTATTTGGAGGAGGGTTTTAGATTTTCAAAAGCCCATGCCAGTCTCTGATTCATATCTCCCCTCTCGCTTTGCCTCCTTCCCTCCCTTCTTCCACCCTCTGTAGATCAGGATGTAGCTCTCAGCTACGTCTGCAGAAATACTCCCAACTGGTCCCATGCTTCCTGCCATGATGATAATGGGTTAAGATCCTGGAATGGTAAGCCAGCCCCACAGTTAAATGCTTCTTTCAAAAGAGTTGCCTTGTTCATGAAGTTTCTTCCCAACCATAGCAAAGACAAAGGCAGCAATATCATTTAAATAAGCATCTTATGAGGAAGACCACATTGGAGGCAAAGATATGGCCACAGCTGTCCGCAAATTGTTAGAATACTTATAAGATGTTTGACGAAACGCTGTGATGACAGTCGTCCCTTAAATCTCTCCCTTAGATTTTTTTTCAAAGCATCTATGATTTAGAAACTACAGGATTAATGCTGTCAGATTCTTGCTTTTGTTCTTAGACCGGTGTATAACTTCTATCCCTACCTCTTGGAGACATTCCTGAGAAACAGGGATTTTCTATATGTGTTTGTGATTTGCCTTCTGCTCTACTGAGTTGTACTGCCAGCATCCTGTTCATGCTCCTTTGCCCAATGCCCGTATGAATATATTACCTCTCTTTACCTTCTGCAGAGTAAATACACCAGGAAATGAAACCACGGATATGTCTACAATGGTCCATTCATCAAAATGTGATATGCAACCTCAAGGGACATCCCTGCAATTGTAGAGAAGGAACAGGTTTGAGAGATCTAAAAGCAGTAAGAGCATTATGGATGGTTTATTAGCTGCTTTTGGCCTGGCTAGAACTAAAGACTGCTTCAATTACTCAGAAATTTATTCCCCAGATCACGACAATGCCATGTCACTGGATCAGGAAATGGCTCTTCCAAAGCCATTACATAAAGATGTCAAAAAACAGTGAATTTCAGAGGCTCCAACTACTATTATTACACTTGCATCCAGTTTTAAACCTGAGGATTCTATGAATCTGTCAAACACAAAAAATGGGAATAATCCAGAAAAAAAAAACACCAATTCTGTTTATAGTCAATCTCTAATTTTCTATGAATCTGTCAAACACAAAAATGGGAATAATCCAGAAAAATAAAAAACATCAAGTCTGTTTACAGTCAATCTCTAATTAGAACACATTCTACTTATTCAAACGTTTAAAAAAAATAAAGAATAAATGAATAAATACATAATAGATGGAAAGAAAGGAAAAAAGAAAAAACAAGAATAAAAGGGAAAAAAAGACACATAGGGCACATCTGACGATCAAAATTTAAAAGAGAGAAACTAAATATAAAGACAAAAATATAAATAATTTAAGAAATAAGCTACATATCATAAGGTGAGAAATTATTTATTGACAGAAAATAATGGAATAAATAATATACAATAGAAATGAGCTTTATATAAGAACAAAGAACACATTGGGTAAAACTTTCCTGTATTTTCCCAATTGATTAAAAACATTCCATATTTTTTTCTGGAGTTATCCAAAAATACATCAAGGCAACTTCCCAACAGAGTTCCTTGGCCTTGTAACTTTCTCATTACATTTTGGTTAAGCTTGGATTTCAGTAAAAAGAATGAAAAAGTAACGGAACAACTGATATATCAGCTCAGACTGAGCCAGGTCTTCCAGGATCTTCAGTCTCAAGGAAAGTATGTGTAATCTATTCTGTAGTTTTAAACACCACTAGAAAACAGAAATAAAATACAAAATTTAAATGCTTTTGAAATGGAAAAGTTCTGATGAAAGCCTGTGTTAGTCAAGTCATGATTCAAGAAATGAGGTGAAAAAAATTAGTTGTAATAATAATAATAAAATAATAATAATAATAATAATAATAATAATAATAATAATAATAATGTCAGAAAGTTATCCTCCAGTGTTCTCCATGGTGATGTTCACTATTTGAGAGGTCTAATTTTAAAAGAACCAAAAATGGTCAAATTACAAGAAAAGAAAACAGAAGGAAGAAACAAAGAAAGAGAAGGAAGGAAGGAAGGGAAAAAGACAAGAAAAGGGGAAGCTGGAGGGAGGAAGGTAGAGAAGGTGAGTGATAGAAATTGCTGCCAACTGAATCAGTTTGTAAAACAAAAAGTAAGCACAAAAATGTTTTTAAAAGAAGTATTTAATGTTATACTATAATTTAATCGCAACCTTTTAGTTCAAACCATCATCTGAGAAAAGCCATGATGTCAAAGGAGCAAGAAAGTGACAAGAAGGAGACATGCTTTACAAAAGATAAAAAAGGCAATTTAAAGGCATCTTTTAAAGAGTTCTTTTGGTATTATTTCACTTTCATGATACTAAGTATTAAAAACAAAATGAATACATGCCCTATTATAAAAAAAGAGTTGTAAACTGGACATGGTGACACGTGCCTTTTAATCCCAAGATTTGGGAGGTTGAGGCAAGTGAATCTCTGTGATGAGGCCAGCCCAACATCATAGAGAGTTCCAGGACTGCAATTACAGCATAGAGAAATCAACATCAAATACATCAAAAAGCATTAGAAAATTTTAAATAAGAAAAACATGCAAACAGTGAAATATAAAAATATCCCAATAAAGTAGAAAGTGGGATGAAAATAAAATTTATAATAATAAATACTTCTGCTAAAAGGCAAGTCTAAGATTTGGCTACAGGGAATATCTCACAGCAATAGGTCTTTCAAAAACAAGATGACACGAACCAAGAGTAAATGTTTGGACAAGTAGGTACTAGTCACATTCAAACTAGATGTGACAGTTAAGGCATGTGTTTAGCAATAACACAGCAGTCAACAACGACAAAAAATATGTGTAATTTATTTTTTTTCAAGAAACAGCCCATAATAATGATACTGCAATCATAAAAAACTGTACCACTTAATATATTTTCAAGCATGTGAAACAAAAGCACAGCAAGAGGTCTAGGAAAGAGAAAGATTAGAATTTTTCCAAACTCATAGCGTGGAAAATTAAGCTAGATACCAAAATATCTAAAGGTCTCGAACAGGTCCAAGCATGACAGACATGGCTCATGCATGTCCTGCTTTTCTCCCTTCCCTCTGCCTTGCTAAACAATTAATTTACATCCCTGAAGGTACCCAGGAAGTTCTATTCCCTCATTTGGCCACTTGCTTATGTCTGGCTTATTCCTGGAACAAAGTACCAGGGTCCAACTATCAAAATATCAATGTCCACCAATCAAAAACCTCCTCCGTTTAGCTGTCCTGATTAAGATACCCAGTGAGACCCTAGCCTATCCTAACACAGACCTCCTTTTTCCCCCTGTTGAAGTTACCTCTTGCAAAGATATTTGCTGTTATTTCGGCCTGATTTTGATTAAGTCACCTTATTTCTTTGCCTTACTTAAGGAAGAATTGCTCTGTGTTTGGAAATTGATCAGGTATGGTCTGTGCCTAATGTGGGGTCCAGAGGGAGAATGTCACAATACTATAGGTCTTCTCAATATATAACTGTTTAAAAAGATAAATTTGAAAGATTTACGCTGAGTTATATATTTCAAATGGGAATATTCTTTTCTTGATATTCATGAAAGTTTTTAAATGTACAAATGTAAAACACTACAGAAATTTTAGGATACAGTTCCATGATTGCTTTGAACAAATGCTAAAATTATGAGTTAATATCAAAAAGTTAGTTCAATATTTTAACTGTTTGAAAGATTTATTCATCTCATCTCAAAATAGGTTGCTATTTAAAAATAACAGTTATAGAAAGTTTTTCAAAGATAAGGAAAAATGACCAAAACTGTTCAAGAAAGTGCTGCTTAGCTTTTAAAATTCTTTGATGAGGGGTGGAGGTGGGCATTAAGAAGAAAAAAAAAGGGGGGAAATGTTAAATAGTTCATTCCATAAATTAGAAATTGCAGTACAAAAAGGTAACTTTGGTAAATGAGAAGAAAGAAGCTGATTCTTTGTTTTAGAATAGATGTTAATAATTTAAACTTAAAATTTTTAAAGTTGAATTAATCCCTCCAAGTCAGGTAATAAATTAAAAGGACTATACTCTATTAAAGAATAATTTGAACTAAAATCCTAGCACAAGCATTTACAATTTAAAAAGAAATACCAAAGTAGAGAGGTGATTGAACTAATACATAAGAATTTATGTTAAGACTTTGAAAGTATCAGTAAAACATGATTCCCCATAAAAATGTAATTAACAAAACTGACATAAAAGTACATACCATAGAAAGAACAAAAAGCTAATAAATTACTTTGCAAAATTATACCACCTCTACTGTACAGTTTTTAAAGGAACATTAATGACCAAGACATATTTTTGAAACAATCAAAGAAAAGTTTAGGGAAAAAAAAAAAAAAAATATATATATATATATATATATATATATATATATATATATATATGAGAAAGATAGAGAAATAAATAACGATTTAAAAATTGTAAGAAAATCTTTGAAACTATTGTATTACATTTCACAAAATTCTCATCAGTCATAAAATTTCATTTTATAAAGTAGTAATACCTTGTACTATAACAATATACATGTTGACAATAAAGGAAATGATTGAAAAATACCAATTAATGCTAAAGGAGCTTGCTAAAATTCTCAAGACAATAGCAAAGACTTGCCCTCATCTTTCCTCTCATTTTCCTAAAAGTATAAGATGAAGTGACAGCCTTAAATTCTCTGGAAGATCACAGAAAAGAAAATTCAGAGGTCCCCAGTCTACCTTGGCTCCTCAACATCACTGTGTAGGGTTGAATAGGTGCTGAGACTCAAAAGCTGGCTGTGAAGTAACTGTCATTCTAGCTGCTGAAGGCTTTTGAATCAAACCACTCCCCTCATTCACAGCCATATGAGAACAGAGACCAGCAAAGCCCTGAGGTAGCAGCATTGCTATTGCCTGGATGTGCTGGGGCCATCTCAGATAGTCTTACCACATCTCACCTTTTCTAAGGTGGACAATATTTTAGGAGGAAGCAGCAAGTCCTGTCCATTTCAGGACTACCCTGGCTCTGGGAACTACTGAGGTATCCAGGGGGATCACACTAAAGCCACCTCTCCCCTGCTCAGTTCTGCTTTCTTGTGCCTCTAGTGTCCATCCCATTGTTTCTGTTAACTATTAAGCAAGCAGGTACCTTAGAGTGGCTTAGCTGTCACTTTTTTGAGACTCTAAATGCACTTCCAAAGGTTTTCAGTTTGTTTTAGCTAAACCTCTGTGGAGAAATTCTCGAGGAGCCTGCAAAGGTCACTGGGTCACTTTGATTCTTGAACCTATAGTAAATTGACAAATCATAATATCAAAGCGTGCCTACAGGTACGTGAGTCTGTTCTCTTTCTTTAAACCGAGTATGCTCAGAATGTAACATGTGTTTTACTAAGGGAGTAAGTAAAGATTTCTTGAACCTTAAATTAAATCACCATATGTCTTTTGTTCACAAAAAGTTTTACTCTGAAAATAGCCACTGGTGTTGCCCTTGCTGGCACTAGTGATAGTGTTTTCTCAACTCTTTCCCTCTCCCTGTTTTTTATCCTGCTTCTTTGGGGGTATCAGCCATGGTGGTGTTGGTGGTGGTGGTGTTGGTCATGGTGGTGGTGGTGGTGGTGGTGGTGGTGGTGGTGGTAGTGGTGGTGTTGGTCATGGTGGTGGTGGTGGTGGTGGTGGTCGTCATGGTTGTGGTGGTGGTGGTGGTGGTGGTAGTGGTCATGGTGGTGGTGGTGGTGGTGGTAGTGGTTACAGGGGTGGTGGTGGTCATGGTGATGGTGATTCTGGTTGGTTTGTTGGTAGCTGTTGTTGTTTGTGCACTCACCAAAATGCTCATGCACTGGTCTCTTTCATACTCCTTTATAAGCAAAACATCAACTTAGAATCTGATTCCATGAAAAAAGCTATAGAACATTTTGACTTAAAATGTGGTTACTATATTTGGTGCCTAGCTCTAACACTAAAACTAGACATTAATCTGGTAAAAGGGGTACAGAAATGTGGCAGAAACACAGATGTGGGTGGGAATTGTGGCAAAACAGATCAACCTTCTGCTACCTTGCTCTGGGACTCACTGATTCATCTGTCCTTCAACAGAGGAACAGATTCAGAAATTGTGGTACATATACACAATAGAGTACTATTTAACTATTAAAAATGAGTTCATGATATTCCTAGGCAAATGGATGGATCTTGAAGCTATCATCCTGAATGAAGCAACCCAATCACAAAAGAAAACTCATTGTAAGTACTCACTTATAAGCAAATACAACCCCCCCCCCCAAAAAAAAGAGCTCGGAGTACCCAAGAAACCATCTACAGAACTTATAAAGCTCAAAAAGAAGGAAGACCAGAATGTGGATGCCTCAGTCCTTCTAAAAAGGGGGAACAAAACAGGGGAGAAAATGCAAGGTCAAATAGAGGAGCAGGGATTGATCTACAAAGACTGTCTCACCTGGAGAACCACCCCATATACAGCCACCAAACCTAAGCACTATTGCTGATGCCAAGAAGTATTTACTTGCAGGAACCAGACATGGATGAAGAGAGCTCCGAGGCTCTTCCAGAGTCATACAGATACAGATGTGGATGCCTGTAACTAAACCTCATAATGAAGACAAGGACTCCAGTGAAAGAGCTAGAGAAAGGACAAAAATAGCTAAAAGATTTGCATCCTCTTGAGAAGAACACCATCATCAGCTAAGGCACTGAGGTAGAGATGATTGGCAGAGGGAGCACCCTCATAGAATCAAGTTGATGGGGAGGGGGGAGGGGATTGGGGGGTATAACATTTAAAATGTAAATACAGAGAATATCCAATAAAATTTTTAAAATATGAAACAGTGGCTGCAAAGGTTGTGAAATGTTCTTCCCAGATCCATGAAGGACGAAAGAGACACCATCATACATGTGTCCTGCATTCAGAGCTTTCATGTCCACAAAGATGTCTGGCTAATTTTATGAAATATATACCAATGCAATGTAAGCTAAAAACAAATAGGCCACTTGAGATTGAATTTAGAATGCTAAAAAGGGAGCCAGGAGCATCAGGAGAGGTAATGGACATCAGTGTTATTTATTCATCTACGAAGTCATTTATTTATTAGCTACCTATTGGGAAGCCACTTAATGCCAGGTTTGGTGTTAGTCAATAAGTCAATAAGATATGGTTTCTTCCATCTAAAAATCTCACAAATCATTGAGTATAATGTATGGCTAAATAGTGTGGCAATAGCCTGTTGATGTAAGTTCAAACATCAGACGCAATGAATTCTGTTGAGACAATTAAATGTACACCTAACCATGCCTGGAAATTGAAGGGGTTAACACTCCTGACATAGAACTAAAATCCCTTTACATACAGGAAGCAGTATACATAAAATACAGTCCCCTCATCAACACCAACCCTTACACACTCATTCTAAATACTGGCTCAGTGTCACAAGTGATGGTCAGAGGCAATGTTAGTAAAAATTACAAATCTCTTCAGTCTAGTGGTAACTGGTTCTCGTTGCCAGAAAGGCAATGGAGGTTGATATGTAGAGTCTGGTAAAGAAATGTTGAAACCAGGATGACTTGGTGGATCGTCAGATAAGCTGTACATAAGACCACTACAGAGACCTCAAGGATACCCAATGGCTTATGCCTGAAACAGTGTCAATTTCTACCTTTGTCATAGCATAATTAGATATCTGTAGATGTCTAATTCTATTCCAACATGTTCCCCTTTGAAAGAAAAATTGCTTCAGTCATCATAAGATATAGGAGAATATGGCTCTAAGATCATAGAGAAAAGTAAAGAATATGGACTTGTCTGAGGTGGATTGAGTTGTATCAGAATTACATATACAATCGCTACTAGAGATTCCTTCTAGAGACAACATTTTAACCAATGTAAGGGAGACAACCATAGGATGACCCCAATATGCACTGACATAGTGAAACACATAATTAAAGCATCCATATATTTAATGCTGGAAAGTATATAAACTCTGAAGCAGTATCAGATGATCCAGGTAGAACGATGTCAAAGGCCCTAATTAAGATGATGGCATAATGGCCAAAACTTAAAAAATTTGTAGGAAAAAATTGCATAACATGCTAATGAATTTATCATGGTAAGGTTAAAATGCACCTAAGTTACGAATGATACATATATCTTCTAATGCAGAACCCATGGATCCACGCCATATCATGAATGCTCTATCGTTTAACAGCTTAGGAAAATCTTTCCAATGGAGCAAGGGGATTTGGTGAGAAGATTAAATCTCCTGCATACAGGATTTTTGTCCACTTACAAAAATGTTCAGGAGGCACAGAACAGGGCTCAGCCCATCTGCCACCTGGACCAGCAGTTCCCAAAGGTAAGGCCTACTGAGAAGGAGATCTGAGTAGCCAGGGGACAGAGAGATCTCTGCCAAGTGCACACAGAAAGCACACCAATGCCCTGCCTGATCCAGGAACCAGGAACCTAGCATTCAGACATCTGTTTCAAAGCCACCCGGTAGCTTTGGGGCATAGAACAGGGCTCGGATCATCCTACACCTGGACCAGCAGAGATCCAGGGACACAGAAAAGGTACAAGGGAAAGGCAAGAACATATCACTGACAACAAGATGGCAATAGGAAAGAGAAAGAGAATATACCAAGGAAACCAAGACAACCTGGCAATACCAGTACCCAGCTACCCAATCACAGCAAACAGTAGAATGCCAAAAACTCCAGAAAAAGAAGACGCAGACCTAAAATAATACCCCAAGACGATAATAGAGATTCTTAAACAAGAACTGAGGGAAAACCAAAAAGAATCAGAAGCTTTTAAAGAGGAAACAAGAAAAGCACTCAAAGAACTCAAAGAACTACAAGAGAACAGAATCAAAGAGATGAAGGAATGGAAGAAGGAATTTAAAACGGAAAATGACACAATAAAGAATACACTAAAAGAGATAACCCTAGAGGCAGAACACATAAAAAAGAAATCAGGAGTCACAGATGCAAGCATTTCCAATAGACTACAAGAGATGAAAGAGAGAATCTCAGGGGCCAAAGAAAACATTGAAAACATAGACAAAACAGTCAGCGAAGATGGAAAAATCAAAAAGCTCCTAACCCAAAATGTCCAGGAGATCCAGGACACAATGAGAAGACCAAACCTAAGGATAATAGAAATAGAAGAAGGAGAAGAATATCAACTAAGAGGAACAGTAAATATCTTCAACAAAATTGTAGAAGAAAACTTCCCTACCCTTAAGAATGAGATGACCACGAGCATAAAAGAAGCCTTCAGAACTCCAAATAGGTTGGACCAGAAAAGATATTCCTCCCAACACATAATAGTCAAAACACCAAGTGCCCAAAGCAAAGAAAGAATACTAAAAGCAGTAAGGGAAAGGGGTCAGGTAACATATAAAGGCAGCCCAATCAGACTCACACACGATTTCTCAACAGAGACTATGAAAGCTAGAAGATCCTGGACAGAGATCATGCAGACCCTAAGAGAGCACAAGTGCCAGCCCAAGCTGCTATACCAAGCAAAACTAATAATCACCATAGATGCAGAGATGAAGATATTTAATGACAAATCTAAATTTACACAATATCTGACCAAAACCCACCACTACAATGAATTATAGGTGGAAAACCCAATACAATGAGGGGAACTAAATCCTAGTAAAAACAAGAAAACTCCTAAGCAAGAAAACCAAATGAAGAAACAGACACAGACACAACTCAACGTACAAAAGCAATAATAGCAGGAAACAGAAACCACTATTCCTTGATATCTATTAACATAAATGGACTCAACTCCACAATAAAAAGACATAGGCTATCAGACTGGATATATAAACAAAATCCAGCATTTTGCTGCATACAGGAAACTCATCTCAGAGACAAAGACAGACAATGTCTCAGATTAAAAGGTTGGGAAAAAAACTTCCAAGCAAACAGCCCCAAGAAGCAAGATGGAGTGGCTATTCTAATATCGAATAAAGTAAATTTCCAACCAAAAGTTCTTTAAAAAGATAAGGAAGGACACTTTTTACTCATTACGGGGGAAGTCTGTCAGAAGGAACTCTCAAACCTTAACATATACGCTCCAAATACAAAAACACCCAAATTCATAAAAGAAACCCTACTAAAGCTCAAAAAATACATTTCACCCCACACAATATTGTGGGAGACTTTAATACCCCACTCTCACCAATGGACAGATCATGGAAACAGAAACTGAACAAGGACACTGTAAAACTAGCAGTGACTAGGAACCAACTGGAATTAATAGATATCTACAGAATATATATCTCAAGTAAAATAATACACCTTCTTCTCAGCACACCATGGCACCTTCTTGAAAATTGACCACATAATTGGACACAGAACAAGCCTCAATCGACATAAGAAGATTGAAATACTCCCATGTATCCTCCGAGATCAAAATGGTCTAAGACTGGTCTTTAACAACAACAAAGACAACAAAAAGCCCACATACACATGGAAACTATACAACGCTCTCTTAAACTATAGCAGGGTCAAAGAAGAAATAAAGAAATAAGTTAAGGACTTTCTAGAATTCAAGGAAAACGAAAACACAACTTACCCAAACCTATGGGATGCAAAGAAAGCAGTACTGAGAGGTAAACTAATAGCTCTGAGAGCTTCCAAAAAGAAACTGGAGAGACTATACATCAGCAACTTGACTGCACACCTAAAAGCTCTAGAACAAAAGGAAGCAGATACACCCAAGTGGAGTAGAGGGCAAGAAATAATCAAACTTAGGGCAGAAATAGACCAAATAGAAAAAAAAGAACTATCGAAAGAATCAACAAAACCAAGAGCTGGTTCTTTGAGAAAATCAACAAGATTGATAAACCACTAGCCAGACTAACTAGAGGGCAATGAAAGAGTATACAAATTGACAAAATCAGAAAAGAAACTGGAGACATAACAACTGAAACAGAGAAAATTCAAGAAATCATCAGATCCTACAACAAAAGCCTATACTCCATAAAGTTGGAAAATCTGGAGGAAATGGATGAATTTTTAGACAGATACAAGATCCTAAAGTTAAACCAGGACCAGATAAACCATCTAAATAATCTCATAACAACTAAAAATAAAAAAAATAATCAAAAGTCTCCCAACCAAAACAAGCCCAGGTCCAGACAGATTCAGTGCAGAATTTTATCAGACATTTATTGCGGACATAACTCCAATACTCAACAAACTATTACGCAAGATAGAATCAGAAGGAATACTACTGAACTCATATTTTGAGGCTACAATAACCCTTGTTCATAAACCACACAAAGACCCTACAAGGAAAGAGAACTTCAGACCAATCTCACTTATGAACATTGATGCAAAAATACTCAACAAAATCCTTGCAAACCGAATTCAAGAACACATCAAAAGGATCATTCACCATGACCAAGTAGGCTTCATCCCTGGGATGCAGGGATGGTTTAATATAAGGAAATCCATCAATGTAATCCACCATATAAACAAACTTAAAGACCAAAATCACATGGTCATCTCACTAGATGCTGAGAAAGCATTCGACAAAATCCAACACCCCTTCATGTTAAAAGTCCTGGAAAGAACAGGAATCTAAGGCCCATACATAAACATAATAAAAGCAATATACAGCAAACCAACAGCCAACATCAAACTTAATGGTGGGAAACTTGAACGAACCCCACTAAAATCAGAGACTCAACAAGGCTGACCACTCTCCCCCTACCTATTCAACATAGTACTGGAAGTCCTGCCTGCACCAATTAGACAGCAAAAGGAGATCATTGGGATACAAATTAAAAAGGAAGAAGTAAAAACATCACTCTTTGCAGATGACATGATAGTGTACTTGAGTGACCCCAAAAATTCCACCAGAGAACTCCTACAGCTGATAAACAAGTTCAGCAATGTGGCTGGATACAATATTAACTCAAACAAATAAGTAGCCTTCCTATACTCAAAGGACAAACATGTGGAGAAATAAATTATGCAAAAGATACCCTTAACAATAGTCACAAAATCTATGAAATACCTTGGTGTGACTCTAACTAAGGAAGTGAAGGACCTGTATGACAAGAACTTCAAACCTCTAAAGAAGAAAATTGAGGAAGATCTCAGAAAATGTAAAGATCTCCCATGCTCTTGGATTGGAAGGATCAACATTTCAAAAATGGATATCCTATGAAAAGCAATCTACAGATCCAATGCAATCCCCATCAAAATTCCAACCCAGTTCTTCATTGAGTTGGAAAGATCAATGTGCATTTTCATCTGGAATAACAAAAGACCTAGAATAGCGAAATCTGTCCTCAACAACAAGAAAACATTTGCGGGAATCACTATCCCTGACCTCAAGCTATATTACAAGGCAATTGTGCTGAAAACTGCATGGTACTGGTACAGAAATAGGCACATGGATCAATGGAATAGAATAGAAGATTCAGAAATGAGCCCTTATGTATATCGTCACCTGATTTTTGACAAAGGAGCTGTAAACATTCAATGGAAAAAGGACAGCCTATTCAACAAATGGTGTTGGTCCAACTGGCACTCAGCATGCAGAAGAATGAAAATAGACCCTTTCTTATCTCCTTGTACAAAGCTCAAGTGTAAGTAGATCAGAGATCTCCACATTAAACCAGATACACTGAAACTATTAGATGAGAAAGTAGGAAAATTTTCTGAACAAAACACCAATGGCTCAAGCTCTAAGGTCAAAGATTAACAAATGGGACTTAATGAGATTGCAAAGTTTCTGTAAGGCTACTGACATTGTCAAGAAACTAAAACGGCAGCCAACAGAATGGGAAAAGATCTTTACCAACACCACATCAGATAGAGGCCTAATATCCACGGTATACAAAGAACTCAAAAAGCTAGACACCAGAGAATCAAACAACCCTATTAAAAATGGGGTACAGAGCTAAACAAAACGTTCCCAATTGAGGAATATTTAATGGCTGAGAAACACCTAAGGAAGTGGTGGACATCCTTAGCCATCAGGGAAATACAAATCAAAACAACCCTGAGATTCCACCTCACACCAGTCAGATTGGCCAAGATCCAAAACACAGATGACAGCAGATGCTGGCGAGGTTGTGGAGAAAGAGGAACACTTCTTCACTGTTGGTGGGGTTGTAAACTGATACAACCACCCTGGAAATCAGTCTGGCGATTCCTCAGAAAATTTTACATAGTACTACCTGAAGATCTAGATATTCCACTCTGGGCATATACCCCAGAGACACTCCAATGTACAACAAAGATACATGTACCACAACGTTCATAGCAGCTCTAATTATAATAACCAGAAGCTGGAAAGAACCCAGATGTCCTTCAGTAGATTAATGGATACAAAAATTGTGGTACATTTACACAATGGAATACTGCTCAGCTATCAGAAACAATGACTTAACCAAATTCTTTAGAAAGTGGTTGCATCTAGAAAATATCATCCTGAGTGAGCTAACCCAATCACAAAAGAACAGACAAAATATGCAGTCACTGATGGTGGGATGCTAACCCCAGAGGCTCGGACTGCCCCAGAAGACTACTCACAGACTGTTTGAAGTTCAAGAAAAAAAGAAAACAAAACAAAACTACAATTAAAAAAAAACATTATGCTCAATTCTTACACACTAAGAAAACATTGACTAATTCTGGGTTACATCCTGTTTTACATGTACTTTTTGCTCATTGTAACTAGTAAGTCCTTAATGCAGAGTATCAAGCCTTAAAAGAAGGAAAAAAAAAAAAAAGCCGAGCACTGACAAAAATGTATTTGTATACATTTATGCAAAAATGTTTAAAATTTTTTTTATCTTTGTTTTTTAAAATAAAGTTTTTTTAAAAAAATCTACACAAACAAAAAAAGAAAAGATGTGCTGAGCAATGATACCATATGTTTTTTAATTAATACCAGCACTATGGAGGCAGAAAAGTGCAGGATCCAGGACAGTCAGCACTACACAGAGATGCATTATTTAGCAAATTAAAATCAATCAGAAAAAAAAAGAAAGAAAGAAAGTAAAAGAAAGAAAGGTAGGAAGAAAGAAAGAAGGGAAGGAAGGAAGGAAGAAAGGGTGGAAGAAAGAAAGGAAGGAAGTAGAAAATAAAGGAAGCAGAAAAGAAAGAAACAATATAGTCACAAGTATAATTGCAAATATTAAGAAAATCCTGAAATGATTTAAGAATAGGAATGGCATATTTTTCATTTGTAAAATAAAGTATCTTTTTATGTTTTGTATATAAATAATCATGAATATTCAAAACCTGGTAAATATTTATGTATTTAGCAATATAATTCTTTAATATGTTTGATTTCTTAATGACAAGTAGACAATTTAAAGAAAAATATACAACACTGAAAAAAAAAGAAATGTTCAACTTCACTAAACTTTATTAGACATGCTTAGATTATATAACTATATTCCAGAAAATAAAACTGTGACCTTGAAACCCATAAAACATAGTGTGGTCCAAATTCATTAGCACTATGTATGTTTTAATTATATTTTTAAACAATGAATAAAGTTCACAACTGTGGAATGAAACATATAATTCTGAGAGATGTATTTTAAAAGCAAAAATATAAAATTACTTACTTATAAGTCAGATTTTATCTAAGAAAAAAAGTGATTGATTATGTTATTTAAAATATTAATGTATCACCAAAAATTCAAAGCCGTATGCCTATTAAGAATATGTTTATGACAGAAGAAGCTCTACTTCCAGGAGATCGGATACACCCAGGATACACTGCTCTCTGACACACTCAAGGACATCAGGAGATTGGTCACACCTGCACTTAATTATCTTTGATTCATCCTGACTCCCAAGAGTTCTGACACATTCAGGATCCCAGGATCTCAGAATAAAAGGATCACAGAGACACCTGGAATCTGAGGAGTTCTGACCCCCTCAGGAACTCAAAAAGGACAGACTCCAGTCTGAGACAGCTAGGGCAGGTAGCATGAGAAATAACCAGATGTCAAGAAGCAAGCACAGGAACATAAGCAGCATAAACCAAGGCTACTTGGCATCATCAGAACCCAGTTTTCGTACTAGAGCTAGTACTGGATATCCCATCACCCCTGACAAGCAAGATTCATATTGAAAATCATATCTCATAATGATAATAGAGGACTTTAGCAAGAAAAGGAAAACAGGAGAAAACTCCCAAACAGGAGAAAGAAATGATCAAAACCAACCAGGATCTAAAAAATGGAATTAACACCAATAAAAAAAAGCACAAGGGAGACAACCCTGGAGATAGAAAACCTAGTAAAGAGAACAAGAAACACAGATGCAAGAACCACCAACAGAATACAAGAGATGGAAGAGAGAATCTCAGAGGGCAGAAGATAACATAGAAAACATAGATAAAACATTCAGAGAAGATGCGAAATTTAAAAAATTCCTAACCCAAAAGATTCAGGAAATCCAAGATGCAATGAGAAGACCAAACCTAAGAATAATAGGTATAGAAGAGAACTAAGATTTCCAAATTAACGGACCAGTAAATTTCTTCATTAAAATTATATAAGAAAACTACCCTAACCTAAAGAAAGAGATAACCATGAACATAAAAGAAGCATATAGAATTCTAAATAGATTGGACCAGAAAAGAAATCCCTCTGTCACATAAATGTCAAAACACAAAATGCACAATACAAAGAAAGAATATTAAAAGTAGGAAGGTAGAAAGGGCAAGTAACTTATAAAGACAGACCTATCAAAATTATACCAGAGTCAAAAGAGACCATGAAAAGTTTGAATGATGCTGGACAGGTGTCATTCAAACACTAAGAGAACACAAGTGCCAGACCAGGCTACAATACCTAGCAAAAATCTCTACTACCATAGATGAAGAAACCAAGGTATTTCATGACAAAACCAAATATACACAATATCCTTCCACAAATTCAGCCCTACAAAGGGTAACAGATGGAAAACTCTAACATAATGAAGGAAATTACTCCTTTCAAAAAGCAAGAAAATAATATTCTTACAATAAACCCAAAAGAAGATACCCACACAAACATAATTCTACCTCTAACAACAGAAATAACAGGAAACAACAGTCAATATGTCTTAATATCTCTTAACATCAATGGACTCAATTCCCCAATAAAAAGACATAGACTAACAGATTAGATACATAAACAAGACTCAGCATTTTGCTACATACAGAAAATGTACATCAGTGACAAAGACAGACACTATCTCAGAGTAAGGCTGGAAAAGAATTTTTCAAACAAATGGTCCCAAGTAACAAGATGGAGGAGCCATTGTAATTATGAAGAAAATTGACGTTCAACCAAAAGTTATCAAAAAGGATAAGGAAAGACATTTCATATTTATCAAAATAAAAATCTAACAAGATGAACTCTCAATTTTGAACATATATGCTCCAAATACAAGGGCACCCATATTCATAAAGGGAACTTTACTAAAGCAGAAAGCATACATTGTACCACACAAAATAATCATGGAAGATTTCAATACCCCTCTCTCTTCAATGGACAAATTATAGAAACAAAATCTGAAGAGAGATACAATGAAACTAACAGAAATTAAGAAACACATAAATTAGACAGATACCTATATGACATTTTATCTTAAAACAAATGAATATATCTTTTGCTAAGTACCTTCTCCAAAATTCACTATATAATCAGACACAAAACAGGCCTCAGCAGATAGAAGAGGCTTGAAATAATCCCATGCATCCTATCAGATTAAGATGGACTAAGGCTGCTCTTCAATAACAACAAAAAAAGGTCCACATATACATGGAATCTGAACAATACTCTAAGAGAGAGAGAGAGAGAGAGAGAGAGAGAGAGAGAGAGAGAGAGAGAGAGAGAGAGAGAAAGCTACATACACTTGGAAGCTGAACAATGCTCTACTCAGAAAGAAGGAAAGAAAGAAAGAAAGAAAGAAAGAAAGAAAGAAACAAACAAACAAACAAACAAACAAACAAACAAAGAAACAAAGAAACAAAGAAAGAAACAAAGAAGGGAGAGAGGGAGGGAGGGAGGGAAGGAAGGAAGGAAGGAAGAGCGAAGGAAGGAAGAAAGAAAGGAAGGAAGGAAGGAAGGAAGAAAGAAAGAAAGAAAAAAGGAAGGAAGAAACTAAAAAACTTTTTAGAATTTAATGAAAATGGAGGCACTACATACCCAAATTTATGGGATACAATGAAAGCAGTACTAAGAGAAACTCATAGCTCTAAGTGTCTCCAAAAAGAAACTAAAGAGAACATACACAAACAGCTTGACAACACACCTGAAAGCTCTAGAACAAAAAGAAGCAGATAGACCCAACAGGAGTAGACAGCAGGAAAATATCTAACTCAGGGCCAAAATCAACCAAGTAGAAACAAAAAGAACTATACAAAGAATCAACAAAAAGATGAGTTGGTTCTTTAGAAAAAAATTAACATGATAGATAAAACCCTAGAGAGACTAGATAGAGTATCCATATTAATAAAATCAGAAATGAAAGGGGAGAGATTACAACAAAAACATTAGAAATTCAAAAAATCATCAGACCCTGCTAAAAAAGCCTATACTCAACAAAACTGGAAACTATGAAGGAAATGGATAATTTTCTAGACAGATACCAGGTACCAAAGTTAAATAAGGATCAGATAAATCATCTAAAGAGTCCCATAACGCCTAAAGAAATAGAAGCAGTCATAAAAAGCCTTCCAAACAAAAAGAAGTCTGTGGAGGGCGGAAGGCTGCGCCCTTACAAGATGGTGCTGGTTTCAGGTGCCATGAATCAGCTAAAGTGTGGTAAATAACCACTGGGCGCATGCGCAAAGAGTGGTGGGAGCCAAGTCACCGCCCATCCCAGGGCGTCACGATAAGACCACTGGCGGGCAGCCAATCACACAGCGACATGCCACTCTAGGGGATATAAATTGGAGTGCTTTCTCCTGCTCGGGGTCTTCCTGTTCAAGATGTAATAAAGGTTTTGCTGCAGAAGGATCCTGGTGTCCGCGTGCGTTCTTGCTGGCGAGACGGTAGCGCGGGACAGAAGCCAAGGACCAGATGGGATTAGCGCAAAATTCTATGAGACCTTCAAAGAAGACTTAATACCAGTACTCTTCAAAGTATTCCACAAATATAAAAAGGAGAAACACTTCCCAATTCATTCTATGGAGCCACAATAATGCTTATACCTAAGATGTAACAGCTGGTTCTCTTGAAGGTCCATGTCCTTCCAAGATTGGGCCACTACCCAGAGTTACTGATAGAAGTAACTGCTAAGTATGTGTTCACTAAAATAAGCCCAGACTGAAAGTAATTCATTCATATACTTTGAATCATCTGAAAGAAAAATTCTCATTCATCTTCATTCAGTACTGACACACCTGAATAGAAATACAATAAAGTTGGATCAAAAGACACAATTGTTTTAACTCATCTCATACAATTTTTTTCCTTTTTTTCTTTTATTGAATATTCTCTGTATTTACATTTAAATATTATTCCCTTTTCAACCTTCCCCCATTACTCTTCCTACTTTCCCCCTTGCTTCCATGAAGATGTTCCCACTCCAAATCACACACTCTCACCTCAGGGCCTTGGCATTCCACTACAATGGAAAAAATGAGCCTTAACTGGGCAAAAGGCCTCTCTTCCCATTGATGCCTAACAATTCAATCTCTACTACATGTGCACCTGGAAACATGGGTCTCTCCATGTGTGCCCCCTTGTTGGTGTTTTAGTCCTTGGGAGCTCTGGGAGGTTTGGTTGGTTGATATTGTTGTTCTTCCCATGGGGTTGCAAACCCTTTCAAATCCTTCAGTCCTTTCTCTAGCTCCTCCATTGGAGCCCCGATGCCCAGTCCAGCAGTTAGCTGCAAGCATCCTCATCTGTATCACCATGGTTCTGGCAAAGCCTCAGAGGAGACATCTATATCAGGCTCCTGTCAGCAAGCACTTCTTGGCATCAGCAATAGTGTACGAGTTTGGTGGCTGCATATAAGATGGACTCCAGATGAGGCAGTCTCTGAATGATCTTTTCTTCAGTTCCTGCTATTCTATATGTTCATGTATTTCCTTGCCATGACTATTTTGTTCTTCCTTCTAAGAAGAACTGACACATCCATGTTATGGTCTTCCTTCTTTAGAGCTTTATAAGACTTGTGAATTGTTTCTTGGGTATTCCGAGCTTTTGGGGACTAGTATTCACATATCAGTGAGTGCATACCATGTGTGTTCTTTTGTAACTGGGTTACCTCACTCATGATGATAGCTTCTACTTCCATCCATTTGCTTAAGAATTTTATGAAGTCATTGTTTTTAATACCTGAGTAGTACTCCATTGTGTAAACACAACACATTTTCTGATATCATTCCCCTGTTGAAAGACATCTGGTTCGTAGTAGCTTCTGGCTATTAGAAACAAGGGAGTTGTTAGTGGAGTATGTATCCTTATTATATGTTGGAGCGTCTTTTGGGTTTATGTCCAGGAATGGTATAAATGGGTCTTCAGGTAGTACTATCTTCAATTTTCTGAGGAACTGCCAGAATGATTTCCAGAGTGGTACTACCAGCTTGGAATCCTACCAACACTGGAGGGGTATTCATTTTTTCTCCACATCCTTGCCAGCATCTGTCACCTGAGTTTTTTATCTTAGCTATTATGACTTGTGTGAGGTGGAATCTTAAGTATTGTTTAGATTTGCATTTCCCTCATGTCTAGGGATGTTGAATATTTCTTTAGGTGCTTCTCAGCAAGTTAGTATCCCTTAGTTGATAATTTTTTGTTTAGCTCTGTACCCCATTTTTGAAAAGGATTATTTGATTCTCTGGAGTCTAACTTCTTGATTTCTTGTATGAATTGGATATTAGCCCTCTATCAAATGTAGGATTGGTAAAGATCTTTTACAAATCTGTTGAATGCTATTTTGTCGTCTTGACAATGTCCTTTGCCTTACAGAAGCAGTGCACTTTTATGAGAAGCATTGCAAATTGTCAATTCTTGATCTTAGAGCATAAGACATTGGAGTTTTGTTCAGGAAATTTTCCCCTGTGCCTCTAATCTCTTCCCTACTTTCTTTTCTATTAGTTTCAGTGCAAAGGTTTTATGTGGAAGTCTTTGATCCACTTGAACTTGAGCTTTGTACAAAATAATAAGAATAGATAAAGTTGATTTCTTCTACATGCCGACTGCCAGTTCAACCAGCACCATTTGTTGAAAATGCTGTCTTTTTCCATTGAATGTTTTTAGTTCCTTTGAAAAAGATCATGGGACCATATATGAGGGTTCATTTCTGGTTCTTCAATTTTATTTCATTAATCTTCCTGCCTGTCTCTGTACCAATACCATGCAGTTTTTAATCACAATTAATCTGTAATACAGCTTGAGCTCAGGGATGGTGATTTCCCCAGAAGTTCTTTTATTGTTGAGAAGAACCTTGCCCTAACCATGTTTTTTTGTTTTTCCAAATGAATTTGCAAATAGCTCTTTCTATCTCTGTGAAGGATTGAGTTGGAGTTTTGATGGGGATTGCATTGAATCAATAGATTACTTTTGGTAAAAAGCCCATTTTTACTATATTAATTTTGCCATACCATGACCTTGAGAGATCTTTCTGTCTTGTGAGATTTTCAGTTTCTTCAAAGACTTAAAGTTCTTGTCATACAGATTTTTCACTTGTTTGGCTAGGGTCATACCAAGTTATGTTATATTCATTCTGACTATTGTGAAGGATGTCTTTTCTCTAATTTCTTTCTCAGCCTGTTGATCCTTTGAGTAGAGAAAGGCTAGTAATTTGAGTTAATTTGATATCCAGCTAATTTGCTGAAGTTGTTTATTAGGTTTAGTAGTTCTCTAGTGAAATTTTTGGGGTCACTTAAGTATACTATCATATCATCTGTAAATAATGACATTTTGACTTTTTCTTTTCCAATTTGTATCCCTTTGACCTCTTTTTGTTGTCTAATTGATCTCAATAAGACTTCCAGTATGAAATTAAACAGGTAGGGTGAGAGGAACTAGCCTTGTCTAGTCCTTAATTCTAGTGGAATTGCTTCAAGTTTCTTACTACTTTATTTGATGTTTAATTTAATTGATGTTGGCTACTGGTTTGCAATATATTGCTTTTACTATGTTTAGGCATGGGCCTTGAATTCCTGTTCTTTGCAAAATGTTTATCATGAAGGGGTATTGAATTTTGTCAAATGCTTTCTCAGCATCTAATGAAATGATCATGAGGTTTATTTTCTTTGAATTTGTTCATATAGTGGGTTACTATGATGGATTTCTGTATGGTGAACTATACCTGCATCCCTAGAATAAAACATACCTTATTATGGTTAATGATCATTTTTAAGTATTCTTGGATTAGGTTTGCAAGAATTTTATTGAGTATTTTTGCATCAATATTCATGAGAGAAATTTTTCTGAAGTTCTTTATCTTAATAGGGTCTTTGTGTAGTTTAAGTGTAACATAACCATGGCTTTGAAGAATGAGTTGGGTAGCATTCCTTCTGTTTCTATTTTGTGTAACAGTTTGGAGAGTGTTGGTATTAGGTCTTCTATGACGGTCTGATAGAATTCTGCACTAAACCCATCTGGTCTTATGCTTTTATTAGTTGAGAGGCTTTTGATGATTGCTTCTACTTTTTTAGGAATTATGGGATTGTTTAGATGGCTTATCTAATAGGTGGATTTAACTTTACCACCTGGTATTTGTTTAGAAAATTGGCCATTTTATTCAGATTTTCTAGTTATGTTAAGTATAGGCTTTTGTACTAGGGTCTGATGGTTTTTTGAACTTCCTCATTTTCTGTTGTTATGACTCTATTTTAGTTTCTTATTTTGTTAATTTTAATACTGTATCTGAGCTCTCTAGGTAGTCTGACTAAGGATTTACAGATCATGTTTATTTTTCAAAGAACCAGCTCCTGGTTTTGTTGATCCTTTCTATAGTTTATTTTTTGTTGTTGTTGTTTATACTCAGTTGATTTCAGCTCTAAGTTAGATAATTTCTTGCCTTCTACTCTTCTTTGGTGTATTTGCTTCTTTTTTTTTTTTTTTTTTTTTGTTTTAAAGTTTTCAGGTGTGCTATCAAGCTATTAGTGTATTCTCTTTCTATTTGTGTACACACACACACACACTTATTTCATATATTGTGTATTTTCTCTAGATGTCTGTTAAGTTCATTTGGATCATGTAAATGTGTTACTTTTACTGTGTCTCTGTTCAGTCTCTGCTTTCATGATCTGTCCGTTGATGAGAGTGGGGTGTTGAAGTCTCTCACTATTATTATGTGTGGTGAAATATATGTTTTGAGCTTTAACAAAATTTCTTTTATGAATGTGGTTGCCCTTGCATTTGAAGCATAGATGTTCAAGATTAAAAGTTTATCTTCAGAGATTTTTCCTTTGATGAATATGAAGTGTTCTTCCTTATCTTTTTTGCTAACTTTTGGTTGAAAATCTATTTTATTAAATATTAAAATGACTATGCTAGATTTTTTTCTTGGGACCATTTGCTTAGAAGATATTCCCTAGCCTTTTACTCTGAGGTAGTCATTCTCTTTGTCACTGATATGAGTTTCCTGTTTGCAGCCAAATGCTGCGTCCTGTTTACTTATCCAGTCTTTTAGTCTATATATTTTTATTGGGAAATTGAGTCCACTGATGTTAAGAGTTATTAAGAAATAGTCATTGTTGTTTCTTGTTATTTTTGTAGTTAGAAATATAGTTATTTTTATGTGGGTATCTTCTTTTGGGTTTGTTGCAAGAAGATTATTTTCTTGCTTTTCCTAAGGTGTAGTTTCTCTCCTTGTGTTGGAATTGTGGAAAGATATTGTGTGAATTTGGTTTTGTTCTGGAATATTTTGTTTTCATCATTTATGGTAATTGAACATTTTACTGGAAATAGTAGCCTGGGCTGGCATTTGTGCTCTCTTAGGGTTTGTATGACATCTGTCCAGGATCTTTTAGCTTTCATAGTCTCTGTTAAGAAGTTTGGTGTAATTTTAATAGGTCTGCCTTTATATGTTACTTGCCTTTTCCCCTTACAGTTTTGAATATTCTTTCTTTGTTTTGTACATTTATTGCTTTGACTATTATTTGTAGGAAGGAATTTAATTTCTGGTCCAATTTATTTGGAGTTCTGTAAGCCTCTTTTATATTCATGGACATCTCTTTTTTAGGTTAGAGATGTTTTCTTCTATAATTTTATTGAAGGTATTTACTGGGCCTTTAAGTTGGGAATCTTTGTTTTCTTCTACACCTATTATCCTTAGGTTTGGTCTTCACATTGTGTCCTTGATTTTCTGGATGTTTGAGATTAGGAATGTTTTGTTTTGTTTTGTTTTTGCATTGTCTTTGACTTTGGTGTCAATGTTTTCTATGCTATCATCTGTCCCCTGAGATTCTTTCTTCTATCTCTTGTATTCTGTTGGTGGTGCTTGCATCTACAACTCTTGATCTCTTTCCTAGTTATTCTATCTCCAGGGTTATGTTTTTGTGTGTTTTTTTATTGTTTCTATTTCCATTTTTAGAGCCTGGCTGTTTTTGTTCAATTTCTTCACTGCTTTGGTTATGTTTTCCTTTAGCTCTTTAAGTGATTTTATGTTTCTTCTGTAAGGGCTTCTACTTGTTTACTTGTGGCCTCATATATATTTTAAGGGAGTTATTCTTGTCCTTCTTGAAGCACTCTATCATCATCATGAGGTATGATTTTACATGAGGTATGATTTTACATCCAAATTTTGTTTTTCTGGTGTTTTGTGATATCCACTACTTGTTATGTTGGGAGAACTGGATTCTGATATGGCCAGGTTGTCTTAGTTTCTGTTGCTTAGGTCCTTGTGCTTGTCTCTTGCCATCTTACTATCTGTAATGTTAGTTGGTCTTGTCTTTGACTGGAGCTTGTTTGTCCTGTGGATCTGAGGGCTTGTGGGATTAAGAGTGAGAGTTCTCCTGGGTGATCAGTGCACTGTAAGCAGGTTGTGGATCCCACTGGTATTTGAGTTCTGGGCTCAAATGGAGACTGGAAGGCTTCAGTCCCAGACATCCCCGTGAATCCTGTGCCCTGTGAGTTCCGGGCAGGTCTTTCTTTGGACAGTCAGTGGAGAGTAGGTGGGTTCTCCTCTCTGGGATTATGAGTGAGAGTATTTCTGGCTGCTCAGATCCCTGCAGGCAGGTTGTGGGTCATATAAAATATCATAAGTTTTACAGATGTTTGTCTCTGTGTTTACAGTTGATGGTCATATCCTTTTATTGCACTTCTACTGAGACCAAAATCAACACATAAACCAGTAAAACTGCCAGCTAACAAAAACTAAAAGAATAATCTGATATTGAAAGATATAAGTACAGTGGATCCATGAGAGTGTTTGTGTGTGGCTATCACTCTTCAGCTTGGGTCAAATCAGATTTCTAAGCATCTAATTCAATGCAGAAGGACATACTTACATAGAATGAGTATGTGCAAGTTGGAAGCAAATTTCATTAAACAACAGTAAGTGTTCTAAATAAGAAAAGTAATCAAATAAAAATTTAAAGAAACTTTTAAAAACTCAAACTCATAATTTGATAGGTTAGATGGTTGGGGAAAATGCAACAGGGACCTAGAGAACAGACAAGAAGCTGTGGGTATGATATAGCCCTAAATTAGGAAGTGAAGTTTAACGAGTTGAGAAGATCAAGAATCTAGTCTTTGGTTGGTAAGTGAACTGACTCTGTTCATACTAACAATGGAAAGACCAGATGAGTCCATTAAATCTAGATGATTTTGGTGGGAAGGCAGATATAGAAGTGATACCATTTGTCTCAAATTTTGGCAAAGACAGGCCTCTATTATCTATACTTTGACAGAACTAGGTAAGCTAAATATGAATCATAGCCATTTTTGACAAGAGTCTCTACAAAGCATCCTCACTCAGAGCTCTGATTATCTAAACAACTGTTTTCAAGATATGAATGTAGTAATAAAGAAAAGCTTTAGACTAGGTGAGATCCTGAAATGCACATATAAACCTACTAAAGAAGAATAAACACAGAATCAAGGGTATATAGAAAAACAATTTTAGGTAAGGCAAAAGCAAGACATAAAAAAAAAAATAAATGAGTGAAAGACAAGGGTAGTTTAGAAATTTTAGTGTGTATTATAAAATTCAGAGATGAGAAAAGTTAACACACTGTTAAATCTACATATCTCTTTCTTTAACAGATTTAATTTATACCCTGTGAATTTTCTGTTTGTCTCATTTCCCTTTTAACAATGAAAAAGTTAGAACCTACAAGTGGGTAGACAGAATTAGAGATTCCTTCCAAGTATAAATTATTTATCACTCTATCCCACTCTCTTTTTACCTTCATTGGGATGCTTCCAAATTGACAAAGAAACCTATTTACTGCTAATTGATTAGCACTCTAAATTCATTGACACTGCAGCAGTAACAAGCATCACAAGTGGTTCAATTGAGATCAGCTGTAGTACACCACAGGGAGGGAGAAAAAAATGTGTCCATGGAAGATTCTCCTTGCAGTCATGGGGTTTCAATTTCAAATGCACATGTTTCTAAACTCAGTAAGATAGTCTTAGTGTGGCCAAGAGACAAGCTAAAATGCAGACTTTCATTTTTGTAGTACAGAAGATAGTGCATGGGACTTAATTCAGAATAAGAATTCCTTCTCATTATGCTACAGGTTGGATACAGTCTCTTAACAGCATTAGACAGCATTTGCCTTTTATCCAGTTCAGGCCCCCAAGTGAAGCAGGTATGAAATTTTCAAGTAAAAAATAAATAAATAAATAAATAAATAAATAAATAAATAAATAAATAAATGCAATAAAATTTACCATTGCCTGAAAATTATGTGCAATTAAAATAGTTTAAAGGAGATTTACTTTCCAATATTTTCCAAAAAAAATGCTTGTCTGAAATATTAGCCATTTAGCATAGTTAAAGTGTTGTTTTAAAAGTTATGGCTCAAATTGAGACTATTTATTATCAATGTCATAGTTAGTTATGATAAATCTAAAGTCCAGGGGCATAAAAGCAATAAAAAGAAAAAAAAAAACAATTGAAATTTATAAACTTAAACACTTTATCCAATTTATAAGAGTGACAAGTTATACTATAAATATTATCACTATTTAATTCATTCAACAAATATGATTTTGAATTCCCAATTCAAGACAAGAATTATTATAATTGTAAGCAAAAGTGACCAAAATTCTTTATTTTTAGTGCTCTAATATATCTAACAGTTTAGTATGAAAAGATAGGAATGAAAAATGTATTTGTCAAGCAGTAACAATGCTAAGAAAAGCAATAGCATAGAAGTGTAGGCAAAGAGTCAAAAAATAGGGTTTGCTATTTCATAATGAGTGATCCCAAGAGGCCTCTCTGCTATAGCCATATTTCAACAGAGACACAAAGATGTGAAGATAGCAATTTTCTAATCTGAAGGAAGAAGATTCTGCTCCCAAAGTATAAGAATGATCAAAAAAGCCTTGAGGTCTTGAGAATTGGTTCACAGCACTAAAGAAGGGCCACTTCAGTTACAGATAAGTAGATAGAGAAAAGGGGGTCTGATTCGGGAGCATTGAGATCAAACAAAGTAGAGAGGCTGATGTGCAGACCCAGCATAATAAGTGGATCAACCATGTCCCCTGTTGGGATGGTAATAAGCGAGCAGCATCAGAGGAAAGGCAGCAGGAGTGCTAAGAAGCTACTAGAATAGTCATGGCAAGGCCACTGTAGTGAAGCAGTGGGAAAGGGTCCAGCAATGTCAAGCCTGGGCTACCAAACTACAGGGACTCAAGTCCCTGGGAGAGAGCTTATTGGATAGATTGCGACAGAAAAGTTAAGCAATTTTTTTTGCTTGTCAAATCAAACTTGGGCTGACAAATAACATTCTAAATGGAGATTGGGGTGGCAAGTGACATGTGGCTAGCCTATTACTGATAAAAGCTTCTATTGCTTCTGAAGGGGCAGTGTCACTGAGTCAAAACTAAATAGATAAATAAGTAAATAAATAAATAAATAAATAAATAAATAAATAAATAAATATCCCAAACATTATACAATATGAAATATCAGTGAAGCAAGACAGCCTAAGGGTCATGGGCTAAATGATTTCAGGATAACAGATCTTTACCCTGTGTTCTACTGTTCTAAAATGCTGTATGTGAGTGAGTGACTCAGAATAAGCAAATTCTAAGGGATATAAATTTTCTCAAATAATTCTCCCACAAAAACAGTTTCAGGGAGCAATATAGTTTTTTTTTTTTTGTAAGTAACGCATTCCTTTGGAACTCGGGGCTTGTCTGGGGCCTAAGAGTGAAATTCAGAAAGTCTTAGTACCTGAAAAAGCAGCATGAAGAGAGATATATACCGCAAACGTTAGAACTCAGGCTTTCCAGGGAGGTCCTAAGAGACCTCACTCCATCCTTCCCAATCATGCATGCCCTTCATTATTGATTAAAGAAAGCAAATGGTGTTTCCATTAAAATAACTTGGGAAATATAAAAAGTTAAAAAATAATAATATTGTGTGGAATGATATAAATGTAGTTTGTCTTAAAATATATCATAAGTTCTAGAACATAACATAGTTGTTAAGTCCGTGGTTTCATACTTTAGGCCTTGAGATGACAATGGACAAGGAGTAAAATCAGCATAAGAATATTCATTAGTCACTTAGGTAAATGTGAGCTCTCATTGATAGGAATTAATTTCCACAGCAGGAGGCCAGGAGACCTTCCTTTCTGTCATCTACTGTACAAGGTATTTTGTAAACATTGGTTGAATTAAGATCCAAAGCAAACACACAGGGTAAATATTTTCATCCCATTTTATAAATAACACTAGATAATTCAAGAAACTCACAAAAGAGCCTGCAGCCAGTAATTGTTTCCGCCATGGGCTTGATTTGGAAAGTGCTTCACACTGCAGCCCTCTGTCTCCTTGGAAGCTGCTTCACAGGCTGCCTCTGTCACCAGGTCAACGGTCTAAGGATAACCTGTGAACGTGACCCATCCAGACGTTAGTTGTCTGTGATGGTTGTTGCTGGGTCTCACCAGCTACTGTGCTGTGTCTGTATTTTGCTTTTCATGACAAAAAACCAAAGCCCCACTATAACTCAGTGTTATTCCTGATCCTATATCGAGGCATGTTTTCAGCCAGGATCTTCGTATATACAAAACATGCCAGCAATGTCATTTGATCACCGTTACTACATTTTGCAGAAACATCAAAGTGGTTTTTAAAATGTTCCTTCTAAACCACGTCTTAGTTTTGTTGTTGCCTTACATATTTTTTTTTAATTTTTTAATATTTTTCACTTGGCATAGAGCAGGGCTGATGGCGTTTTCATTCTTGTGTATCATTGTTCTTGCTTATATTTGCAGTTCCATTTTGCATCATGCTGTGTGTGTGTGTGTATATATGTATGTGTGCAAGTATGTGTCTCTGTGTGTGCATATGTGTGTATCTATATGCATGGATGTGTCTGTGTATGCATATGTGTGTATATGTATGACTGTAAGTGTGTGTGTGTGTGTGTGCATACGTGTGTGTGTCTGTTTCTCTGTATGTGTTTGTGTGTGTATGTGTGTTTATGGATGTGTGTTTATGTGTGTGTGTTTATGTGTGTGTCTGTGTGTATGTGCACATGTGTGTGTCTCTGTGTGTGTCTCTATGTGTGTCTCTGTGTGTGTCTCTGTGTGTCTGTGTGTGTCTATGACTCTGTATGTGTTTGTGTGTGTATGTGTGTGTAAGTGTATGTGTATGTGTGTTTATGTGTGTGTGTGTTTATGTGTGTGTGTGTCTGTGTGTATGTGCACATGTGTGTGTCTCTGTGTGTGTCTCTATGTGTGTCTCTGTGTGTGTCTCTGTGTGTCTGTGTGTGTCTATGACTCTGTATGTGTTTGTGTGTGTATGTGTGTGTAAGTGTATGTGTATGTGTGTTTATGTGTGTGTGTGTCTTTGTGTATGTGCACATGTGTGTGTCTCTGTGTGTCTCTGTGTGTGTCTGTGTGTAGGTGTGTAAAGTGGGGGGATATATGACTGAGTGAATTTCATTCTACCTCCACCTACAACAGAGGGGTGATATCTTGTCCTCCACACACCCTAAACCTCCCTTTCTACTAACTTCAATTGCTCTTTGTGAGTTTCACATCATGCACCCGCCTCTACTCATCTCCCTGTCCCCTTGTGCTTTCCTTCTGCCTTTGCAATTCTAGGCCAAAATGTAAAAACACAAAACCAAAACAAGAATAACAACAGCATAAAGCAGAGAAACCATCACCTTGTGAAAACTGTAGTGCCACCTGTGTCCCACCGTACACCCCTCTGTCCACACCTCTTCACTTGCAAAAGTTTATTGCAATGAGTCATTGGTCTGGTTCGAGGTCTCTGGATTCTCTCACACCACCTTATTGGATCCCTACCAGGACCTCCTGGTTATCCTGTTCTTGCCCTATGTAATGGTGATTGTGCCACTTTGAAGCAGCAGGTCTGGACCTTTCTCACACTCCAGCAGTTTACAAATTATATAGATTTGGGGGTGGGCCAACTCAAAGCCCTGGATCTGGGCCTGGGTGGTAGTGAAGCTGGTCAGCTTGCTGGCTCTCCGTTATCCACAACCACAGGGCAAGTTCTCAAAGGCTGCTGAAGCTAAGCCACCCATTGTTGCCATCAGCAGGAGACAGGGTTAGCCCTCCTGCTCTAACATCCTCCATCAGGCTCACCTGCACCCACTCACCCTGCAGCAGGCTCACCTGCACCCACTCACCCTGCAGCAGGCTCACCTGCACCCACTCACCCTGCAGCAGGCTCACCTGCACCCACTCACCCTGCAGCAGGCTCACCTGTACCCATACACCCTGCAGCAGGCTCACCTGTACCCATACACCCTGCAGCAGGCTCACCTGTACCCATACATCCTGCAGCAGGCTCACCTGTACCCATACACCCTGCAGCAGGCTCACCTGTACCCATACACCCTGCAGCAGGCTCACCTGTACCCATACACCCTGCAGCAGGCTCACCTGCACCCACTCACCCTGCAGAAGGCTCACCTGCACCCACTCACCCTGCAGAAGGCTCACCTGCACCCACTCACCCTGCAGCAGGCTCACCTGCACAAACTCACCCTGCAGAAGGCTCACCTGCACCCACTCACCCTGCAGAAGGCTCACCTGCACCCACTCACCCTGCAGAAGGCTCACCTGCACCCACTCACCCTGCAGAAGGCTCACCTGCACCCACTCACCCTGCAGAAGGCTCACCTGCACCCACTCACCCTGCAGAAGGCTCACCTGCACCCACTCACCCTGCAGAAGGCTCACCTGCACCCACTCACCCTGCAGAAGGCTCACCTGCACCCACTCACCCTGCAGAAGGCTCACCTGCACCCATACATCCTGCATAAGGCTCACCTGCACCCATACATCCTGCAGCTTGCTCACCTGTACCCATACATTCTGCAGAAGGCTCACCTGCACCCATACATCCTGCGGCAGGCTCACCTGCACCCACTCACCCTGCAGCAGGCTCACCTGCACCCACTCACCCTGCAGCAGGCTCACCTGCACCCATACATCCTGCAACAGGCTCACCTGCACACATGCTTTTATTTACTTTCCACCTCCCTTTCTCCATCATTCTAAGCTTCTCAGAGTCTTCTTTCTAATTTTATGTAATAGATATATGATAAATAGACAATAGCTAGGCAGGTGATAGGTAGATAGACAGAAGATAGAAAATCTACATGTAAAAGAAATGTAATATTTGTATTTCTGAATCTACTTTTATTTAATATGAATGCTCTTTTTTTCTATAAGAATTGTATTCTTTTTTTATAATTGAATAAAACTCAATTCTACTTTTGTTTCCATAACTGTCATTCTAACCAAGATCACCAGTTACCTCCCACCTGAATTTTGCAACAGCTCCCTTTCATCATCCTCACTGTTCCGTTCCCCTGTAATCTCTTCTCCATGTATGGTAAATTTTTATATCTGAGTCTAATAGTGTACACTCTTAGCTCACTTCCCACTACATCTCCAATAAGTCTGCATCTTTTTCTGCTGCATCCATCACATACCTCCTGTAAACCTCCCGTAAACCAGCTCTCACTCTCCCCTTCATCTCCCATGAACCTGAAAAACCCAAATCCAGTCCCAGTTTTTCTCTTGCTTCAAAGTTCCTAAAGAAATATTGCCTCTCATACTATGACATGGATATGATAAAAAAAATTATACATATGTATGAAATTGGCATCCTACCCACCTGCCCATCTATGTCCTCAGTAAGATATGAAATATCATGTGGCATTATTTTGTCTAGTTAAAAACTTAAATATATAAGTATTTTCACAAATGTGGTTATCTTTAGGCACCTCTTGGTCATTTGAGATTCTTCAGTTGAGAATTCTTTGTTTAGCTCATTTTAATAGGGTTATTTTATTCTCTTGAGTCTAACGTATTGAGTTCTTTGTATACATTGGATATTAGCCCTCTGTTGGAGTTAGTAAAGATCTTTTGGGGTTGGTAAAGATTTTTTTTCGCAATTTGTAGGTTGCCATTTTGTCCTATTGACAGGGTCCTTTGCCTCATAGAAGCGTTTTGATTTTATGATAGCCCATTTGTTAATAGTTGATCTTAAAAACCAAAGTCAATGGTGTTGTGTTCACAAAATTTACCAAAGCCAGATAATATTGCTGATGCCATTAAGCGATTGCTGAAAGAAGCCTAGTAGCTGACAGGAGCTTCCGCAAAAGGCTTTGCCAGAGCCTGAGCAACACAGATGTGGCTGCTGAGCATGGGGACCCCAATGAAGGAGTTAGGTGAAGAACTGACAAAGCTGAAGGAAATTGCAACACCATAGGAAAAACAACATTATTAACTAACAAAGAGCCCCAGAGCTCACATGGACTAAACCAATCAAAGAGTTCACATGGAGAGTGTACCCATGACTTCAGCTGTTTATACAGCAGAGGATTTTCTTATTTGGCCTCAGTGGGAGAGGAGGTCCTTGATGCTGTGGAGGCTTGATGACCCAGCACAGAGAATGCTAAGGTAGTAAGGTAGGAGTGGGTTGTAGGGTTGGGAAACTGCCTCATAGATGCAAGGTAGAGGGAAATAGGATAAGGGGTTTGCAGAAAGGAAACTAGGAAGGGGGATAACATTTGAAATGTAAATAAATAAAATAGCCAATACAATTTTTTAAAGCATGCCAATCAGAATTATATCAGACTTCTCAACAGAGACTATAAAAGCTAGAAGATCCTGGACAGAGGTCCTACAGACCCTAAGAGAAAACAAATATCAGTCCAGGTTACTACATCCAACAGAATTCTCAATTGTTATGCATGAAGAAACCAAGATATTCCAGGACAAAACTAAATTTACACAATATCTGTCCACAAATTCAGCCTTATAAGGAATAATAGATAGAAAACTCCAACACAAGGAGAGAAACTACACCCTAGGAAAAGCAAGAAAAGTAACAAACCCAAAAGAAGATAGCCACACAAACATAATTTTACCTCTAAAAACAACAACAATAAAAAAAACAACAACAACAATCACTATTCCTTAATATCTCTCAATTCAGTAGACTCAATTCCCCAATAAAAAGACATAGAATATCAGACTGTATATATAAACAAGATCAAGCTCTTTGCTGCAAACAAGAAACTCATTCAGTGACAAAGACAGACACGACCTCAGAGTGAATGGCTGGGGAAGAAATCTTTCAAGCAAATGGTCCCAAGAAACAAGCAGAAGTGGCCATTCTAATATTGGATAAAATAGAATTTCAAGCAAAAGTTATCAAAAAAGATAAGGTAGAAAACTTTTTAAGTTATTTGTTGTTGGATATTCTATTTACTATAAAATTCAGGTGTTATCCCATTTCCACCAATCTCATCTCCCGTTCCCCACCCATTGTCTCCATGAAGGTGATCCCTCTCCCAACCTCCCTCTCCTACCTCAGCATTCCCCTACATGGGGAAAATTACTCCTTGCTGGAACATAGTCCTCTCCTCTCATTGATGCCAGAGAATGATATTCTCTGCTGCATATGCACCTGGAACCTTGGGTTTCTCTATAACAACTCATTGGTTGGTGATTTAGTCCCTGGGAGCTTTGATGTGTTTAGTTAGTTGATAGTTATGTTCTTCTCATGGGGTTGCAGACCCTTTTAGCTCCTTCATGCCTTTCTCTAGCTCCTTCATTGGTGTCCCCATATTCAGTCTGATGGTTAGCTGCAAGCATCCTCCTCTGTATCAGTATGGCTCTAGCAGAGCCTCTGAGGAGGCATCCACATCAGTTTCTGACCAGGAAGCACTACTTGGCATTAGCAATAGGGCTTGGGTTTAGTGGTTGCAGATGGAATCGATCCCTAGGTGAGGAAGTCTTTGGATGATCTTTTCCCAAATCCCTGCTCTTCTAGTTGTTCCATTATTTCCCCTGGAAGGCCAGAATACGGATGTCTCAGTCCTTCTTGGAAGGTAGAACAAAACACTCATGGGAGATAATACAATGACAAATAGAGGAGCAGGGATTGAAGAAAAGGTCACCCAGAAACTTCCTTACCTGGGTATCAATCCCATATGCAGCCACCAAATTCAAGCACTATTACTGATGCTAAGAAGTGCTTACCAGCAGGAGCCACTCATGGATACTCCCACAAAGGCTCTGCTTATATCATATAGATACAGTTGAAGATGCATGCAACTTATCACCAGACTGAACACAGGGACCCCAATGAATGAGCTAGAGAAAGGTCTAAAGGGAATTAAAGGGTTTTCAGCCCCGTGGAAAAAACAATATTATCAACCAACCAAAGCCCCCAGAGTTTCAAGGAACTGAAACACCAACCAGTGAGTACGCATGGAGAGACCATGAGTCTAGTTGCATATATGTAGCAGAGAAGAGCATTGTCTGAAGTCAAAGTGAGAAGAGGCCTTTAGTCCAGTGAAGGCATGTTTTCCCAGAGTAGGGGAATGCCAAGGTGCTGAGCTTGAGGGGATAGTTAGGAGAGGGAGCACCTTCACTGAAAAAAGGGGAGAAGGAGGAAGGATGGGATTAGGGAGAAAGGGAATAACATTTGAAATGCAAATACAGTGACTACCCAATAAAAAAAAATAAAGAAAGTAGCTTATGTTACAAAATCTTTGCAACAATTCAAGATCTACAACTTATAGGTTAAAGGTCTTGATATTTTATATAATTCCTAATAAGAAAAATAAAATAAAATAAAATAAAGATATGCAAAAAATAGATTTCTATGACAAGAGAATTTTACAAGATTTTACAAGTAGTAAAAATTACACGAGAAAAACAAAATATTCTAACTTGCAAATGACAGATAATATATTATTCAAATTTAAGAATAAGACAAATAGTTAAGGAAAAATAGCTAGCATTAACATTCGAGGAGCATAATTCTAGATATATTATTCAAACTGCACATACAGAAAAGATTATGGGAGAAAGAAAAGAGAAAATGATTTTATTAAAGCTAGAGACATGGCCATGGTTTTAAACAAATATATATTAAGTTTTTTGAATTACTGAACTTCCGGTAGAAGTAAAAATAATAGGCAAATAAAATACAATTTTGATTCTATGTAAAATTTTGTTTACATTATAGTCCATAAATAATTTAAATATTAATGAAATAAGTAAATGTACTGGCCAATTTTATGACAACTTGACACAAGCTATAGTCACCTGAAAGGAGAAAACCATGTATAAGTAATTTCCTCTGTAAATTAACATTTGGGCACCTTGTAGAACATTGTCTTCATTGATAATTAATAGCAAGAGCCATTCCTGAGATGGTGGTCATGGATTTAAAAAAAAAAATTAGGCTGAGCAAGCCATGGGGAGCAAGCCAGAAAGCAGCACCCCTTTATGGCCTGAATATCAGTTACTAACTCCAGGTTCCTGCTCTGTTTGAGTTTCTGCCCTGACATTTTCTGATGATGAACAGTAATCTGGAAGAGTAATTCAAAGAAAACTTTTCCTCTCCAAGTTGCTTTGGTCATTGTGTTTCATCAGAGCAACAGTGACATTAATGTACGACAGTATCATTTACTGTTGTGCAATATGTACTAACTTTAGAAATCCATTTGATGTTCTAGAAAAGGTGGAAAAATTAATCTAAGTCAAATATTTTCCTCCTCCTAAAAGGTAAGAGCATTCAAAATTTACACTGTGATTCATAACATATATTTTAATCTAAATTCTATACTCCCTCAGTCTAGAAAAATCAACCTTTATCGTTTGATTCTGTGAAAGTTATTCTTGTCTTAGATTTTCTTTACTTTCTGCTTTCTCTCCGGGCATGCTCAGCTCCCAAAATATTTGACAATTCAGCCTTTTTTTTTTTTTTTTTTTTTTCTGGTTATCCATCAATTCGTCAATATTACCCTTAAGGAAACTCCCCCAACCACTCAACTCTAAGTGGTTATCATATTTTAATTTCTTCATAGCATTTTTCACTATCAAAAATTTCTATGATGATTCACAGGACAGTATAGGACAGAAGATAGTGACCATGAAAATTGCCTCTCATGTGAATGAACCCCCTCATTGGTTGTCCAATGCAAAGGGATGAGAGCTAAAACTGTATAAATACAACAAGAAGAGCAAACTCAGCAGGTTATATTTATACATTAGTACATACATGCATGCACACACACATCCACACCCAAGAATAATAATCAAATGATCAAAGGAAAAGAATTATCCTTTTGAGACTGTGGGCTGGGGTTAATTGGAGAGAGAAAAAGGCAGAAGTTAAATAACTTTATTTTAATTACTTATACAACTCTAACATATTAAGTATATAAATATATATTCAAATAAATATATAAATATAATTATTTGTTTAATATATAAATACATATGCATATATACAAATATATGTATATGTATATTAATACATATATATGTATAGTAGATCACTGTCATTAAATAGATGATCTGATAAGTGACCAAGAGATGTCATTTTTCTTAAGCGATTCTTTATTGTCATGTGAATCTCATGATAGAATGTTTTGTTGACTTTTTCTATTTAGATCTGTGACATTTTAGAAAATATCTGTACTTAGTGGTAGGTTAAGTAAAAGTCTATGCGGAGTTCCAGCTTAAGGCCTTGTCTAGATAACTGACATCAGACAGGTATGTTTAGCAGGTTACAGTTTCTAACTGTCTGTTCTAATTGTCTATTTTCATCTGAATCATTTTTAATGATTTTTTTCACTATTTTTATGAATTTTGTTTTTTCCTGAGATATACGTGTATCCACGGCTGTACACTTACATCACACAAACCAGAGGCCTCTACTTTCTAAGTGTTGGGGTTAAAAGTGGAATGCACCACACCTAGCTCTGGTTCTTATCATTATATGTGTCTTTAGAACAAAAATTGAATTATAATTCTTGTATACAAACATTAATAATTTTGCACTCATTTTGCACAGTAAACATTTCAGTTTCTCACAATAATTTTGTTCATAAAACCTAAACCTAAAATGAAGAAATGATAAACACTAGCCAATAGGTGACACCACCACCATTTCTCATTACAAATGTTGTGCAGGGTTTTTTCTTTATTAAAACAAATTGGTCCATCAAATGTTATTACCATGACTGACAGTGGTAACCAACAGCTATCTAATTGGAATTAAGGCTCACTCAAAAGTAAGAAAATTATGCCATGTACTGAAAACAGACAGTCATTGTCATTAGAATACAATTCCCTAGCACTACTTTCCTAGTCCTGCATAATTTTTTACTTCATTCTATATCTTGTCCTTTTACCCACAGATAAAAAACCTCTTCAAAGAGCAAATGCAAGCCATCACTGAAAACCATAAGGCAGAGATCAATGGATCATGGGAAGACCAGCCCTAATGAATGCATCTATATCAACAATTCTTGCCTCTATGACTCAGGAACATCAAGAAGAAATGGGGCAAAAGATTGTAGAAGCTAGAATATGAGGAAGTAAGCCTTATAAAATGGATGCATAAACAACAATAGGATGATAGATGTGTTAACCTGAAAAGAGGAGATATTTTCAGAGAAAGAATCACAGGCGATTATTGACTGTGGGTCAAAAAGAGAGTTACCTTGACCTCAGGATGAACCCCCTCATTTGTTACCTTATACAAAGTGGTCAAAGCTAAAATCATATAAATGCAAGAACAAAAACAAACACAAGGTTGTATTTATACATCAATACACACACAAACACACACACACACACACACACACACACACACACACACTTAAGAATAATAAGAAGAAGAATTTGAGACTATCAGTTTGAGACTAGAGAGCCACATAAGAGGGATTGGAAGGAGAAAAGGAAGGAAATGAGGTAATTCTATTTTATTTGCATATATAATTGTGCTGGGCACGGAGGTGATTCTATGTGAACGTTTGACAAATATCTTAAATAAATATATCTGTTCTTTAAAATAATCCAGATATTTTTAACTGCTCAGGACACAGTAATGTTGATGGTTTAATTATGGACAGGACAAAATACATGGTTCAGTAACCATGACAAATGCTTGATGCTATGAGAAGAAAAAATATAGTTTAAAGTCATACAGAACTGTGAGGATTGCAGAGCTGTGATATCAATCACACAAGGAATGTTCAAATAGTAGATGCCATTTCTCTGTATAACTTAAGGTTCTCCAGTAGTATGAGGTCAAGAAAATGTTTCTTGGCTTCTTCTTGAAGCAGGAATGGTAATGAAGAGTTGAAAGAAGTAAACATACAGGAGGTTGTCATGATCACAGTGAGAAGGGGGAGCCATAAGTCAACAGCATCTCATAGCCCATTGCTGCATGAGGCCTCATTTTATATGAAGCCATGTAAAAGCACCAGCCTTTTCTTTAGTCACAATATTTATAGGGAGAAACTCTCTTGCAATTTCTTCAGGTTTTCCTCAAAGTGAAGGTCATTACCTGCCTCCCATCCCCTAAAAACATGATCATTTCATTGCTAATAAATGCTGTTGTTATGAATTGTACTCCTATTACCAAGGCACAATTGGGTGGAAGATGAATCAAGAGAGAGAACTATATATGGGGAAGGATTTCTTTTTTGTTTTGTTTTTTTGTTTTTTTGGTTTTTTGGTTTTTTGGTTTTTTTGGTTTTTTTTGTTTTTTTTTCTTTCTTTTTTTTTTTTTTTTTTTTTTTTGCTTCAGACTGCATTTGCACTTGGGTTAATGTGATGTAGTTCCTCCTGTAGTACATCATCTAGCTCTCACCCCCAAGATCTGTATATATTTGTTCTCTATAAACTTATCTTCCTGAGTATAATTTCCTTCTTGCTGTCTCTCCACTTTGGAGAAGTTTCCAAATTTCATCTCTGCAATAATAAAAAGGTTCATTGTTGAGTTTTATAACTGCTATTAAAGCATAATATTAGATGAATAATGATACTTCTTTTATTATAATTCTTATGTTAAACTGCACAAGGTACCAACACTAGTAATCTCTTCTTTATCTATGGAAACCTTTGCATTAACCTAACACAATTGCTGGCTACTCGAGCAAATCCTTTGGCCATGGTAATTATCTTTGCTTTTCCTTTGTTCTATATTTTTTCTCACATACATAAAAATTAAATTCCACTATCTTCCAGAATGGGTTATTGAATTCTCAGGTGACTGCCAAAATGCTCATTATACTTCTTAAATCAGAGGTCCTTCGACCATAAAATGTCTATTTTCCTATGAGGCTAAACCACCTCTCTCTCAGTCAGTCAGAATAATGGTTTTATCACATGATAAAGACGCAAGAAGACTTTGAGATATTAAGTCAAAGATATCAAATTGTCAAATATACTAGTTATACTGTGCCTAAGCCCAACTGTGCCTAGAATCCAGCTTTGCACACTCATGTTTGACTTAAATAACCCAGGTATGCAGTCCATATGACATTCAGCAACACTTCCTACCTCTGCCACAGAGGGATTCTTAGTATCAATAAAGGAAAAGCATAATGCAGAAGAAGCTATCACATTTATTTACATAAAATTTAGCAATACCCAGACATACTACCATCCATATGCAAGTGTGCTCTATTTCCATAGAAACATTACCACATTACTGCAAAATAATATACTGAAGGCAATGCCGCATTTGCAAATTATACCTCCCATTCTTTTTATTCCCTCAAATAAACTATGGGCTGCCATATTTATTCATTTGTCATAGAAAACTAATGAGAGTATAAATGTAGCCCGCTATGAAAAATAAATGCCCAACAGCCCAGTGCAGGTTATGTATTAAGACACGGGTTATATGCCTGCAGGTTGTTTCTGTAGGGAGTTTGTCCCTACAAATCTTCCAGCATATATAGTGTTACATAACAGATTGCTCTGTCAGGGCTTCTGCCTCTGAATTCCAGGTGTGCTCAATTTTGCATCTGTTACTTTGCAAATGCATCAGACATGAACGGCAAACCATATGGCTTCCCTTACTGGACCTACATTCAATCACAAATATGCACAAATTACTGGCGTACAGGCCAGTGCCATCTGAAATTGCCGAGAGTGAATGGTGTTGGGTTGGGTGATCAGACATAATTCAGCATGAGTACAACAGCCCTGAATATACAGTCTGCTGCTTCCCAGCTGACCCTGATCTATAGTGTCTGGATAACAAATGGGCACATTTAGAATAGCCTGTTCAGTTACCACTCTGTGCTGGGAATCAAACAAGTTACAAATAGCCCCAAGACCAAACACAGTAGTGACACTCTGTAATGGTGTCATTATCAAGCAATAATTCTGAACCTATCACTGACTTCCACCAGTAGTAAAAATGATAGCCTGTAGCAAAGTGGTCACTAGCAAGGGTATAGCAAATTACACTTAATACCTTGATTTTTATCTTCAATTAGCTTTGTGTGAATAGGTGAGCCATTTTGTGTTCAGGTCTATATGAGAGTCCTCGTGATACAGCTTGAATATATATATTTCTAGTCTCTAGCCTCTACTTAAAAAATAACTTAAAATATTCATCAATTTTAATTTTTTTTCTGTGCATGCATGTGTGTGTGAAGTCAGAGGACAACTTGTAAAAAATGATTCTCTCCATTCACCATGGGAGTCCCGAGGATTGAACCAAAGTCTTCAGGTATGGTAGCAAAGTCACCTCTCCAAGCCTTCATGTTTCTTTTTAGAATTGTTTTCCTAGTGTGACCAGCTGATGTACTATTAGAAACTCTGTTTTTACTGTGTATCCCTCTTTTATAAGATAGTTATGGATCTCCAAATATTTCCTTAGGACAAGATGCCTTTTTCAGAAAAAGTAGTGGACTGCCCCCTTTTCATTGCCTCAAGCAACAAAAGAGCTTTGGAGACATGCATCTCCTTGACATTTCCAAGAGAGAAGAGAAGATTTTCTAACCATGTGTATTCATGGTGCCTATAGAACATCTTTCCCAGAGGCCTTAGGAGTTCTTATTATAACCAAATATCTAGGACATATTATAAACAATTCTTGATGCAATTGCAGATAACAAAATTTTCTAATTCCAGAAGAAAAATTCATGCTTGCATTATTGGTGTTTCTATAAAACTCTTTACTTATTTTATATTAAATCTTTACTTATTTTATAACAACAAAATATGAAGAGAGCCAAACTGGAAAACTCAGTCACAAACAAAACTAATGAACACTAAATACTACTAACATTATATAACTATATAATAGCATTTAAAAACTGTTTGATTCTATGGTTACTGAAAATATTACAAATAGTATCCCCAAAACAAGTTTAAAAAAAAAAACAAAGAGAATTAGATCTGAAAGTCCAAAATTGGAACCATTGCTAATGGTTTGAGGAAAAAGTCTGTGTTATCAGTAGGGCTTTTGGTAATGATAAAATCTTCATTTTAATCAAAATGACAAGTAATATAGCTCCCCAAATCACAGCAACATTTACCCATCTCAATTTCTCATGTAAGGAAAGAAAGGCTGTATGCCAATATTATTTACTTGTTATCAGTTTAGGCAATTAATTGTACAGTCAAGAGCATCATATGCTTTCTTTCTTTTGGCCAATTCTATTGATTTAGTTCCTTCTAGTTGGCAGATAAATTCAGCTTATGTAGCAGCAATTATCCAGAGGGAACATTAATAAGATCCAGAAGATATAAGGATCTTGCTTAGGCCCCCTGGACTAACCTTAAAACAGATTTTGATTCTATTTTTTATTTATGCAAGATCGAAATCTCTGTGGCCCCACCTCGTTAATCTTGGCTGCATTGTTACAATTTACTGCTGCTAGTACAGCTTCCATAAGCATAGGTTCATCCTTTATCAGAATGATTTAAAAATAGCTGTTTGCGTTGGGAATCCAGGGCTTGACAGACTTACAGTTCTCAGCCAGGTAAAGTGAGATAACAGAGGGAGCTGTGTTAGAACATTTGGAAGTGGCCATCCACTGCAGAGAAGCAGAATAGTTTGCTACAGGGGTAGGCTCACCCATTGTAACTGCTTCTATTTATCGCACCACCTCCTGACAGTTTGCAATACTAAAGCACTATCTCATACTTGCAATTAATTGTAAAAGAATAAACTGAATAGAATAGTACCAAATGGAGTCTACTCTTTAGCCATGTCGTGAAAAGACATTACTCTAAAGGTCACAGAGGGATTTGTTGTCATGGCACTATTAAGGAGAATCATTAAAGTTCTTAACTATTTGACCATTAGGATTTAGTTCATGTGTAGGAGTTATTACATGTCTTAGTATTTTTATGCTCCAAAACTAAAGAATTTATTTACCTAAATAGATAACTTTTCCATTTATACATATTGCTGTTTAAGACTTCCTCCTGGCAAAATGTGGGAGGAGCAAAAATATCATAAACACTGTGCAGCTTCCAACATAATTGACACTCCTGTTCTTAAATTACAAGGAACTCATCTTCTCTAGACATTTGATCTCTATATACTTGATATAATGTATATCTACAGCACCCTAGAATGTTATAATCTCAGAATTAGAAACACCATTACTTTGATACACTTTTTTGACATTTGTGAAAGATAATCTGCAAAGAAGTTGGTAATTTTATATATTTTGGAACCAATAGTAGAAAAGAAAACAGGTATACAGTAGTAAAGTGTAATACATTATTTAATCTAATTACATTTAATGTTTACCTTGAGATAAAAGAACAAAAATAAAATTAAAAAGTAAGATACAACTAAGAGATATAAAGCTAGAAGAAACCTTAGTCTAATAATGTGTTAATAAAGTAATTGAAAAATAAAAACAAAACCTTAACCAAAGACTAAAAACTAAAAGACTGGAGATGATGCTCGATGATGAATAATTTGAATGCCTCTGAGAATCTTCCTCATAAAAGGATGTTATTTGGATTTTAAGAAATGTGGAGTGCTGGAGAGATGGCTCAGTGACTAAGAGCACTGATTACTCTTCCAGAGGTTCTGAGGCCAGTTCCTAGCAACTACCTGGTGGCTCACAACCATCTGTAATGGAATCTGACACCCTCTTCTGGTGTGTCTGAAGACAGCTACAGTGTACTCATAAAATGACCAAATCATTTAAAAAAAGAATGAAAGAAAAATAAAGGATTTTTCCAATGTTCTGATAATTTTTTTAGGATTATACTAACAATCATTCTCTTTTTTTTTTAATTTTTTTGCTTTCTATTCAGTTACTCCAAATATTTAATCCACCAACTTTGCTTCCAGTTAGATACGCTCATGTTCCGCAATTTGTCCAATGTGTTATAAGTAAATGACATATAGAGAGAAGAGATGCCTTGTATTTAATGTATACCAAAGGTGTATACATATATAGCATGATGCTCATAGTTGTAAATCATGCAAGATCACATATATAGAGAGATGTGGTTGATGCTTACCTTTGATCTCTTTTGTATATGGTACACCTTCTTGTTTTCTGAGTGTCAGCACAGTAATAGAAGCTATAAGCTAGACTAGCCATTTTATGCTATCAGGTCATCTTAAGAATAAAGCCAATAACATAACACTAACATAGAAGAAATCTGAATTTTGATACCATATCAGCCTTGACTACTTCTTAGATTTTAAAAATAATAAATAAAATTCTATCTTATCTAGGTCATTGCTATTTTACAGAACCTAATCTCCTTTGAAATATATTTATAATCATTCCATTTCACATGGTCTCTAAGTATTTATTCAGATTGAAATCTCAAGCAAAAACTTGGGTATTGTTTAGAAAAATTCCAACCTCCAAAAATTCTGTTTTTATCAGCATCTATTTTCAACAATGTTTCTATCAGTCAATGTTTTTGATGTTTTCTTAACTATCAGAACATTAGATCAACTCTTTTACACTGGATTGAATTAATAGTTATTATTTGGGGAATGGCATGAGCTTTGAGAAAGGACATATGCCTAGAAAGATAATAGACACTTAAACTCTCAGCCTTTGGATTATCAAGTAAGGATAATGTGAACCAGCCTTTCCAGTCTGATCTAGCCCAGGGTGAATTAATTTGATATAGCAGAAATGGTAGACAAAATTTATTTTTATTTCAGAACAATGCTCAAATCTGCAACTTAAACTATGAAGGGGGCGTTATCTTTTAACCCATCCTTTCCTTATGGTAGTCCTCGATATGGATAAAAGTCTGAAGTAGACAGTGGAAAAATGATGGGATAGTGGGAGATGCTCCACAACTGAGACTCACAAGATCCTATCAAGCCCATGAATGTCCTGTACCTCTTGAGTTCTATTCAATGACTTATATAAAGTAATCATGAAGCCACCTAATTCTATGGGCCAGTAAGTTATATAAAATACCTTTTAAAATACACTAAAATTAGATTTCTTTGAAGGTATTAAATGATCCTACCCTGATAGTAATGTCCCAACTTCCCTGCATTTTAGAAAAACTGTGATTTTAAAATATTTTGAACAAAACAGCATGGAAGCCACCACCTCTGTCTATGAGATATTGAAATTAAAAACACCACCACAAAATACAGTTATTATCAATCCACTGATTGATGTCTTTTGTGTTATCCACAGAACTCAAGATTCAAACCAGAGTATTTGGGTGAGCTTGGTATGGGCTACAAGTTTGTTTGCTGGCACAGGTTGCAAGCCTTAAATATTTCTAAGAAGTGTGCTAAGGAATGAACCTTGCCTAGCATACAGGAGTAAGATGTGGTCATCTCACAGTACGGGGGGGGGGGTGATCCTAAGGTTTGTACTATAGTTGAGGATCACATAACCTCTACTGGAGTCTTGAAGCAAAAGAAAAATATACAGTATCGCTACTTTAAAGGTTTTGTCATTTTCATCATTATTGAAGCACTTGTTTTGTTCATACAACATTGGGATAGTACTTATTTTAATTTCTGAGTTTATTTATTTACTCTTAAATCTAGCACTCAAGGTAAAGTGTGGGAAGGTCAATAAAATGGTCTCACCAGGTTTGAACTGGACTCAGCCTGCATTTCAAAACTGAGCCCACAGTTTGTATGACTCTGTCATGGTCGTGTGCATTTCTAAATCTTATCACATCTGAAATCCAACACCAGTTGATGATCTCTTGTTTCCCATTATTATTTCCTAACAAAAAAGGTCTGTGCCGCGCACAACGCCTGAAGAGATTCATAATTGTCCTCCATTCACGAGGCAGGTTCATAACAAACTATCCCTGAGATAAAAGCCACGTGGTGGCTACAAATCAAGCACATTGTAAAAACGATGGACTCCTTTGTAGGAGTTTGATTTTATGAAAGGAAGATTAGCAGAACTACCAAAATCTGCAGATACTAATAGGAACCAGCCTTTGTGCAGTTTGTGCTCTGCTGGCTTCGGGTTACACAGCAGCATCCTCGGCCGGGCCAAGGCTCCCTCATACATTTCTGCTTGACTCAGAGCTGTAGCAAAAGTCTAGACTGACACTTTTCCTTGCCCCTAGCAAATGCTCAATGTTCCATTGGATTTTATTTGGACTTATTATTTGGCTTTTGGCTGACCACCTTAAAAGACGAGCCTGCAGCAACAGCAAACATTGCTTCCCGAATGAGACCTGCAGGACCACTCTATCAACACTGAGAAGTTCTTCTCTAGGGAGGACATTTAGGATAGACCTCCCCCTCAAGGACACGTGCAGTCATAAGTTAGCATGCACATGCTTTTCCATTACAGATGCAGTCTGAAGAACCAAGAATTTTGCCACAGTGCAGCAAGTCTCTTTGCAGACAAAAACATTACTTAAATATAAGATTTTTGTCAGGTAATGGCCTCCTGACTTTCAAAGCAATTCACAATTGCCGTCGTTGGTGATTATAGGGTAGGGTGTGCATGCTTAGTGGAAAACACAGATTAGGTGCCTAAGGGAGGTTAAGCATCTGACGGCACTGATATGCTGTAAGAGGTTGTTTTTGAAAACCTTGGTTTCTTTGGCCTAACAATCAGCATAGTTAGAAAGGAACTTCATTGCACTATTTAAGATTAAGAAAGGGGGAGCAAACTTATCAATTCCAAGTTTAAAATGCCACCACACAATATGAAGAATAACTATTCCGAAGAGTGCAGCAAGAAAATTCCAAAACCAATAAAATGAAATACTCTGCACACAGTGGAATTCAGGGCTCCAGGAGATCAGAGAGTCAAATGCAGCAGCTGTATATTAAAAGAAGTCTGAATAATTTTATGGCCACTATAAAAGAGGAGACAGGATTAAACTGCTCTAAAAGTTTAGAAATAAGGAAAAACTTCATAATGACAGATGAAAGTGAGACCCCAAAGTGGGCACAATGCAAGTGTTTCAGTTTGCTAGTGTCCTCAGATTTATCAAGCTGTGTCACTCAAAATGTTAAACCGGTTGTCTTAACCTCTTACACATTGCAGACCACAATAACCCATGAGAACGTGTTACTTAATCCATAGTTTGCTTCTCTCTAGAAGCCGACAATGAAGCATGATTTTCTCCCTGGTAACTGGAAAGCGTTAATTGCCTCACGTTCTCTCTACCATGTTGTTGTTGAGTGTTGACTCTTTAAAATAGCCCCTGCATCTGTAAGAATCACAGAAGCTACAAGGCCTCTGCATATCCAAATCATTTGATAACACAGACACTGGGGAAGTCAATACCTCTCCCTGATGAAAATGAAACACTATTTTCTCTCACATGTCTGGACACCCTCATTCCTGGTCCTTTTAACGACACAAGTGATGTGCATTTGCCAGGATAGCCTAGTGATTCTAGTCATTAATCCTCCTTGTTCTGCCATTTGGCTTAAATATTCTGCCTCATATAGACTAGTCATCTTTTTCTTTATTATAACCTAACTTATTAGAATGCCAGGAGTTCATAAAAGTGTCAACAATCCCCCATCCTAAGTCAACATTTTAACATCCTCATTCCATGAGCGTCTGGAAAGCATGTTTGCATCCATGACATACTAAGAAAGAAAGTGAGTAAAATCCAGTGTCACTGATTGGCTACTCCCAGTCATCACTGTCATACCAGTGTTCAGAATTTCATCTGTCTTTGTCAGCACCTTCTACGTTCCAAGATATTGAAAATACAAAGCAGAGAAGAAAAAAATTTTACCTTCACTGTGTTTAGATTATAATGGTGAATATACTAAATAAAAGTATTTTTGAAAACTTATAGATTGTTAAGTGCCTGTCATATGTTATTAAATGAGAAAGACACGCTCAGATAGATGTAAGGGAACTTGAATAAAGTGTTTAGGAAACCTCTCTGGAGAAGATAGTTATTCAATAACATTTCTGATTGATGTATAGGAAAGAATCACACAGACATGTCAGGGAAGACCATTTCTGATAAGTTAACAGTGGCTGCAAAGGTCCTGATACAGAACCAGGTTTCTGGTAAGAAGAAAGAAAGCTGCAGTGAGTCATATACATGATAGCAGAAATGATGTCAGAAAGGTCCTGACCGCTTTAATCTTGGGTTTTACTGGATGAGGAGAGCCACATGGGTAGGAATGATATGAACTAAGTTAGACATTGCAAGATCTTTATCTCCTCGATAGCAAAGAAGCCGATAGAGATGTCAAGCCAAGGAAGAAGACCAGAAGATCTGTTGAGAGTCTATTGTACTTTTTGGAGCAAATTCCTCAGTACGTACGGCCATTAGGTAAGAATGTAATGTAGTTAGACTAAACACTAAAGGTATAAGCAAAAGAATTTGAGAAGAATCAAATGTAGAATGATAGAACATGAAAGCCAAGAATAAAACAAAGACTTTAATTTGAAACTTATAGGTGATAGATTTAGTAGTGTTTATGAAGGGGAACAATTTTTAAAAAGGACAATTGGAGTGACAAAGTACAGGCAAATATTTTTGGGAATCAACAGTGTGTAATGTTAAAAAGCCATCTCAGTGGAATGCCTCATACTTATCGGTGTATCTAGTTATGTACATTTGGCTATTGTAATATAAAGGAGTGATTCAGAGAATAAGAAATATAAACTTCAAGTGCATTTACATGTTTGAAAAGTCATGCAGTCTTTTCTTCAACTGAGAAGAAACAAAAAGGAGATGTTTAAAAAATAAACAAGCACACTTTCCCACATAATGACTTAAGTAAGCAAACGGACTCATTGGCAAAGATTCTAGAAAGGTGGTATGAAATCTAAGCCAATGGATACCTCAGAAGTCAGCTTATCTCAAGGATGAGTTATTATAAACCACTTGTGAAAATCAAATGAGATGATAACATCTGAGTAATAATGTCTTAATTTGGTTATGAGAATGTAAAGGACTTAACCAGGACTGGTTTCAGTTATGAAGTATGATGCTGTAAATAAGTTCCACACAAAAGGGAAGTCAGCAAATTCAGGCACTCTCAAGGAGAATGCTCAACATCTAGAGCAAGTAGTGGAGGTCACAGTATGATCGTTTTTTTTCTATCAAAGGGAGTTAGCAGATCAGAGGCCAATGTTTTATAAATCTCATCTCATAAAATGTTTAAGTAAATTATTTAATCTCACCCAAATTCATTAAATTTATGTTCATGCAAAGGTAACCTTTTTTCCAGAACTTGATAAATTGGAGCCTCCATTCCTAACTCAAAACTACCACCCCCATCCACACTCACAACTTTATTTCTTTTATGCTGATTTTCTCAAGCTAGTTAATTCTGAAAGACTATGGTTTTATACCCCAGCAAATGGTAAAAAGACACAGACACAACCTGTATTAGAATGTAAAGAAAATAAACATTCTGCATCGACATTCTTCCTAACTAGTTTGGGTTATTGTTTACCCACTGTTCACATGAAATTATCTTGCTGAGTTTCTTTTCCTTTGTTCATGTATTCCTTTGTACAAAACCTAGAATATGTGTTTCCAATAAAAGGAGGGTACTTATAAATACTGGGGAAGTGATAGCATGTCTTAAGCTTATTAGAGTATTTCAAAAGAGAATGGAAGAGGTTTAAGCAAATGAAGATGGAGGAGGAGAGAGAGAATCACTAAAGTGCTGTCTTTGAGTAGGGACAGCATTATGGTATCTAATTATATTTGGAATGTTGTCTTCATCTAGGAACATCAAAGGTCACATGCAGGGTTGATAGGATATGCAGGGTAAGACACAAGTAGGTAATGAGAGCATATAGAAGTTTTCTTTTGACTGTATTTACCTTATTAGTGAAATACAAGAAAGCATTGTCAGGTGAGAGTAACTATAGAAAGACTTGTAGATTCCAGAGAAAAGTGTGTGTGTGTGTGTGTGTGTGTGTGTGTGTGTGTGTGTGTGTGTGTGTGTACTTTAGATGAGGACATTGAGAACATTGATAGCTTGCCATGATATTGATGATAAAATTTTGTTATTATTTGGTTGATTATATTTGGAAGTTTGTTGATTTGTTTGTTTTTGAGACAGCGTCTCTCACTCTATGACCCTAGATAGCCTGAGACTTGTTTCCTAGACAAAGCTACTCACAAACTCAGAGATCATGCTGCCTTTACCTCCTGAGAGCTAGACTTAACGGCATGCATCACCCCATACAGCCCTGATCTTTTTAAGCTAAATTGGCCACTCCCGTGTGTCTTCAAAAGGATTATATTGTGATTTAGCTAAATGAGTCCTAACAAAAAGAAAAACGAGCAAGGGAGTTAAAAGTGTTTGCAAGAAAATGAGTATAATGGTTGACTACAAAATTCAAAATTGATTGGGGATTAGGGAAGGAGGTTGGGAATGAAGAAAAAATAATAGACTGTGAGAGGCATTGGACGATTACTGGGCGTGAAGTAATTGAGTAAACTGGGAAGATAAGGATGGGTGGTAATCAGTTAATGGAATGTTTGAAATTGAGTTAATGGATGTGTCTGAGTAAAGAATTCATCAAGATCAGGGCCACAGGAGGTTGTCTGGGGGTAAAACTGGGCCAAGAAATTGAGTAAGTTGAGCACTAGCAAAATCGTGTACATGGATTTTAAAATAATTAAGATTGTGGCTAGAGTTGTATTGGGTAAAAAGGAAAAGCTTAGAACTAAATCCTTGCATAAGGAGGAGATTCCCCAAAATCAGGAATGGGGCAGCAGTGGTCTTCACAACAAAAGGTACAGTATGTGATAAAGACTACTTGTTATCAGCCAATATAGAGTTGGCAGCTTTCAAGAAAGTCAGATGTAGGAAAAGTGATCAAGAAATAGTAAAAGTCTAAAGAAGCTGCCTGCACTCTCTTCACTGGGTATATAAGAGAGTAAAGCATTATACTGAAAGGAAGTGTAGCTAAAATAAAAATAGCAGAAGTTCAAGTTTCAATTCGACAAAAAAGGTGAGGAACACTTGCATAGGAAAAGCTGAGGACACAGAGGTGTGTCAGTGGTCCGTTTATTCATGAAGGGGTGAAATATTTCAGGATATGGGAAAGCAAATGAGGATGAGGGGCTGGGGCAATTTGAGAATCGATTCATCTCAAAAACAACTGACAGGGCAAAAAGTAAAGTTTAGAATGGGATTGGTACTCCTTGTTCAGGAATCATAAGGAAGAAGAGATGGCAATAGGAAAGATCTTCTGACCTTTCCGTAGTCCCTAACCAGTGCTCGGCAAAATCTGTCAAAGTGGTGGCCGGTCCCCTCCTTCAGTCCCAGCTGATATCCTTCCAGAAGCTGTCCAAAATGGTGGTTCCCATCAAAATGGGAGCACCAAGACATCACCTCAGCTTGCAAATGTCACAGAGCTGTCCACTATGACAATACCTTTTCTGCCTCAGCCAATTGCCATCCTGAGGACCTGTCCACTGTAAAGACACCTTCTTCTCTGCCTCAGCTTACACCAGGGGAGCTATCCATGGTGGAATATCTCATTTCTGTCTCAGCAAGAGCTGCCCCTCAGGAGCTGTTCACAGTTCCTTCTACAGCCTTCTCTCATCCTGCAACCCCACAGAGAAAGTTCCTCAACAAAAGCTAGCTGCATCCTGGAAAAACTTTCTGCCCTAAACCATGGTCCAACACAGGGAAAGGGGTTGAAAAAGGCAACCAATCCCTGATGAGGAAAACCCACCAATCCCTGAGCTCTCCGCAAAATCCCACCAATCTCTGAGCAGAAACCCACCAATCCCTGAAGAAAAAAACCTCAGCAATCCCTAGGCTCCTCAAGCTCAACCCCACCAATTTTCAATTTGCAAACCTCGCCCCTAAAAAGGTCCACCTCCCACCACCCCAAGAAATTCTACCTAAGCACTGCCCTTCTTTCGGTCCCTTCCTGCCCATTCTCAGATGCCAGAGGCAGCCAGTGTTGAACTCATCCCTCCACACACTGGACCCTCCAATAAATCTCTTTCATGAGATTTTCTGCCTGTCGTGACTTTCATAGGAAGAATCCAAAAAAAAAAAAAAAAAAAAAGCAATGAAGAAGAGATGCAAAGGGAAAGAATAGGTCTGATGTTCCTTAGCTGCTCAGCTCAGTTGGGGAATATCCTGCCCTAGGAGCTACAGTGTTTCTGCTGGGGATTCTTCCTCTTTGAGTTATGTATTTTCTGACCTTCCAAGTCTCCGAATGACCTTCCATTGGGACAGTACCCTAACTCAGAGTTGTAAGGTTCCTGAGCCTCTAGGTCTCAGGATACCTTTCATTAGAGCACAATTCTACCCCAGAGTTGTGTTCCCACCGTAGCTCTATGCATCAGGATGCCCTTACACTGGGATACATTTTTTTTCTTTCAGATCTGTATGGTTTCTGGCCTCCAAGTTCCAGAATATGCTTGCACCCAAGCAGAAACACTTATACTCCCCATCCCAAGTGACAGAAGCCAAGGTTTGGGGAGAACTAATAGTGGGAAATCCTTGGGAAGTGTTTAAAAGGAAGTCCTAAGTACACCTATGGAATATGGCATATGAACTCATCCCCAAACCAATTCAGTGAAATGGACTATTGAAAGCCTTATACCCAGTAACATAGATTGTGAGTCTTTCCTTTGATCTGGCTTGATTCTTTGGACACTAAAATAATTTCTGGATGACCGCACATCAATTCCAACAAGAGCACATGGGAGCGGAGATAGTAAAACCTACAAAGGCTGTACCAGATAAAATTGTAAAGAAAACCATAAGAGAGGCAATAAAGTTTGAGCCTTCTACACACACTTTAATATAAATATTTAGTGTCTTAAGGCAAGTATGCTTCATGAGAAATTTTTGTTTGCTATATTTGACAACTCTATATCACTGAAAGAATTTTAGAAAATCAACAACTATATAGATAAATAGCTTTGTTCTGTGAGAAGTAAAAAGTCCCAAATGAATATATCTGAGAAATACTGGGAAGGTTTTCAAGCCTTCTTTCAAGTTACTCATGTCACAAATAGAGCTGTGAAAGATAGAAATACAGCTGAATGAAGTCAACAGCTAGCTAGGGTGTTCCCCCTCTGCATTGTGCTCTATGATCCATTATTCCCTGTGTCATCCCAGCTTCAAAGGATGCTTCAGGGAACTGAGAGAGGAGCAGTACCAGAAGACAGGACAGATTCTGTCAACTATAAGAAGGTCATGGAACCAAAAGGGACATCAGGGATGATCTCTAGGACAATATTTCCACATGTCTGTAGCTATTCTCTGATATAGTTCTTTGTAAGTATTTCACACTAATTGGGAAAGATGAAAAACAGAAAATGAAAGAGATGATATTTTAAAATTTCTTTTAAATTTCTTATATAAATACAAGAGACTTAAAGTAGTACATTAATTTTGCCTCTTGCTTTTGTCTACTTAGAGGAATCATGGCATTCCCTGATTGTTGAAGGCCACACGTTGCCAGAGTATGCCTTATGTCCTAGTCCCTAATTATGTAAGTCATCCATGGGTGGTTGAAACATGAAAGAAATGTAGTATATTAAAATCTACAACAAATCCAATAGGGAAGAACCAGCTGGATAAACCGGAATAGTCTTCAAACAATCACTGTATATGAGGCTGCACATTTATCTACCTCCTCATCTCAAAAGCTAACACATCCCATGTTCTCTCGTACATTCAAATCAAGATAACTGAATTTCCAATATCCTTTGAGGATGCAGCTATTGTTTAACACTGTGGTTTCATATTTACACGGCTCCTCTATCATATGATCTTTGACCATTTGTAACATAATTCAGTATGAATACAAAGGAAAAACAATAATTTCAGCTACATAATTCTATTGGGTAAGAAATAAGGAAGGCATTGATTTTCCTTGCCATTTAGAAGTTCTAACTTTATTCTCAGAGAAAATAAAACAACCAAATCTACTGATCCCCTAAAGAAAAGTGAAAAAGAATTAAGACAGTCAACAGAACAAAAAGAATGATGTTTCCAAACAAATTTTACTTGTAGGAATCTCTTCATATTTTGCTACAGAAAAACTGTCTTGGAAATATAGACTTTTTTCACATCCACTTACAAAAAAAAAAAAATAAAAGAAATAAAAAGAACTAACATTCTTACACAGATTGCCGTTTAGACAAATTTGTATTTTTAGATTAATGTGAAAAATCCCTTACAATGTGACTTTTAAAAACCAACTGAGAAATGTATTTTCCCTGGGAATGTAAGATTGGACCCAGCCTCCTCTATAATTCCTATACCTATTATGACTCTATCCTCTATCTACAATCTATAAGCTTACTTCCCAACAATATGTCCAGCACAGTTACAGACTCACTATTAACTGATGTCAGATGCAGTCTGTATTGGTTCCTAAATCCCCTGGTGACTCCCTCTTATCCCACTGAATAAATCTGATCCTTTTACTTTTCCTCACCTACCTTCCATTTACTTAATTCTGTCTCTAGACAGCTTTCTCCCAGGTTCTTAGACATTCCTTTCCCCAATATTTAAATACAGAGCCATAAGTAAAATGGGCTTTGGCACAAACTCTGAGTTCTGAGTAAGAGCGTGGCCACTGAGAATTGAATTTAAAATTGATGGAGAACAAGAACTCCTGCAAGAAAATGAGCAAATGTACTCTATTCTGTCTTATAAACAGCATTCAGTTCTGTGTGTTAGCTGCTCAAGCTTGCAGTCCCTCGGCCAAGGCTAACAATAATTCTTAAACAGTTCAAGAAAGTGGCACAACTATTAGATTGCACTGTGCTTGTCAAACACCTTACTGTATGGTTTGCTCAGGCCAGTTTGCATATTGAAATATTGGCACTTACATCATTTCTCTCGTCATAGGGTGTAGCATGTTTGAGCATTCAATTTTTCTCCTCTTTTCAATCATTCATACAACCCCCCCCATAAAAAGTGCAAGTCATTTACTCAAATTAGGTCACAAAAATGAAGAAGTAACGTGCTGTGCAGAGACACTGAATACTGGACATTATTGCACACTGTGAGATTGCTTAAGCATCTCCATAGGAAGAAATTGCTTTTCCATGTCACAGTGTTCCAAGATGGATTTAGGACAAGACAAGGCAAGAATAAAGATGTCTATTGAATGCCATGAATTCTACTAAATCAATTAGTTGCTAAGATTTAGGGCAATTTTTCTATATCCTCCTTCACCCCTAGTGTGACAAAGGCCACAAAGTTGCCAAGCACACAGGACTAGAGTGGCCCGCCAGAGTTCAGCTTCTGCAGGAGGCTCCTAAATGGAAAATTACTCTGATTGTGGCAGGCCAATTTCAGATGGCAAGCATCATTGAGACTGAACCTAAGAGCTGAATCTCAGAGAAAGACCCAAGTGTTTATCCCATTCTAAAGATACAATTAGCTATCGTTTTTATCTCCACATCTGAAGAGCCTAAATCAGACAAGTACCCTATGAGCGTTTCTGTCCCTGAAAAGGAGGCAATCTCACACTGGGTCTGGTTTCTTTTCTATTCCATTAACTGACGTTTTCAATAGACAGCAATTAATCACTCTCCTTTATGTACAAAGATAAAATTATAGCTTTGCAGTCTAAGTCCAATTTGATGAAGAATTTAAGGGTAAAAACTTCTCAAAATGGACAATACCTTCAACATGAATCTCTCATGGAGAATCTTTCTACATGTGGCTCAGTAATTTCAACACAAAGGGAAAGATATTGAGATAGTTATATAACCTGAAATATGAAATATTGTTACTTATTTCATAAAAGATTACATGACAAAATGGGTGTGTGGTTCAGTTGTGCTGCTGTGAGAAAATATGACTAATAAGCAATTCCTGCATTGCTCAGCTCCTTCTTGATACTTTGTTTTGGAATTTAGTATAAACAAAGAGTTCATCTCTTTAGGCTAAATTTAGTTGTTTCAATTGTCCATAATTCATTTATAAATTCATCAGTGAGACCTTATAAAAGAGATACTGGTAATGAATTTAAAATTGGCTGTTGTGTCTTAATGCAAACAATATCTGAATCACCAACTAAAGCAACAAACGATTAATGATGGTGTATAGCCCCAAACTTAGAGGTATACAGAAACGCATGGTGCCTTTCCACCAAACATCATGGAGTCCATTGTAAACAGCAGATGGAGACTTGAACAGCTCTAACACCTTGAAGGATTCTTCGAAAGGAAATATTCCTTCTAACGGAGTTATCAGGAGGGTTGATGAAGAAAGCTAAATGTGGTCTGAACCTTGAGAAATAAGATTTTAACAAGGGCAAAGTGACAGTAGCATATACATAAATGACAAATGTCGTGGCAACAATGCACAAAACAAGCATATACATCGTAGGTTTACAATAGTTAAGTATCCTGGTGTAAGTCAAGGAATTTGCAAAACTTTCGAAGGTACAACTGTCCCTTTGAGAACACCTATTCCTTATTTAAAGATGACAGAAGAAAAAGAATGCAGAGTGACTCAGCAAGATGATAGTAGTAATAGGAAATGGAGATGTACAAAAGAGAAAGTTGACTTAAGGGCTGTGCATAGGAACCAAAAGACAGAAAAATACTAAAGATTATTGATAGCATCTACCCCAGGAAGGATTTTACCTCCCAGAAACTCTAGACTGGCCCCACTTCCATGACTCACAGCTCTGACTTTTACCCTCTATGTTCTATTTAGCACAGCAAGTGACAGGGTCTCTACTACCTTAGATAGTGATGCAACCCCTAGAAGTGGCTTTCACCTTCTCATTCATGAGTTTCACAGTATCTCAGCTCAACTTCCTTCTATGGCTATATTCTTCAAGATCCCATTTAAATTCCTTAGTGAACAAAACCATGTGCATTCTAGAGTGCATCTATTTATATTCTTCCTGTAAAAAGAAGTGAGCTGTAAAAGCTTAGTTCTCTTTGATGTAGCCTCTGCTTAGCTTTGTCACTGTTCGTGACTGCTCATTACACCATTCATGAAACTATGATGACATTCCAGCTATAGGTTTAAAGAAGTAGATGATCTATTAAGCAATAAAAAATGTCCACTGGGAAAACAAAACAAACAAATAAACAGAGATGGACGTGATACCTACTTGTAGCCAGAAGTGAGCTCAAATGTTCTACAATTCAAACAGGTTTTCTTTTCACCATCCTAGTATAGAATGTGAATATATTGTAAAAGGTACCTCATGTGAGTAATAAAGAGGAGTGCATTTTGGAGCCAGGTGATATGACCATATATGCACATCCCTAAAACCTGGATAAAAGAAACAAAGAGAGAAAAATTAGTTAAAGTGTTTCTCCTGACATCTGCTGGGGAGACAAGGAACATGAACCAGAACAACAGTGTCTTGCAAAGAAGGGATGAAATAGATTAAAAAATTGATCATGAGGTCCTCACAGACCAACAGAAACCACCAGGAATCTAACTTGTATGCAAAAACAAGAAGCCTTAATTCAAGGTTGAGCTCCTTGGATTCTCCAACCTCTTTAATGAAGTAGATGGGTGTGGAAAGTCATGAGCTGGTAAAGCCTTGCCATTTTATCACAGTTAAAGCAGGGTGAGGGACTTTCTAACTTGGCATTTACATAATTGGCTAACATTTGAAAATTGTACCTTGACATATTTCTGTTGGTTAATAATGATTTCAGATTAATACTAACAATAGTAGTTAGTCTATATGAAGACATTTGGAACATTAGGTACTTTCTTCCTAAGAGCTGATTGGCTGTTAGTTCAAGTGGAGTGGCTACTTGTTAGGGGAGTTGTGGACATTGCTATGGATGTCTTGGTTCCTGGAACAACTTGGAGTTTCTCTGGTAACTGATTTCAATCAAAGGGATAATTCGACATAAAATGGAGTCTAAAGGTAAAATGCTAGGCAGGGCCCTTCAGTTTTAAGGATGAAGTTTTTTGGTGATAAAAGAAACATTAAAGATTATCTTCAAGATTTAGAGCCAGAAGAGAGTAGATTACTCAATTACTCAAATTAAGACAGTGACAAGAGAATGAAGATAGGATGAAAATGGTTTAAACATCTACTTTATTTTCTCCAGTTTTGCAAAATGATCCTCGGTTTCTCTACCAAAGTCTGTACTCCACGTTAGAGTTCAGTATAAGTAGAAGGGTTTGGGGCCCTCATATTAACTGTATTAGAGGTTGGTAAAGAACAACGGCAAAAAAAATGAGATTTAGAACTCTATTTTTAATATTTATTTTTAGTTTTCAACCAAATTGAAAAGCCCGGAAAACATTACAGACTATGCATAGACTTCTCAGGCCACATAACAGTAGCTGTGTAAATACTCAGGCATGTAGACAAACAAAGGAAGTTGGGGAAGGCTCTTGTCTGATTTGTTATTTTGAGAACAACAGTTAAATTCCTCTAATAAATAAGAATCTAATGTCTATCAACCTCAGACCAAGATGAGGAAACAATCATCTTCCTTTCAAGGAAACAGAGAAGAGGAGTTCTCAGAATGTTCCTACAAAAGCCATTCTCACGGCTGAGTAAAAAGGAAGAAAGGTCTCCCTCTTGGTGTGTGTGTTTGAGTAGTTTCCCCTACATGTGTGTTTATGTACCACATCCATGCCTTGTACCAGAGAAGAAGAGGATGTTAGATTCCCTTAAGCTGCTGTTAGCACTGGTTTTTAACCACTGTGTGGGTACTGGAATTTGAGCTCTGAGTTATCTAAACACCTCATGCTCTTAAGTACTTACTCATCCCTCTAACCTGGCAGACCTCTCTTTTGTTACCTAAGTCAGAAAATTGAGGGTTACCTTCTCCACAGAGTCTCTGTTCTACCCATGATGAAGCAATTTGTAGTTGAGCAATTCTAATTCAATGCAAGACATCAGTGCTTCCAGGGGCAGTCCCCCTATTACATTAGTTTCTTCCCCTAGATCAGCACATTAGACTCTCCTTCATAGCCTTATCTTTGACTCCTGGATACTCCACTTTCTTCTTCACAGTGCTGAAACATTGTAAAATGCAAAGCAATCATGCTGCCTTCCCACGTACAACTCACTTGGTATTTCCAGACACTTTCAAGATAACATCCAAACATTTGCCAGCAGTATACTTACAAAGCCATTTATTCAAATGTCTCTCTATCCTACTACAATCTGAATTATTTTACTGGAGACCAGTCCTTTTTCTGTATTATTATTCACTTATACCCCTGTATTGTCATTCACTGCATTCTGTTTCTGTGTTGTCAAATACAGCAATGTATTTGTGTATCCAAATATGTACTTGAGCTGTACAAACTGCACTCACATATGACACTGTGTATTTGACTAATTCTTGAATGCCATCTGAGCCCTACTACTCTCTGCCTAACAAGTTCTAATTCCAGGCATACAAAGAGATAAGCAGGTAGTCTTCCTGCTCTGTCTTCTTGAGTTTATACCCTTCAGCTTTCTATTCCTTTAATTCACTTAGCTATATTTCTGATATATTACCTACATTTCAAAATGTCAGCATTTGCCCCTCCAAATAACTTTTCTTATTCCTAATCCTTTCTTGTTCTCACAACGCTGGACCCAGACCTTTCCCTGGCAACTGTGCATATTTCAAACACTAGAATCATCAAACTTTTGTAATAATTTTTTTCTCCATGTAGCTACAAAATGCCTCAACTTGCCATCTCTGAATGGCATATGCAATGATTAAATAAATGAGGAAGGAAGGTTTTTCTTTTCTTAATTTTTTTCAGCATCTTACTCTGTGTCCAATATGTCTTAAATTATGTAGCTTAGATTGCCCTCAAATTTACAGGGATCCTCCTGCCTTTACTTCCTAGATGCTAACATTATAGGCATGAGCTGCTGTGCTTTGCTAACTTGTCTAACAGAAAATTCATCAGGAAAGGGCGAATAGCTCTATAGCAGAAAGAATGCAGAGCATTGATTATGTATTCCCTGTCTCTCTGCTAATTACTTTGTTTTAACAGACCTTCAGAAACAATTCAATAACTAGAGGGTGGGTTTTTAATTGCATTTTAAGTTATTAGGAAACACCAGAAACCAATCTTTTAGGAAAATCCATTTTTTACTAAATATTTAGTTTTCTTCACTTTAGCTTAAAGCTTGCAAATGCCGGTAAGTAAAGGGGTGAAAGGTAACTATTTTATTTGCAGGCTTCACTCTGCAAAGTAAACAAAGTTGAATTAGATTTCATTTAGACAGTACTTGATACCTTCTACATTACTAGTAGAATATCCTTTCTCACTAGGAAACTGCATTCTAAGGCCATGGTCTGAATCATTAAACCATGGGTATCCTGTTTTGTTTGCTTGTTTTTTTTTTTTTTTTTTTTTTTTTTAAGGAAATGTATAACTTGAGGTGTGCTAGCAACCACCCTCTAAGATGGCCAGAAAAAGAAAATTCTTCTATTTTACTTTGGTTTTGGCCACACAGCAACAAAAATGTGATAATGCGACTCAATGAAGTCAAGGTAAGTAAAGGTAATAACTGTGAGTGGGAAAACTAGGTACCAAGAAGTAGGGCACTTGGGTTTTTTTGTTTTGTTTTAATTATGTGTGACTTTTAGTCTAAGTGTTGGTATGTAAAGCATTTGTATACACCAAAATGATTCAGTGGACACATTGCAACTTTTCTGCTTTAGTTTGTTTAATAGTTTTTATTTGACAACATATCAACCTAATGGAGACCTAAAATAGTAAAAAGAAACAGACGTTTCTGCATTGCTGTCAGGGGTCAGAGAGAAACAGGTTTCTATAGTGTCTTACTAAACTCCGTATGAATGTGCCTCTGTTCATCATGCACAGTCTTCCTCAGTGTACACAGGGGGAAAAAGTGGTGTCATTTAATCCTGCATTTGCACCTCATTGTATGACTCTTCTCTGTTTTATTTGCTTGCTTGTTTATTTTCTTGTCACAGCTCTAGTGTGGGCTCTGTCCCTCTGGAAGGTTCATGTGCCCTCACCCTTAATAGGTGAAAGTGTCCAACTTTATAACAATTGTAGATGAACTTTCCATGTTTCTGGTAACGCCAGCAACTATATGTTGTTAAAACCAGCACATTTCTTCTGGTAACACTTAAATCTTGCTTGTAGTTATTCACGCTACTCCCTACGGCCCCACCCACCCACAGCATGAATGTGCTTTTAATTTACTCTCCTCTGTTTTCTGTACTAGCTCTGCAAGTTCACCATAAAAATGCATTAGGCTGGTCTTCAAAATAGAAATAAATGTAAATATCCTTCAAAAATTTTAACAGGAATAAACAAGAAAACACAAAACCACTAGAGTTAATTGAGAGAAGTTAAGGCTGGAGGAGAAGATTAGGTGAAGACAGGTATCATTTATTAAGGCCAATTTAGAGTGCTGTGGGGAAATACGTTTCTAGGAAATGAGAAGTGCTGGTTGTGCTGTTACGATGCCTGGCTCCTTAGAGGACAACGCAGAACATAGACTAGGGTACCTCATGGAGCGGACACTTCCACTCAGTATCTATTTTGTCTTTTGCTTGTCTGTTCTCATTTTTACAGTAAACTTCTATTAATGGAGCTTTTCTTGTTTAGCCAGTGAATGTTTACTTCATTGCCTTTTGAGGGAGACAATGAACATTATGTGGTTTGTCAGACACATTCATTGAAAGACTAAAAAAATCAAAGATGAAAGGATGCTCACTGTAAAACCCAAAAGAAGGAGGAAGAGAGCATAATTGAATCTGAGGCTGTAGTTTTCTAAAGATTGCAGGTGAGGTCCTGTTTAATCCAGGTTCAAAAAGAGGGTGGGAGAGGCAGGAGAATAGGGACAAGAGTCAGAGGAGGGAGAGGTGATGCTGTCCAGTCTAAAGTCTAACAGCATCTTCAGAGATCACATCTGAGATGCCCACAGACATGTCAGGACAGTTTACTGTGCACCACAATAGAAGACACTGGAGGTGAAGCTGAAAGGATTCACGGCACTATCAGGAAATGTGACAGGATGAGCCAAAGAGTTCAGATTGTACTCTGAGGCCTGCGTGCAGCACTGAAAGCTTTTAATGGAGGAATCCCATAATGCAGGTTTCAGAAAGAACACAGGCTATTAGGAAAGAAAAAGCAAAGCTATAGACAGTTTAGCATGTTCCTGGTATGAGATCCTGATGGCCCAAGCCGGAAGATATATTTCATGTGGATAAACTGAAGCAGAATTGGGAGGCCAAGGGCACTTGGTACATTTGTTATGGGGATGAGAACCTGGCAAAATTGCTCTCTAAGTTCCTCATCCTTTCTATTGTGGGCTTTCTACTGATCATCTAGGGGACCTAATTGCTATTGTAATTTAAGCATCTTAACAGGTCATCTATGACAGCTACCCATCTAATTATTTACATTGATGATTAAAGAGTACTGGGGGAAAAATGAAATGTCTTGTCCAGTTGGAAGTGTTTTACTTGTTCTATAAAAAAATAGAATGTTCAACATTCCACCTAGGGAAAACAATAAAAAGAATGATAACTCAGTGTCTAAGAGCATTGACTGCTCTTCCAAAGGTCCTGAATTCAATTCCCAGCAAACACATGGTAGCTCACAACCATCTGTAAAAGGATCAGATGCCCTCTTCTGGTCTGTCTGAAAACAGCTACAGGGTACTAACATAAAATAAATAAATCTTAAAAAAGAAAAAGAAAAAGAAAAAGAAGAAACACAATGTCTGAAACCTGAAACATGTGAGACTATTCTCCATACCAATTAGAACTCACAAAATACAGAAGGCCCCGTGTATCTGATGTGTTTCTGCATTAGGTACATATTCTGCTCAAATCCAAGGAAGCTTTTATACTGATTATCACAAGGGATTCTCTCCTGAATGTACAAACAGAACATCTCACACCTAATCATAACCCTGGAGGAGTTTGTTCCTTCCCAAATCTGAGGATACACTGATAACTCTTTCACATCTGCATGAAATCTGCAAGACACTTCTGACTTCTGTTAAGAGACTTCTCCATAGAAGATGAATGGTGGCTAATTTCAGAATGTTTCCAGGATCTTCCATTCTTTGTTTTTTACTGCATCAACCACTGAAACCAAAAAGAAAAAGAGAAGAAAATAGTTTGTGCCCTAAGGAAACAGGGAGGAACGACAATGAAAATCTAAACATACCACCCTGAGAGTCTCTTTGAAGGAAACAGAAGTAGCACAGACTTTCAAGGAGATGGAGATGCCACAGGGTACTAAAAATATCAATTACATAACGTGAAGGGAAAAGAGGCAAGGGAGTTGTTCATAAGGAAAAATCTCCCCCAAGTCTCACATAACGAGCCAACCCACAGGACACTCCAGAGAATTTTAGTTTTTTACTGCGTCTCTGAATGGTCAAATGTATAAATCCAGAAAATGCATGTTGATAGGTTTGAGTCTGCAAAAAGCAATATTCTTCCATTATTGCCTTTGGAGGTAGCCTGGCAAAATATATAGTCAAACCAGAAAATTTCCCAATAAGTATGGAAGGAACAACACAAAAAGACAAAGAATAGATTAAAAACTCACTCATGTTCACTGGAGAACAGCATGTAAAAGAGAAATTACCTGGACTATTTTAGGTGAAACAAAAAATAATTCTCTTTTTTAGTTTCATAGATTTATTTTTTAATTTCACATATGTGCACTGTTTATTGTTCTCCAATTGGTTCAATCTACCCTCCTTCCCATGGCCTCTTCTTCATTGTTATTGTTACATACATATGAATAAACATATAAGTACAAAGCCTGAGTCAATTAGTGTTACTCACATGTACATGATGTTTTCACAGTTGTCTGGGGTCCCCACCTCTAGGATAAAAGCTACATGTAATTAATGACTCCTGACTAAAGAGAATCTGTCTTCCCCTGGGCTGAGTCCCCTAATGCATGCCACACATTTATATAATAAACTTTAGCCATTGTCATCTCTCATTCCCCTCCCTATCACTTCTTCTTTATTAAAACCTTTCTTCTCAGCAAATTCCCTTCCATCTTCCTTACTTTTATATTGTGGTAGAATGCCTTGGAGAAAGCAACTTAGAGAAGAAAGGGTTGATTTGGCCTCACAATCCACAGAAACATGGGTCATCATGCAGGAGACATGACTCTAGACATGGTAGTCAAATGCCTGCCATCCTGAGGTAATGCCTAGCTTTGCAAAATTATAAAATGAACTGCCTTGGTTTGCCAACTCCAGAATCCACAGTCCTCTTATTTTGGAGTGGGGATCAGTCCTAATAATCTTGAGTTATGTGGATAGATGTAAAATGAAACCATGAGTGTCCTTGTAAAAATGGACAAAGGGGGACTGGAAGAACATGACCATGGAGGCAGAAAGTTGAAATAATTCTGATAGCAGCCAAGGAAGGCCGGACTCACCAGAAAGAGGTAAGAGGCCTCCAACTAGGACTTACAACACAATCTCAGCTCAGTGATGACAACTGAAGCCCTGACCCTCAGAACCTCAACTGACTGATTTTGTGACATTGGAAGCTAACTGAAGCTCATGCAGATGTGTTGGGTATGAAAAGGAGACATTTCTCTGACTTGCTTATTTTGTTCAACTCTGCAGTTCTATACAATGTGCTCAGGGCCTTGGGCACATAACCCCATAAAGGGAGCATAGATTTAATTGCTTTAACCCAAAGGGTTGAACCAAGTCTCATGAGAACCTTCACAATGGAGGAAATTCAGATTTGTGTGGAATCAGCTCATCTGAGCCCAGAGAGACTAAGCTAGAAGGAGGTAAAGTGACTATGTCCTTTTCAATGCAAATTAAGCTACCTGTTAACAACTGTGTTTTGTCAGCACTTTGTTTCCTATGACTCACAAAGAGGACAGTCAGAAATCAGTCTGTAACCAGAGTCACAGAAATGCTCCTGGAAAAGGACACTCCTTCCTCAAGCCCAACATTTATAAACAAAGTGACTTTGGGCAAGTTGCTAGCCTATTACACAACAATGTCATAGGGCAGCTTCGCAATTAATTTGTAAATGCCCTTTGGCCCACAGAAAATCCATTCAGCCTGTGAGATTTGCATCTCCCAGAGCTACTGATTTGCATAGCATGCAACTCTGCCAAGGAAGAAAGCGTCTGGCTGCAGTGAGTTCACAAGAAGAGTGCTCAACCAAACACAGATTCCCTGGAAGACCAAACCAAATTGAAAGGAGAAGCAAGCCGATTACAGCTTTTTCCATCCTACTGAGCAAATCCTGCTTTCCCCCCTCTCTGCCTCTCCTTAGCACACAGGTATATAGGCAAGCATTTATTTCCATGGACGCAGTGAGATTTGGGGCAAGATGTATTCAGATGCCTTTAGATGCTTAGGAAAAGGGCACTGTGTAAATCCAGGACACTATTATATGAGAGAAACGGAGCCTTAATCTCCCAGTCTTAATAACTAACTAGGCATAAGGCCTATCTGACTTCTAGATCAGACACCAAATTGACCCCTCTGGGAACTGTGAGAGTCTCATCCCACTGATGCCTTCTACAGCAGTGCAATAAGGGAACATTCATGAAGGATTAACTAAAGTTCACTTACTGCCTCAGAGAGAAAAGTCTTGATTTAAGTGCTGAAAATTTATATTAGTGGAATGGAAAGATGAGAAAATGGTGCCGAGAGTGGGAATTTACAGAAAGTCATAATGAGGCTTTCAAACTGAGGCAGATCTGTGGGAAAAATGGGAGATCAAACATAAAGATAGATGAAGGAGTCAGCAAGAGGGAGAGGGAAAGAGGGAGGAAGAGGGGCAGGAAGGGAGAGAAGGAGTGAGTTTTCTCAACCTCTCTTGGGTCTTGGTTTCTCAGTTCAAGAAGAGATGATGCATTAAGCAAGGAACAAACAATTATTCAAAGTACAAAGCAAAACATAGTGAAAGAATATTATAGAATGGGAGAACCAAAGAATGGAAAGTTAACAAGGAACAGGAATATGATAGATCTATAATAGGAGCTATAAAAACAGGCCTGTCTTATTTATAATAGCCAGAAGCTGGAAACAACACAGAGGTGCCTCAACAGAAGAAAGGATATAGAAAATGGGATAGTATTATTACAAGCAACAACTTCAAGAAATTCGCAGACAAATGGGTGGAACTAGAAAATATCATCCTGAGTGAGATAACACAGACAAAGAAGAACACATATGTTATGCACTCACTGATAAGTGGATGTTAGCCCAAAAGCTCAGAGTACCCATGATACAACCCACAAACCTTACAGAGCTTAAGAAGAAGGAAGACCAAAGTGTGGATGATTCAATCCTACTTAGAGGGGGGAACAAAATAATAACAGGAGGTAGAGGAAGAAAGGGATATGGAAGAGAGAAAGGAGAAGGAGGAAAAATGGGGGCAGGACCAGGTATAGAAAGAGACAGAAGAGAAGTACATAGGGTCAGGAAAACAAAAAGAAATATGTCGCAATAGGGGTCACTACTAGAAAGTCTCAGAGTCCAGAAAGCAGAGAGGTTCCTGGGACTCACCTGAAATGACCTTATAAGAAATACCCAAAAAGTGAGAGAGATAGAACCTGTGGAGACCACCTCAAGTAGATAAGCATGACCCCCTCTTGAGGGATGGGGTCACCCACCATTTCAAAAAATTTAACATGGAATTGTTCCTGTCTAAAGGAAATACAGGGACAGAAACTGAAGGAAAGGCCCTCCAGAAACTGCCCTACTTTGGGATTCAGCCCATCTACAGATACCAAACTCTTACACTATTGCTGATTCCAAGAAGTGTTTGCTTAGAAGAGCCTGATGTATTTGGCCTCTGAGAGACTCTTCCAGCACCTAACTAAATATATTTGCAGATGCTCACAGCCAACCATCATACTGAGCCCCGGAGACCCCAATGGAAGAGTTGGGAAAAGAAGGGAAGGAGCTGAAGTGGATGTTGTTATCCATAGGAATAACAACAAATCAACCAACCAGACCCCTCACAGCTCCAAAGCACTAAACCACCAATCAAAGAATATACATGAAGGGACCCATGGTTCCAGCTGCATATGTACCAAAAGATGGCCTTACCTGACATCAATGCGAGACCCGTGCTCCTTTGAAGGCTTGATGCCCCAGCGTAAGTGCTAGCGTAGATAAGCAGGAGTGGGTGGGTGGGTGAGCACCTTCATAGGGACAGTGGGGTGGGGAGTGGTATGGGAGGCTTGTGGAAGAAAAACCCGGAAGAGGGCTAACATTTGAAATGTAAATAAATAAAATAACCAATAAAAAAATAAAACCAGGTCTGTTGCCTAATGTGTGGTGTGTGTGTATGTGTGTGTGTGTGTGTATGTGTGTGTGTGTACGTGTACACATGTATGTCTATGTTTTACTGGAAGAAGGTATACATGTGTGCTTGATGGTCAGAGGTCAACCATGGCTGTCACTATTCTCCAGGAGACACCCATTTCTTTTTCTTGAGATAGGTTTATTTCTAGAACCAGGATTTCATCATGGACTAGGATCAGTGAGCTTCATGGAGTGTCCTGTCTGTGTGTTCCCAGTGTTGTGTAATAAAAGCACCATTAGACCCAACATTTTTAGCCTGCCTAGTGTGGCTTAAACTCCGATCCTCATGCATATTTGAAAACACTTTTTTGATGGGGATACTTCTCATCCTTGTTGCTTAATTTCATGAAATCAGAATGACTCCAGCCTATTGCTTTCTGTTTCCAAAATAATAATAATTAATAATAACAATAATAATAATGCACAAATCCGGTAGAGATATAGTTACATTTCTTGGCATGTAGCATACAGTGAAAAGAATGTTTTGTAATCATATTCAGAGCTTCTAATATAAAATACATTGACCACCAAAGCTGTATTTGCATACAAAAAAGCAATTTGGCAGAATGTGGATGATAAAGTTGAATATAATTAAATTGATTTCCATGCTACTATAATCAAGCAAATGGATAGTTCTTTGTTTATCAATTTGCTTGTTTTTTAACTTTTAATCATATAAACTTTACATCAACCCAGCAGCTGACAAGAGGGCCTACAAAGGATGAACATTTCAAAATTTACCCAGATTGCTAAGGGCAAAGATATTACAACTTGTTTTGATGTTAAACATGGATAATTCCAAAAGCCATCTTGTGCTTTTATAAAAGCCTTGGCCCAAATCCATCAGATAATAATTGCATCTCCCTTTGTGATGTGAAGGAAAAGAGTAGAAAGAGAAAGTGACCAAGTCTTGTCCACACTCCACAGGAAAGACATAATTTCCCCAGCTCATTGTAAGCACACATCAGTACACATGGTCTTTCTGCCAAGCTCTCCTTTGGAAGGTCTCAGTTTCCTTCCTTGTTCCTAAGATATAACAATGCTGTTTTGTCTGAGTCAGAGTTTGGTTTATAAACATCTTATTTTTCTAGCTCTGTCATTAATGTATTGAACAGAAATAGAAATGATCTGGTTAAGGTAAAAGCGCATTCATTATTAAGATGTAACTAATGTTAGCCTGGTAAGTATCCTGCAGATATGCAGGTGTCATAGAAGTAATGCTGCACTTCCTGGGGCTGAGGACCATGGAAAGCTGTAGGAAATATTACACTTTCGTTTGAATTGACCAGTGTGGCTAGAACTAGCCACAGGCGTGTTCTCTGCATGTGAAATGTGCCTGGTCAGCTGAGCTGAGAGAGTAAAATACAACCTAGATTTCAAAGAAAAGCACTAATTAGACAATAGTAAATTTTCCATTAATTAAGAGTATTTTTTTAATATTATGACCGAGCCCAAGATCACCCCAAACTTACTACCAAGGGAACAAAGCAAATACAAAAAAAAAAAAAAAAAAAAAAAAACCCAGGCAAGGAAGAGACTTTCAGATTAAGTGCTATGAAACAAAGATGATAAAGTTGTGGCAGTACATCAGAGGGTCCGCTAGCAACTTCACGCATTGCTGCAACAGAGTAACTGACAAAACCAGGGGTGGAAGAAAGGACTTGCTTCCACTTTCAGTTGTAGGAGATTCCATCCATGATGGTAGGAAAGGTTAATGGCTGGAGCTATATCCAGGTGGTTGGGTTTTGGGTCTACTCAGTAAACAGAGAAAGCAGAAAGCTTGTGCTTAGCTTGCTATCTCCTTTTTGTTTGGGCCAAGTGTGAAATGGATAGATAATCCTATGCATTTAGGTTGGGTCTTCACACTTCAGTTAACCTTATGTGGATCTGCAGCAGTCAATGACTCTGGATCAGTGGTTTTGAATCTACCAGTGGCAACCCTTTGGGGAGAGGTCAGATATCCTGCATCTCAGAAACGTATAATATGGTTCATAACAGAAGCAAAATGAGTTAAGAAATATCTAATAAATAATTTATATGTGGGGTCCCCACACCATGAGGAACTGTATTAAAGGGTCACACAGCATTAAGAAGGCTGAGAACCACTGTTCTAGATCCTCTTAATTGAATAATCAATGCTAATCATCACAGAAGGAAGCAAGATGAATAGAGAGTCCAGATACTTTGTGAAGGGCCAGGGCCACCAGGACATGTGGTGACTTGTCAGAAATATGGCTGCTACTACTTGTCATGTGAGTGGGCATCACAATGACACAAAGGTGTGCATTGCACTAGTCTGCAATAAAATGTCAATAAAGATACTATTGTTGCCTTCTTCCTGAAAAATATGCAACTTGTCCTTATCATAGAATAAGTACTTATAAAAGAACCAGATTTCAAGATCTTTCATTAAAGGATTTATGTAGAAAAACTAAAAAGAATGAAATGCAGTTATCCTTGACTTGATAGATTTATACATTAACAATGATTCAAAAACATAAGAAAAAATATTTTCATTCTTCAAAGAAAAGGTGAGGTACATATTTGGTGTGGTGAGCTAATCATTTCAAAGAGGCTTTATTTTTAAATCTCAGACAAGGACAATGATGGCAGAGACTGATCATGTTCAATTCCTGGATCCCTACATGTAATAATATATCTTTTCTGGATAACCATAGTTACATTGATGAGCAAAGTCATCTCTATGGATTATGGTTTATCTTGACAGATTAATGCTTTCAGATAACCCTGATTTATTGGAAGAAAATCAACATGGTTTTTAAGTAGGAGAAGAACAATGGATTAATTCTACTGGCTTCAGGTTGCTCTTGGGACAAATGATGACGATTCACCATGAGTACCACATTTAACATGAAGAAGAGAAGTTAAGAAGAGAGAAAATAAGGCTCCAAACCTATTTGGAAAATGATTCCTTTCTGAAGAAATCACAAGTAGTGTATGAAGAGATTTAGAAGAAAGAAGAGGAAGGTTTCAGGCCAAAAGGAATAAAACTTGCACGCTCTAAAAAACAACATGCCCTGGGACACAGAGAAAGTATAATTGAAGGAAGGATGATGAGAGATGTACGGAATGGGATTGCACAGGGCCCTGGCATGTTATGGAAAGTAATGCGGATTTTACATAATTGCTATGGGAACCACTGTAGGATTTCAGGCTGGAGACTGGTATGATTTGATTTACATATGTAAAAGGTCATTCTCTCTTCTGTGTGGAGGGAAACTCCAGGGCAGAGGGGGTTAGCAGAGGGAGACTGGAATACAATTCCAATAGCCTTGGTAAGAGATATTGGTGCCTGGGATTCTGCTTGAAGCAGTGGAAAGAGTTAGAAATGGATTAATTCAAGATGTAGATTAGAGGTTGAGCCAACATAGCCAATAGACAATGGGATGATTCGTGTAATTCACACGTTAATTTTCCAAATACCTAACAGTTAACTAGAAACTCCAAATTTCTTTTTTTTTTTTGGTGTATGTGTGTGTGTGTTTTCATGGAAATCATTCAAAACTGAACAAAACATTTCTTGATTTTTCTTTTCTTCTTCAGAAGATTTCTACCAAAATCGCAAGTTATTTTGACTCTAAATCCTGCTCTCCATTTCTGTCTGCCATCTGACACATTTCTCTGTCAATTTCTTGAGTTCCTCAAATTCAATTACTTTCACTCCATATGTTAAAGTTCTGCTTGTTTTGAGGCAAATCTTAATTAGGATGAAAAGATTATTTTCCACTTAATCTAATCCACACATTGGCTATGCCATTTAGATGGGAGCTGCACCTGCCTGATTCAGGTCAGCATCTGCTGCCCAGACTGGTGCTCAGCCTGTATCCACTAAGGCCTCCATCTAACCAGAATATCTTTGCTTGTGAGTCAAGAAGCATATTTAGCTGATATTACCCACAAAGGTGAAAAAGCAGCATGACCCACACTTACTAATGCCAAATAACAAGACATTTGCAAGAATACCTCTTACCATTTAGTTCCAATGTCTACTTAGGCTCATTAACCAGTGTTTTAGGCAAGTTCCTGGAAAGGCTAGAGCACAAAGGCTTAACATGTGATACTCTTTCCTTTGTGTTCTCCCTCTCAAATTATGAATGGAAACCTAAATTAGAAACCAAATTTTCATTAGCTGAAGGATTAGAGCTGGAGGTGGTATACTGGATTTTTCAGGCAATGGCTTTCCCCAGTTCAGTCTATATCACTGAGTTTAACTGGCCTAACGGTAAAGCTCTAACCTGCAATGAAACAGAAGGTGAAAGCAGACATTGAGAGATGAGGAGTGTGTAAAGGGGGAAGATGGACAGGTAGCAAAGAAATGTGAGCATTCATAAAAGGAGGCTCTGAAGAGACTTAGGAAAATCTACTCAGCTGAAGGGAAAGTCAATCTATAAGATTGCATTGTAAGAAAAGATGTATACAGGCATGTTTGCATCATCATGGAGATGGTGGGGGGGGGTAAAGGGAGACATTTAGAAGGCAACATCAGGAAGTATGCTGTCCTTGAAAGTGAGGAGAGGGGGTTTTGAGCATCAGTAAAGAGACTGGCCTCCATAGTAACAGGTGGGAACATTACAGTGAGGAAAGCAAGTGAGCCGGGTTTTCTTGATTTAGTTGTGGGCAGATGGAGTTTTCATTCTGTGTTTCCTATTTTCTGAATGAAACATGAAGTGAGGTATTCAGTTAAGAATGAGAGGGTGGGAGGTGTAAAAATTGCAAGTTTGAAATTGAAGTCGTGCTGGGTGGGGAGTCACGGTTACTGAGGAGACAATTTCTGAGTAATCCCAAGGCCCTTTGAAGGGTGTGATGATCTGGAGAGAGCTGACTCTGTGCTAGGGCTTGCTCAGACAATGCTTTAGCACTCAGGGATAAAACTATGTGGACTCATTGTAGGATAGAGGGCTGATTGTAGGATAAGTGGTTTATTGTGGGTCACGATGAAGGAGTGGGTGGGGTGAAGGAGCTGAAGATATTTGCAAGAGCATAGTTTTATTCATTTAGTCAACAATGATCACAAAACCTTAGCACGTCAAAAGCAAGTCCAAAAATACCCAAATAATAATGTAGGGCTAGGTTCTATATAAAGTTTCCCCAGAACTTGACACTGGATTTGTGTTTTCTCTTCTTCCATTTTTCTTTTAATTCTTCTCATACAAAAATAATGTTTCAAAATAGTGATATATATTCAGAACTTGCCATGTTCCAAGTTAGTTTTTTTTTTCTAATGTGTCATGCCATTGGGAAAGCACCATTATCAACCCTGGTTATACATGATAGAGACATGAGGAAACGTGTGGGCAAGTCACAGGGAGAACGTCAGCATGTTCAGTGTACTGTGACTAAGTCGACAGATTAAAAGTCTTCATCAGGTAGTGAAAATCCTCAATGGCTTTTATTAAAATACCCAAAAGTTCCCATTTAAAACATATAAATCACCACTCTTATCAGCAGATCCTTTTGCAAGGAATAAGAACTTTAAGCTGTTGAAAAACTGAATGGAATTAACATCCACAAATGATGTGTGTTTACAAATGAAGCAGGCATGCCTATGCAAGTGGTGATTAGTGTTTTACACAGTGACATGAGTCTTTGTCCTCAATCTCTGAGGTTTATATAGAATAAAGGAATTGTTTAATTTAATGTAATTATTTGTTTATTTAAAAATGGCTATGTAAAAGAAATACTTTTAAATCAGGGCTTTGAAAATAGACAACATTCCCCCCACCTTTGTTTTTTCTTTTCTTCTTTGCTTTTTTTTTGCTTCTTTCCTCTTTCCTGCCTTTTCAATTAAACTAAGATAATTCTTCAGCTCTAGGAAATACTCAACATCTAAAAATGCTGTTATAAAGACAATTTTCCTAAGGAAAAAAAATCATAAATTCAGATTGAAAGAACTTGGGCTTTTAAGAGAGGGTGAAATCCATTAGCATGCTTCTTGTGGAAAGCTCATCAGGAAAGTAGAGAGTGTTCTCTTAGTTCTTCCTGTGGATGTGTGTGGGGGTGCATGGGGGGGGGAGATTTCCTGTGGCTACATCCTGCGGAAAGTCTCTTTTGATTACTAATACTTCTCAAGACTACACTATTTGAATACACTCACCATCACTATCTCTAAAGACACTCCAAGGGCAAGTAAACATAGATGAATGCATCACACTTTCTTAACAGCTAGTGAACAAGTCATGCATGACATGGCAGCCAAGTTCAGTAAGAAATAGTTTCTGTTGAGAATTCAGTACCATTTCAGGTAGAGTTCTTAGCCTTGGTTGCACATGAGCCTGTTTGGGTCTATTTAAGTGTTCATTTTGAAGTCAATTTAGATTCATGGAAGAGTTGTAAAAATTATAAGAGCTCTCTTTTATTCCTTGCTTGCTTCCTAAGACAGCTCTCCTTTGAGGGTACTCTCCTGCCCATCCACCCACTCCTGTCTTCCCACTCTGGCATTCCTCTACACTGGGGCATGGAGCCTTCACAGGTAGAAGGGCTTCTCCTCCCACTGATGCCCAACAAGACCAACCTGTACTACATATGTGGCTGGAGCCATGGGTCCCTCCATCTGTACTCTTCGGTTGATGGTATAGTTCCTGGGAGCTCTGGGGAGGTCTAGTTGGATGATATAGTTGTTCTTCCTATGGGGTTGCAAGCCCCTTTAGCACCTTCACTTCTTTCCCTAACTCCTCCATTGGAGTCCCTGCGCTCAGTCTGATGGTTGGCTGTGAGCATTTTCCTCTGCATTTGTCATGCTCTGGCACAGATTCTCAGGGGACAGTTATATCAGGCTCCTGTCAGCAAGCACTTCTTGGCATCAGCAATAGCATCTGGGTTTGTTCTCTGTATGTGAAGCAGGAGAAGCATGGATGGAATAAGGGGGGTTCCAGAGGAGAAATTGGGAAAAAGGATAACATTTGAAATGTAAATAATAAAGTATCCAATAAAAAGAAAAAGAAAAAGAAAAGAAAGCTCTCCTTTATCTGACCAGATTAATGATAAGGCTCAGGAAAAACACATTGCTCTGATACTCTTAACTGAACTACTCATGCTAACACAATTTTTCTAGTCTTCTCACTAATGTTCTTTGCACAGTGGAGCATGTCATTTAATTAATGCTTTTCTGAGTTTCTTCTAATCTGGGATAAACTCGTAACCTGTCTTTGTCTTTCCCATCTTTCCCCATTTAGAAAAGACTAGTAGAGTTTGATGTTGTTATTCTTGTTGTTTGTTGGGTTTTTCCTATTTGTTTGTTTGTCAAAACTCTTTTATATTTTTAATGTTTATTTTGAATATTTCTTCCTAAGAAAGAAGTTGTGCATTATGTTAGCAGTGCTACAAGAGTGGAGCTCAAGGGGCTCTGCTGGGTTGAGTGTGTAGCTTACACACAAAACCACAGATGTGGCATTCTTCTATTGCAACATGTCAAGGGTTGATTAAGCCCACGTCTTATTCACAACTGAAGGCCAAGGCACATGATTTGTTAAGGTCCCTTCTACAAGGATCCTATAAGAAACTTACTAGCTCCCGTTAGCTAACATATAGCTCAGGGGTATTACTGAAAAAGTGCATAAATTTCATTTCTTCTCAAACTTCAGCCCACTAACTTTATCTTTGTGACAAAGATTCTACCCAAAACAACATTGACCGTGGTTTCTGTTTCCCTGTTTTCTTCCACCTGATGAGATTTTCTCTGAAATGCTGGTCCCTTGTTCCTACCAAAGACACTAGTTAAATGGGAATTCACTGAGTATACTATTACTTACCTTCCAATAAGTTTGGAAAGTGGATACTGCTGTTTGCATTTGCTTATGAAGAAACTTTTTCTTAGATTGCCATAATAGCTTTTATTTTTGAACTACAAAATTGCCAAGGCAATACAGAAACTCGGAGCTCCTCATCATTAAACCTGTTCTTTCCATTGCTCCTTCCTCACTCCTTACATTTGCTTCACTCTTCTGCTGTTAAAAAAATTGCCCACATTTAAAGCTGACTATATCCTTTAACTCTAATCATATATAAGTTTTGCTTAGATTGTCTCGTAGTTAGAAATGTATTTTTCCCTAAACCTTGTAAACCCACCATTCTCAATACAAAGAACAAAATATATTGTAAGTCTTTATCTGAGGAACAGTTATTGAAGAACATGTGAATGAAACTAAAGATATGAAAAATGCTCCCCAGAATGCAACCCCAGGCAGTATCATACATGCCATATTTATAAGGAAGTGTGTCTATTTCAGTCACTTTTATGTCCCAAAACCACAACTTTATAAATACTTGTAAAGCTGAGATGCTGGATTAGTAGAAAAATAAATAAGAATATTGATAGCAATAATAAATGAGAATATGTTGAAAGATCACGACAAAGATTAGCCCATACTAAAGAAAAAACTCCCATTGATTATAGATCTTCTCTGTAGAGGAGGGGCAAATAAACCAGAGGCAGAGGCCAAGCCAGTGACACCACCATTATTCAGTAGTTCTCCTTCCTTGCGTTTAGTGTCTTTTCTAACAAATTGTTGCACAAATAAAGAATAGTGTCGCATTTTTAAGGAATACAAAGTTATACATTTGGTCAGAACCTCTTAGACTTTGGCTGAATGTCACTGAAAGTTATGTATGTATGAGAAAACCATTATAATTTGTCTCATTGTGGAGATATGAAAGCTGTTGCCTACTGCTAGGACAGAAAAGTCTCATTCTGCCTTTTCCTTTTTTCTTTAATGTTTAATAAGAGAACCCCGAGAAACGTGTCCTGAGGAACTCCACTTCCAACTATATCTGTGAATAGATGTGCTCACTGAGATAAACAACTTCCAAAGAAATTTCATTGGCCCTCATTTTTTCTTATTCCAGCCTGAAATAAAAAGAGGGTGTCCAGACTTACAAGAAACTCCTTATGATTTTAACAATACTCGAATGGAAAGATATTAGAAAACTAGGTTTCTAATTAATTTGGGGACCTCTAGAGTTGAACTGTGTAGCAGAACATCAAATCTCCTTGTTTAAATGGTGACAGTCATATGGGGCCTTATCAGTGTCCTGCCTGTGGTATGCCCCACTAAGTGGGGAAGGGTTGAGTCAGAACAAGCTGCATATATCCTTTTAGAAAAAGAAGAGCAAGGATCATCTTCTATGGGCAATTTTTCTAATGACTGGAGTGGCAGTAGAGAATCCAAAGGACAATTTACAGAAAAATGTATCAAGAGAGTGTTGGTGGCCACTGCAGGGTTGAGGAAAGAAACCCATACTGTCATAAGTGTTGGTCTCAATAACATAATAATAACCATCTAGTCTAGTTACTCATCAGATGCTAAGCTCTTCTCTGGAGGATTTAGGTAAAAAGTCATCTAATTTTTGCTTGGCTATATCAAGTGAGGAATAACTGTCTACTTCCCAAACCAGCCTTTTGTTTTGTTTTGTTTTTTGTTTTTTTGTTTTGTTTTGTTTTGTTGTTTGTTTGTTTTGCTTGGTTTGGTTTTTTAATTATTGGACAGTTTTGGAAGTTGGAAAGTTGTTCCACACTTTAAGCTGAAATATGTTTTTCACCAGCTTCTGGCCACTCATTCTCACTGTGACCCTCAGAGCCATATGTATCATGGTCAATCCCCGAGAGACATGAGAAGCTGCTTGACAGACATCTCCTGTGAGCTCTGACCTTGACAGAAAATTTCATTCTCAATATTCACAAATCTATTTGTCCAGATTCAACATAACATGGTGACCACATCTTTCCTTGCTATTGCACACACTGTAAAGCTTCCCAATCCTAATTTCCATTTCATAAAATGAGTATTTGTTATTCACATACAACTACAAAATAAGCGTTATTGCTCTCACGTTTGAACAACTCTGGAAGATATATTTTAAGGCAGCAGGTGAAAACACTTGTCAGACATTGCCTGTTGGGTGAATAAAAGCTCCATTAAATAGTCCGCAATTTTACCTCAGTTTTTAAAATTCATCTTTTTAATATATATTCTAAATGTTCACCTGTATGGCCTAAATTATAAATGAATCATTTATGCCTTCTGTAGAGCCAGGTGATTTTTTGCCCATCTCCACGGCATTATTACATCCGCTCTTTCCCCTTTCCTTCACACTCCACTGATCTCCAGGAAATTCTACGCTTAGGATTTTGGATCTCTGAACAGACATAAATGATATTGACATAGAAGATTATTGTGACTTTTTTCGCTAAACAAAATCTGTTCCTCTTGAATTGGAGCTATTCTCCCATTACCATATTTCAAACTTACTCTACTTACTAAGCTGTGGTGACACCAGCGAGATATTTACCATCTGTATTATGGTATCCAATTCACTTGGATACCTGCTAGAGTCAAAAATATTGAGCCCATAGGATGTGATAATCACCAAAATAAATGTAACCTAGGATCATTATTTTTAAAATGGAAAAAGGAGAATTGAAAGAAGCAAGGGCATTGTAACTTTAATCTAGAACCAATCACTGGGGTTGACACATAAGGGCAGATACTGTAGAGGGAATTTCCACTAGTTTTCTCTGCTTCGACAGCCAGTGTTATGTCAAAGGTAAGATGAAAATGGTCAGGAATTGCAGTTGCCCCAAACCAGGACAGCAGAAGTCATTTTTCAGACTTGACTTTTAAGAGTATAAAGCCTGGTTTACAGTTTAGGAGCAACACAGTTTCTCATTCACAATCTGTCTTCTGACCAACCTAGTCTATTACCAATATGAGGAAAGTACAGAGATAAAATATAGTTTCAACTTCAAATCCCTCAAACCCCATTGTCAGGGAGAGGAGGGGTCAGATGCTGACATGTTGGATGGAAGGAAAGCTGATGATGACCATATTGGGGCTCTCTGTGTTTCACCTGATAAGTATGAATTGGATTGGGATGGGCAGAAGATGAGAGTTAGGTTATTTGAGGCTTATGGTGTTAAAAGTTTGAGACAGATGTGCCTATTGAGGGACAGACAAATAGAAAGCTCCTCAATGCATGTTCAAAATTGAAACAAAACCTCCATGAGCTCTGGGACTCATTCCTCCATTTCTAAATGCTGCAAGAGGTTGCTTTGGATTCCCCCTCAAAGGAAGCCTTTCTCTAGTCCTAGAATCTTCACGCCAGAGACACAGCAGGCAAAGATGCATGTGTTCTCTGTCCCTTCGCTGACTTCATTAAAGCCCTTGTCTGCTTTTCCCTTTCATAAAAATAATAATGTCACTGAATTCTCATTCATACAATATATGATAAATAATTATCTGAATTACACAGCTGCTATGTGGGAGATAACTTTTTTGTTAGCTGTATTAGCTGGAGTTGGCAATTTTCATGTACACTAAAGAATAGGTTTCCTCAGTCTTCAAGATCCTCACAGAGTGGGACTAAAGAGAAAACATATATTTATAACTGATATATTATCTATACGTATTCATCCCTAATATATAATCTATATATTGGTGTCTAGTGAAAGAGATATAAAGAAGTTCCCTGAGAAGTTCCCAAGCGATTGATTCTGAATTCAAGAACACTACAAGCCAGGTGGAGCACCTAATGGTGAAACAACAGGCTTCACACACCAGGACTGTGCGCACTGATGTCAATTTTCCTGCCCCGCCTGTGGCCCCATCATTTCACTCTACATTAGTTTCTTCAAGCATTAAATGAGAAGGGAAAACAGCATTCTTGCCCAAAGTACTCACATCCTCTAGAGATGGTTCAGAGATGAACACATCAATAGACAGATCCCAACCCAAGCAAAAACATCGGATTGTTCATGGCAAGCTTCACACTGCCAAGAATAGAGCAGAAATGACCTTGCTCTCCAGTGCCAGAACCCCTAAACTTCACTTTGTTTAAAACAGACCCTCAGACCAAAGCTGAGCTTAAAGCACACTGCTGGTTGTGCACATAGAGCGGGTATGAAAAGGTTAATTTCTGTTAGCGGCCATGCCTAATTATCTTTCTCCATACACATTTTATTTTTCCAAAGTAATAAACAAACAGAAAAGTATCTCTAAGATCCTGTGAAAACTAATCGTTCAAGGCTACTTTGTGGGCTTAATAAATAAAAAAGGAAGGGTCAAGACGTTGCTTTTCCAGCAGGCTTTGTTTACTCTCTTTGAAAGAAAACAGGCACTATAGAGTAGCGATCCTGTGAGGTCAGCACCAAGTGCTTTGTCATTCATGTATTTGAGTTAGTATTTAATTCCCTTCACCCAGGTTTTTACTGAATAGACTGGTAAATTTATGAAAACAAACACAACTAAGAGCTGCTAATTCAGGATTAGGATCAAGATAAATGCAGAGGAAACAATGTAGCCTTTACTATAGGATCCTCTACTGTAGCCTTTAATTAACACTGTGCATTAGATACACTTTTCACAATCACCAGTGTTACAACTCATGCCCCACAGACTGATTTTATAAAACAAATCCATTGTCTTCAGTACTTTTTGATTCATTTTAACAGGGTCTTACTCTGTAATAGTTGCTACTCAGGAAAGACATAGCCCAGACAAGCCTTGAACCTAGGAACCCTCTTACCTCTGTCTGCTAAGCGCTGAGATCACAGGTGCCTACTATCACAGCCTATTCTCATACCTGATTGTACAAAAGCACTGTCCCTAGGGCCTACCTTCTAACATAACTATCATTCGTATTAAAACCTGAAATTCGGAGGCAGTGCCTAAAATGAGTGTTCATCTGAAAAATAAAGAGACTAACCTTAAGGAAAAATATCCTCATAAATAACACAAAAATAAATCATACTATATTGTCTTCATTTTAAATTAAAAACTTATGTAAAGTATTTAAAATAAAGTTACCACACAAGGCATATGAGGTTGCATTATTCAGATTTCTAGTCTTCATTTTCAAAACTCCAATGAGATATAAATTTCTAGCAATTGCTATTAGGAAATAAATCTGCACTTGTCCCTCTGCTCTTCCTCCCTCTGTCTTTCCTCTTTCAGTAAAAAGGAACTAAAGAGGACCACATAATTGGTCTCCACTCAGTCTGAGCACACAGACAGAGGCCATCTATCTATTAAGAGGTTTCCATACAGAATGACGGGTCATACCTGACTATCTTACGAGAAATGGAAAACCAATTCTCAAAAAGTAATTAGGCATGATGTTTTAGAGTAGGGAGAGAAATTTGGGGATTTAGGTTATTTCCAGAGCCATTTTCAGTTTCTAATCTACCATGTAACAAGCTTGGAAATCATCGCTCCCACCAAGATGAGAGGGTAAAGCCAAGCAAAGCGAAAATCAAAAGCTCTTAGCCAGATGCAGGAGCAGTTACCTGTAAGCCCACTGCTAGGCTCAGGTGGCGGGACAGCAAGACGGAGGCAATCGTCGACAATAGAGAGACACCCTGTCTGGAGGAAGAATGGCAATTCAAAAAAATTACTTTTTGTATGCATCAGGTAGACATTAGAGGGAAAACTGAAAACCCCACACTTAAAAGACAGACTGGTGTTAGGTTTCAGACCAGAGACCTTGGCAGCATTAAGACCCGGCAGTGGACCAGTTGCTGAGGAAGAGGCTGAAAGCTGTCCCTGGGAGGGTTGGCCTTGAGTGAACCTCTACACTTTTGTGAGCTTTGCCTGAGTAGCTACAGTACCTCTGTTGCCTTCAGAGGAACCAGAAAAAGGTGTCCTCTTACTTTAGTACATGTCAGGAGAGTTGGTGGTTATGGTGGTGGTAATGGTGGTGATGATACGTGGTGGTGTGGTCATTTTGAGCAATGCACAGGGCTTTCTGCTCTCCTACACTAAGACTTCCATAAAGGGAAATATGCAATGAAAGCCTAACTCACTTTGGATGAACTGGATTCTAACAAACCTACCCATCTCTAGAACGCTGTAGAATCCTTATTCTCTACAAGAGGAAAACGCAAAACAAAACAAGAAGAAATAATTAAAAAGTTGACAAATGCGAGTGCAAAGAAAAGAGGTGCCTAGAGACATAGAGATAATCACACACTAAGCTGTGACGCCCACACCCGCATCAATACGGATCCTGCATAACAAGACTGCAGCTAAAAGGAACGGCTGCCTTCAGATATTGCTCATGAGGGAGACTTCTAGGAAGCTAAAGACAACAGCTAAGATAAAAAGCAGTACACCAAATAAAGTTTAAGCTCTGAGACAATAGCAAACTGTAAATACAACCTATTAACCAATTAAATAGAAAACCTCACACAAATACTCTAATGGCGTAAATTCTTCTTACCAAATAGCTGCCCAAATTTCAACGAGGAGGTGCATTCTAATGCATCCTACGTAGCAAAAATAAAGGGCAGGATGAAATCACAAACCTGAAAACCACTTCTGTCTAATCGTCTGAGGGAGCTAACGGGAAAGGAGGGCTCTATGAATGAACATATGAGTCACGGAAGGGAGGGATGGGACACCACGACAGAATAAAAAAGTGCTAGAAGTAAGGATCAGTGTGATAAACATGGAAAATGACATCACTACCTTAATTTGTTAACTTGGGACACAGCCAAGGGGTGGAAATCAGTGAAAAACAGGCAAAGAGCATCAAACCACTTCTTAGAGTGAAATATATAAGTGATAAAATTTCCACTAAAAAGAAACTGAAAATTTAACACAAGTAACTGAAGAGCTAGTGCTGAGAACTTTCCCCTGGTAGGACCCTCAGTGGGAAGACAGAGGGAAACTGGAGAGCATAGACAAGCATTTTAGTTGTCTATGGAACCAGTTTCCTGAATAATTACGCTGTAAATGTCCACCCAACGTAATCCCACAGCCATTCATCATCCCATAGACAGTGCGTCATCAAACTGCTTCCTTCGTTCTTTTTCTATTTCTATGCCCTTTGCTTATATTGCTTCTACTACAAAGTGTAACTTCTGACCTTTTCGGCAATTTAGTATTCTCCTCTCAGTGTTTTTATTTGGCTCAATGAACACACACACACACACACACACACACACACACACACACACACACACACACTGCAACCGGATTTTAAAAAATGCAATGAGATTAATCATACACCCATATAAGCAATTCCTAACTAACAAATATCATTCATCAGGATGCTCGATTACCAATGGGCTATTCACAAGATGACCATATTACACTAAGGTGTCAATGCCAATTCTTGAACCAGTTATCTCTGACCTAAGGGGACAAGCCATTACTGTAAAACAAAAACTGACAGACAGTTCACATTTGTAAGAGACTAGTGATAAGGTGGTCTGTTCACGTGATGTGAACTTATCTAAGTATCCATGCATTTAACAGAATGTTACACAAAAGCAATTTTCCTAAGAAAATAATTTTAATTCACTGTCATTTTTTTACTTGAGCCTAATTTCTGGTTTATAGATAGTCTAACTAAAAGTGGGTTGCGTATCTCTTACTAAGGATACCTGCAAAAAGAGGAGAAACCTCACTGGAGAGTACTATTTCCTGTGTGTAACAGACTGCATATCAAGAGTTACACTGTTTATAGCAGCCCCAAGGTAAACTCCCAGCAGGGCCAAGGCCAGACTCCTCAGACTCCTCTGAGTATCTTGGTGACCAAAAGACACAGGGAAATATTGAACCAGTCATCCGAAGAGCTGGTCTCTTCTTTTGAGTTATTTCACAGTGTCTCCTGTCCCAAAATATCTTTGTGTCTCTAATAAAATATGACTTGATGAAGCAGAAAGGTAAATGTATATGGTGAGCTAGTGTGTGTGAGTGTGTGTGTGTGTGTGTGTGTGAGAGAGAGAGAGAGAGAGAGAGAGAGAGAGAGAGAGAGAGAGAAATTTTCCTCTGGAGAGCATAGTGTATTTGAGAAATGTATCTTAATCAATTTGTTGAGTTTAGGATTCTAATTTTCTTAATAAGGTAAAAACCAGTGTTCAATGAAAACGCAGCATTCTATCTGTCCTTTCACTGGGAGCCCATTTTACGTATGACTTCACTAGTTTGCAGTGGGTCATAAAAAACTAATATCTCTCTCAGGGTGGGTTTTCACACAGCAGTGAAGGGAAATCCCAGGGTATAAGCATCATTCCTTACAGTTCACAGTTGTGTTTGACTTTTTTGAGCACCTTTCTTAAGGAGGAATAAATTGTTTTGCTCCAGCTCTTTAAGAGGGCCACGCACGTGTCAGTAAGGACTCCGGAGAATGTGACAAGAATTTTGTTCTTTTTCTAATTCTGACCTCAGAATCAAATCATCTGCTCTCATGAATCATACCTCTCCAACTGCATACAGCATCTTGGCAAGGTAATCTGTGACACTTTCTGTTCCTACGAAACGTTTCTATTTTAGAAAGATACACAGAACACCAGTAGTAGTAGAGGTAGCTTTGGTGCTGTGCCACTTTACCAGTCTTCTGTGGTCTCACACACTTTATGCCTTTCACTTTCTGTCTCTTTCTTGGTAGGAATTTTTATCAGGCGTGAAATAAACATTGTCCTCCATAGCACCTCTGTCGTAGAAAGGAATCCAACAGTGTTGTCACTGTTCAATTTGCAAAAGAAAATATCAAGATTATTTATTCATTCACGAAAATGAATTTTGAGTGCCTCAAGACTCGAATGACAATTAAAGGTGTCCCTGAGAACTTAAAATGGTCAGATGCTTTTCTCGTTTTAAAGATGAAGAGACAAGAATCATACAGACCCTCAGTGCTTTATCTAAACTTAAAAAAAGAAAGCAAATCATACTGCAAAAAAGGGATTTGATGACAGTCATCTAAATCAGATCACTTACATTTTCAAAATGAACATAAATGTTGTCTTCCTTCGGGCACATGGAATACAGAGATGAACAGATGAAATAATAGATGGCAGATTATAGATACAGAAAGACCAGCAGAGAGACGATCAGATAGGTGATAGATAAATGATAGATAGATGATAGATAGACAGACAGACAGACAGACAAATAGATGATAGATAGATAGATAGATAGATAGATAGATAGATAGATAGATGATAGATAGATAGATGATAGATAGATAGATAGATGATAGATAGATAGATGATAGATAGATAGATAGATGATACATACGTACATACATACAAACTTAAATAGATACATAGATACATACATAGATGACAAATATAAGGTAGATAGAGATAAAGACAGTTATAAGGTAAGAAATAAATGATAGATGAGAAATAGATGTCATGTAGTATAAAATGTGAATTCCAGTATAATGTTGCATCAAATGTTCTATGTTAGTTCGTTATATTTCCCTAAGAAGAACAACATGGCCCCTAAAAATGGGGAAAAAAGGAGGGAAACGGAGGAAGAATTAAGAAGAAAGGGAAAAAAGGAAGGAAGGAGGGATGGAAGGAAGGAACTAGTCAGGCTCCCTTGGTTCTCCCTTCTAAGATTCCCTAATGCAAACAATTATATAATGAAGGCAGTGAGTTGAGTGGCTTTACCATGCCCGAAGAGGAAAAGGTGACCTTACTGATGCAATGTAGTGCACACACCCACAATGGAATCTCTGAAAAGAAGTATATTCTGTACTCAAACAGAGATCACAAAACAAATACAGAGTTCCTGAGTGTCTGATTTTTTTTTTTTCTAACAATGAGCTCCTCTGATGACCAGAGGTTTTCATTTCCCAGCTTAGCACAGAAGAGTCACATATGCAAACATGGGCATTTTGACTGCAGTCCCCACACACAGTAATTATTTCTGGCTGGCAGGAACCACAAATGGGTCCTATTGTTTCCAGTGTAAATCTCAACTCTCCCTCACTCAGAATCAAAACAATGGACACAATGTCCCCAACCTCCAATCAGTTTTTTTTTACCTCAAATATGTTTTTCCAAGGAAGACCTTATATTTTTCTTTCCTGTATAAAAATTGAAAAGGGGAATTCCAAGTCTTGTTTTTTCTTCATTATTATATTGCTAACTGCTAATTAGAGAGGATTTCTTTTACTAAATGATTTAGTTCTTATGTCTGCTTTAACACGTGAAAGGTTTCAGCTTAAGGAAAAGAGAGAAGAGCCTTAATTAAAGAATGAATGATTAAATATTCAGTTTTAATTGATGCTGCCCCATGCTATTATTTTGCATGTTTAGAGGTGTTTTCTGTAATTCTGTTATCAGAATCATCAAAGAGAGAGACATCAACTACAGACTGAACCTAAAATGTGGGGAGGGCTTCTGCCTGTTCACATTTAGTCATTTAAGTTCAAGAATCAACTGAAGGGTAATTGGTGGTTTCCATGACAACACCACTAATTGCTGATGAAGTGAATAAACAAACAAACAAATAAATAAATAAATAAATAAATAAATAAATAAATAAATAATCGAATCTTTCTGCAGCCATGAGGATGGCTAATATTTTTTAAAATGGTGAAATAGCACTTTTCCTTGGGAGATTCAAGTCACTTTTCTGATAGGAGAAAGCCAAGGACGTGAAGGGTTAATTCTTGGTTGACATCAATGTTAACTCAATGCTGTCCAGATCTGTCAGGCTCTGGCTGTCATTACTTTGTCTCTGTTGCAGGTAAGAAAACTTGGCTGCAATGAAGAAGGAAGGAGTTTTGCACCTTCCAACTTCAGAATAGCAAAGAGAGCATTGAGGCAGATGGAAAAGATGAAGAAATGCCATCCAACTCTGGATGTAAACATCTCTTAGAACAGAGGTGGGGGAAAATAACAAGCAGAGATAGAAAAGGTAAGTTCAAACCTGAGATCAGCCACTTCCCGTGGAGGTCAGCCAAGTGTGATCACTCACTAGCAAAGGTTTCTGATTTCTCTGCCTGCCGGGTAGAGAAAATATAGCAAAAAAAAAAAAAAAAAAAAAAAAAAAAAAGTGAACCCTTTGGGACTTGGGAACCTGTTCAACTGACACAATGTCACCATTCAAAATTCACCAATTTCTGAACTGTTGTGCATCATTTGTTAAAATTGCTTCAGCCTAAGTTACCTTCCCCTGCTCTCTAAGTCTACTCAATGGGTCACTAGGACTAAACAGAAACATTTTGATAAATTCTGTTTCCATGACGATGAATTAGCGAGTGAAAAGGGGGAGGTGTTGAAAGATCTGTATTCTGGAGAATACTCCCAAATGTTTGCCTGTTTTCATTTTTAGCCATTTAGTTCTCATGGCTGTGTTCCAGGACTCTTTAATTTGCCAGTAGCTGTTTTTCCTGCACAGATTACAGGAGTAATTCATCAGCGAATGTTTCACTCGGCGGTCTCATCTAATGTAAGGAAACATAAAAATGAATTTTTCCAATTATACCCTTTGTTTGTTTAGAAAGAGTGAGCTGAGCATCCTCCTCTTTCTCTTACCATCCAGTTTTTCTGTTCGCCTTTCTCTATTATTTATTGACCATTACCTTATACACACTTCAACTGCAATTTGTAATATGTTGGGATCTGCTTTTAAATACCAGTAAATTCTCGAAAGGCAATGAGTTTTTTGAATTTACTGTACCAAAACCAAGAAGGGGATGTTAAAAGAGAAAGAACATTAAAAGGCAGAAGCTGGGTACATGTTACAGTGAAACAATATGTTTGCAAAAATTTAAAAAGCAATAGAGCCCTTTCTTTACTAAATTGCTTCAAAATGGCTTGTTTATATACAGTGGGATTAGTTTTGCTATTTCATAATTCATTCATTTCCTAAATATAATGATAAAGCTAATACTACCCTCAGAGACCCACCCTGTCCCCCCCAAAAAAAGTGATTTTGATGGTTTTGTTCTTTCTGAATGCAGAGAATACCACAGATTTCATATATTTGCACCAGGAAAACTATGTGCACACAGCCAGGGCAGTGTCTCTTCAGAACATGCAAAACCAATTTAGTTTTAGTTTGTACTTGCATTCCAACAAATAGATAATCTACTTTCATATAAATGCTATGTTTAAATCATGGGCTTTCCCCTCCTCTTCTTTCTTTTCACTTAAAATAAACCAAATAACTAGTTCTCAACAAAATTTGTTTCCTTCACAAATGTATGGGTACAAATTTAAACACTATTTACAACTTCTCCAAGTTTGCTTAAACCAGGGAGACATTTTGCCAGAAAATGTCTGCAGCCTCAACACTTAAGAGATGAATTGGAAATTAATCTGAAACTAAAAGTACAAAGAACTGTGGGACTTACAAAAGGTAAAAAGTATTTAGCACTAATTGAGCAAAGCTCACACAATCAGTACTTTTAATTTTTGTCAATAAGTAGTAATGCAATAATATATTTGTCTGCCAAGAACAGCTCTTTGGGGTCATATTTGCTCTTTGGGCTTAGTTTCTTCACCAAGAATAGAGAGAATTTTCTCACAGAAAAGGATATAATTTTCCCCTGCACACAAAATATTACTAATATTAGTGGTTCTCAGAGAATGTGCATGATTGAAAATCAAAGTAATTGTTTTAATGAATAAACACAAGTTGTTTTGCAGCAGATGTCTAGAGACCATTAGAAAAGAAAACCATACACTTCACATTCAGAGTGTTGGTTGCTCCGAATTTATTCATGCTGATGTAGAAGAGTGAGGGCACCAGTGTCAGCTGATGGAACATGGACAAGAGGAAGGCTAATGACTTCTTTTGTTCACCTGCCATAGGAGGGCACTTCTATATTTTATGGGTAACATGCATGGAGTCTGCTAACAGTGCCGCGCTTCTCTTCCTAGACCCGAGGACATAATGCAGTTCTGGCATTTGGGTCACACTGATGTTAATAAGGTGAGATCTCTCAGCCAGCTGCTGTCTGGGAAATAGAGATGGCATGGCCAACCCCAAGGGGCAGCTGCCTTCACACTAGTGTGACCCACAATTGGCACCAGGCAGTGCAGAAGCGAGCTTGTTAATGCTAATGTCCCCAGCGAGATATGGATAAACAACCACGAGTTCAGTCCTGAAGATTGAAAGTGGCACAAAAAATACAGTTGAGCTCAGTTGCTGGTCATTAAAAATGAGTACAAATGAGAGGAATAATGGCTTGTGGATCCACCTCGGTCACATTTGACATCCTTATGACACTATTTTCTACACCAGAAGGATATGTTATGAACACTTCTACTTTAAAACGCTTGTTATTTTGTGTATGGTCATCGCATAGGAAGAAATTCATAACTTGTCATATGTATAACCAAATATAATCAATACTAAGGGTAAATTTAGTACATATTTATATAATCCTTATGATAGTTCAATAATTTATATAACAGTAGCAAATCTAGTATAGTGTTTCATTTTTCCAATCTTTCCATTTGGAAAGTAGAAGGAGAGAGATTGGGAGTTCAAGGCCATCTTTAGGGACATATAAGTCCATGTCTGGCCCAGGATACATAATCCCATGTCTCCAAAACCAGATACAAAGGATGAAAAGATGACCCAATTGTAAACACTCATAATGCATGCCTGGATATGGTAGATAAAGAAAAGGACTCCGAGTTCTCTACTGGAAAGAATGAATTTAGTCAAAACACACAGTTTAGCCAGAAGTTTATTTTTTAAAGTGAAGTTTAGTTAGTACAACTAAGCAACATATTCCCAAGGTACTAAGGTGGCCTCACCCAAGAGCAGAGCAGGAGGCTAATGGGTTATGTGTTAACAGACTCTGAAGACCTTTGTAGGAACCTTTATGAAGTCTGTGGCACATTAATGGTATAAAGTGACCCAATTTTTCTGTCCCAAATCATGATGAATAAGACCCAATTTTAGGGTGCTTTTATTCATGATCTCCACAATAAAGAAAGTTGACAAAGCACAGTGCAAGCGATAGAGCAATAGATCAGAGTGCTCAAGGATGCAGATCGTTCATTGTCATACGCGTGTAAGCAAATATTCTGGTGCATTGTTACCTTTTATTCACAGAGAACAACCCGACTGCAGGTCCAAGTCTATTCAGCCACAAAGGAAACTGTCAAAAGACACAGCTGCCTTGATGCAACTGCAGCTTTCTTCAGTTACCTTGTTCGGCTTTCCCAAAGGGCCCTGGGGTGGGCTGCCTCCTGGCATGGTTTAGGATTTCTTAGCTTCTCACACAACCTAGTTTGTTGCTCTATTGATCATAGTCATAACCTGCAAAAATAAAAATCAGATTTATAGAATCCCCCTCCCCACAGAACCCTCTCTTTTTTCTTATCTGGCCAGCATAGCTGTCTCAAACCCAGATGTAAGCCTCTTATATACTGTCCTATCAGCCTTCCTGACCTCACTCTTTCAACCCTAACATTTGGTTTCAACCATAACATCAAGACCTGTCTGTAGCAAATAAGGAAATGCTTGACATCTCTAGTCATCAGGAAAATGAAAATCAAAACAACCCTGAGATTCCACCTTACACCAGTCAGAATGGCTAAGATCAAAAACTCAGATGACAGCAGATGCTGGCGAGGATGTGGAGAAAGAGGAATACTTCTCCACTGTTGGTAGGATTGTAAACTGGTACAACCACTCTGGAAATCAGTCTGGGGGTTCCACAGAAAATTGGACATAATCTTACCTGAAGACCCAGTTATTCCACTTCTGGGCATATACCCCAGAGACGCTCCAACATACAATAAGGACACATGCACCACAATGTTCATAGCAGCCCTATTTATAATATCCAGAAGCTGGAAAGAACCCAGATGTCCTTCAGTAGATGAATGGATACAAAAATTATGGTACATTTACACAATGGAGTACTACTCAGTTATCAGAAACAATGACTTTATGAAATTACTAGGAAAATGGATGTATCTAGAGAATATCATCCTGAGTGAGGTAACCCAATCACAAAAGAACAGACATAATATGCAGTCACTGATAATTGGATACTAGCCCCAGAAAGCTCTGAATACCCAAGAAACAACTCACAGACCTTATGAAGCTCAAAAAAAAAAAAAAAAAAAAAAAAGGCCAAAAAGTGGAAGCCTTAGGAAAACAACAACAACAACAAAAACAAAACAAAATAAACAAATATATAGCAGCCTCTCAGAGTGTGGTACACCTGGACCTTAAATCATTAATAACTTGAGAGCTAAGAAGATAGCCTTGTGGCAATTTTTGGTATTTAAAAATCATTATGTTTAATCTATACACACCAAGAAAACTTTGACTATTTTCATGTTACATTTTGTTTTACATGTACTTTATGTTTATGGTAACTAGTAAGAGCTCAATGCATACTATCAACTCTTTCAAAAAATCAAGTACTGACAAAAATTTATTCATATAGCTTTACGCCAAAATGCTTTTAAAAATCTATACATGTATATCTTTTTAAAAAAATAAAGTTGTGAGGAAAAAATATTTTTTAAAAAAATCTGTGCTGAAAGCCCCAGAAGTCACAAAATCCAAGCAAGGTAAGATGACAACTGTGCTGTGCTCCCAGTGAGGAGTGTCCTTTTTCTTCTCTCAAAGTCATGTAAGATCTCATTTCCCTTTCCCAGGATCCTACAGAGTTTTACACAAGCTCATGCAAGTAATGTAGGCAATGAGCCATCTGACCTGTTCTCAACCTCAGCTACACCCTCATCTAACAGACCCTGCCCATATAGACAACACTGATAAAGAACCACTCCACTTGGTTCTACATACTTAGGGACTCCATCAAGCTAGTCAACTGGGTGTCTCATCTTTAGACTCTAGTCACCCACACAACCTGGGTACAGGACATATCTTTACTAGTTCTATCCCCTTAGCATTCCTTAACATGACCCAGTATACTGTCCCAAACAGGGACTCTGATCTTGTGAAATAAAAACTCACATAAAATAATTGAGTTTAAAGAAAAGCATAGAAAGACGTCATGAAGTGGAAGCTTCTGGTTGTGTCATGTGATACGGACGCACAAAGTTTTGGGCTAAGGCAGACTGGCATGGGCTGAGGAAGGACATATGATATTTAGAGAGTATTAGTGGGGCTCAACAGAAAGAGACAGGGTGCTTGAATAGCTAGCTGTCTAGCTCTTCTTTGTTTGGAGTCATCAGTGATCTTCACTTCATTAAGAGAACCTCCTGTTGTTGCAGCTGGTTCTGGTTGCTCCTGTTTCCTTTAGGCTTTCTAACTTAGTGGCATATAGATTTTTAAAGTGTGATTTTTTATAAATTTCTTTGTTCCAGTTGTGGTGCGGAAGGCTTTTATTTATTTATTTTTTCAAAACCTACTTGAATATGGGTTCTTGAATGCTTTAACACTTTCCTTTTCCAGCCAACCATCTAAAGTTAGGGGAGAGATAATGGTAAATAGGACACCGGGATGTTAACCTGTTCAGAAATAGTTCTTTGGGGGGCAATTCTAATCTCAATCATAATAACCTAAAAATTAAACACCATGGAGTAGACTTAACCTAGAAGATGGAGGATGTCTATACTGAGAACTTCAAACCATAAAATAATAAATTAAAGAACACAATAAAAGATTGGAAGATGTTTGTGCTCATGGATTGGTAGAATTAAGAGTGTAAAAATTACCATCCTACTAAAACCGACTAGAGATACAATGAAATCCCAATAAAAATCCCCATGCCATTTTCACAGAAAAAAAAGCTAACTAAAAATTAATATGAAAACAAAAGACTTCAGAAAGACTCAAGATATCAAAAGTGATCCTGAGAAAAAAATAATAATATTGGAGTACACTACAGAGCCATAGAATTCACACACACACACACACACACACACACACACACACACACAAAGAGAGAGAGAGAGGTTAATGGAATAGAATAAATGATTGTATTTAAGGCCACACAATTATAGATGTCTTTTACAAAGACATCAAAAACACACATTCAAGGAAAAGCACCTTCAACAAATGACACTGGAAAATCCAGGTGTAGACATAGAGAAGAATGAAATTAGAACAAATCTCATCTGTCCAGCTGCACAAAAATGAATTCCAAGTGGATAAAACACCTCAACCTAAAGTCTGAGACTCTAAAACCCCAAAGGAAAACTTAGGGGATACACTATAAAACACAGACAGAGATCAGAATTTTTTAAACAGGACGGTAGTTTCTCAAATAATAGGATCAACAACTGGTAAAGGAAATTCATAAAATTAAATAGTTGCTGGGTAGCAGGAAAAAAAAAAAAAAAAGTCAATCTGACAATTGACTCAAGAGGCAACATTGAGAACAACTATTTGTCTGACAAAGAATTAATATCTAGAATACGCAAAAAACTAGAAAGATAGAAAGAGAGAGGTGAGGTGGAAAGCAACCCAATGACTATAGATCTGAAAGAATTCTGAAAAGAAGATATAGAGGGACTAATAAACACTTTCAAAAGTGTTCAACATAAATAGCTATCAGGGAAATGCAAATTAAAACTACTTTGAAATTCCATCTCACCCTAGGCAGAAAGGCTATTACCAAGAAATCAAAGAACAGTAAGTGTTAGTGAGGAAGTGGAGAAAGAAGAACCGGTATTTACTGCTTGTAAGAATGCAAACTGATGCTTTTACTATAGAAATCAATGTGAGGATTCCTCCAAGACCCAAAAATAGAGCTTGTCCATGACCCATTTACTCAACATTTGGCATATTCCCAAAGGGCAATGTGTTGTTCTGTGTTGTTCTACAGGGATATTTGCTTATCAGTTCATTATTATTCTATTTAAATATAAGAAATGGAGTCAGCATAGATGTCCATAGATGATGAAGGACTTACAAAAATATGGCCTGTATAAACAATGGAAGTTTTACTAGGCTGCAATGAAAAAAATGAAATTATAAAATTTGCAAGTAAATAGAACTTGAAAAAATATATTGAGTGAGGCAACATTTTCCTTCATATGTGGAACTAACTCTGAGTCTTTACTTTTGAAATGAAATTCCTGGCAGGTCCAGAAAAATATTGCCTCTAGAAACCATAGCCTATTAAAATATAAGTGCCAGAGCTGGGATATCTCTTCATGGGCTGTTGTTCAGAGTGGCCCAGAGGCTCTCTCTATTAATACTGCCACCGTGTCTGTGAGTTCATAGGTACATTGTCCATTCTCTGTTTAAAGAACCTTGTTTTCTTCGTGTCCTATGTGCCCTCTGGCACTTGCAATCATTCTGGCTTCTCTTTTATGGGTTTCATGAACCCTAACTGGAGGTACTAGCGACATCCCACATAGGACTGAATGTTCCAAGGTCTCTCATGCTCTGAGCACTCTCCAGTTGTGAGCTTCTGTTTGTTCCCTTCTAGTGCAGGAGAAGCAAGGTGGAAAATAAGCCAGGCAGGCACCTAGGGAAAAGCCAAATACTACTGTGTTGCTAAAGGAATGTAAGAATACAGTGATCCCAATAGCAGTCTGCTATACTCATAACCCAGTGCCTCACTCAGCCATCATTAACACTATACATTTTAGACAATACTTTCTGAATTCCTTCTTCTCAACGAAGCTTATAATAATGGTAGGCAAAGGCAAGTTCAATGTGACTCTGAAAGACAGGAAGCAGCAGTGCAGATTATATCTGTTGGCAGTTTTAATGTCAAGCTGAGTGTGTAAATGATATTTTGTAAGGTTTGGAAAGTCACAACCATCAGTTAGATTTCAACAGCAAGACATACTATCTTTCTTTAAAGCAAAAGTGGAAAATAGTAGCAAGTTGTAAAGAAAAAAGGAAATGGGCTATAAAGACAGGAGAGGCTTTTGAGTTAGGGAGCAGAGGAAGTGCGATGAAATGTTGATTTCTTGGCGTTTTTTTACACAAGCTACCCATCAACTAGAATTATCACAGGAACTACCTAAATTTACATCATTACGAGCCACACAGCTTCAAAGCTTGGCTGTGAGGTCAGGCACACTTAGGTTTTAGTATCAGCTCAGTCCTCAACTATGACACAGCACATACTTAAGATCCCCACAGCCTACTCCCATTAGTTTAACAATTGTGTAAAATTATCACCCATCTCATGAGCCAGGTATGACAATGAAATGTGATAAATATATATTTGGCATTGATTTAATACAGTGGTTTTCAATATATTGTGATTCTTCTTCTTCCAAGGGGGATATGGGAAGGTCTGGAGGCACACATTTTGTCATTACAGTGACAGACAGCAGGCAAATGGCTGCTACTGGTATCTTGTCATGCGCCCCACTTCCTGCCGGCAGGAAAAGGAGTACAACAACAGGATTCTTCTGCGAACAACCTTTATTGTACAATACTCTGAGCAGGGAACCCACATGGAAGGAAAATGCACTGCTTATATATGCCCAGGAGACTCGTGTCACTACTTGATTGGTGCGCCCTCCAGTAACTCATTAGCATGCCCCGAGATTGGGCTGTGACATCTGTGGCACATGCGCACTATGTCTCTTGGGCTCTGTTTGCTGAGTCATCGGCGGGAAGCCAGCGCCATGTTTGGGTGCGGCACAAACGGCTCTCTACAGTATCTAATGAGTAGAGACCGGAATGCTGCTTAGCCTCCTAAATCTGCAATACATTAATCTATAAGACAGCATTATCAAGCCAAAATGTCAACAGTACTGTTGTCAGTAATAAAGACAAAGCCTAAAATATGGGTCATACATATATGTTTTAGCTGCCATGTCTTGAGAGTTAAACAGCATATTTAGCAGTTTCTCCTCTACCATTTATGCAAGAGGAGCCAGGATTATCTTCAGTTTACACATTCACAAACTGACATCCATGAAGTTGAGTAATTATACTAGGTCAGGTCATACAACTACTAAGAGTGAGAGAACTAGAATTCCATATTTCCTATTGTATCATCTCCTGGAAAAACATGAAATAGCTTAGGAAACCCAACTCACCTAAAGTTTAGCTTTTTGATTTTCATATAAACCTTCAAAAAATATTCTAGACAAAGTGATATGCAGCATCTGTTCTTCCATGCCCTAGTCAGTCCTGAAAAGTGAACTAAACAAGAACGAGGTCATAATTTAAAAAGAGACAGTAGAGGAGGAAGAATAGAATGAGGAACTATCAGCAGGCAGACCTGGAGGGGGATAACAACTGGAGTATAAAAAAAAAAGATTAAAGAGAATTTTAAAGAAGAAGAAGAAGAAGAAGAAGAAGAAGAAGAAGAAGAAGAAGAAGAAGAAGAAGAAGAAGAAGAAGAAGAAGAAGAAGAAGAAGAAGAAGAAGAAGAAGAAGAAGAAGAAGAAGAAGAAGAAGAAGAAGAAGAAGAAGAAGAAGAAGAAGAAGAAGAAGAAGAAGAAGAAGAAGAAGAAGAAGAAGAAGAAGAAGAAGAAGAAGAAGAAGAAGAAGAAGAAGAAGAAAAAGAAGAAAGAAGAAGAAGAAGAAGAAGGAGGAGGAGGAGGAGGAGGAGGAGGAGGAGGAGGAGGAGGAGGAGGAGGAGGAGATTTAGCATTTCTCATGCATGTCTTCAGAAGGCTTTTGTCAGGTCTACCTTAAGAGAAATCTGTTTGTAATTACAATCAGTAAAGCCTGACTTCGATCACTGCATTAGGTTCTCTCTAATGCTGGGGTCAATAGCTCCTCTTATAACAGGGTGCAGCTTTAAACACTGCTCCAGGCCTATGCTAAACTTGAACCTGTGATCAAAGAAATAAAAGTCATGTGGCTCTATCACTTTCTCTTTATGATCTGACATTCTTAGAATCTGTAACATTCACCAGATCACCAGAGATGTGTCATTGATTGTCTGTTTTGTTTTCTTCTTAAGCAATCTTTTGCATTGATTTGTTTGAAAGTTTTTATTTTGCTTCTTCTTGTTCTTTCAAATCTTTCAAATCCCCAGAAAAGCTGAAACATAAGTGGTGGAAAGGATATGTTTGTAAACTTATAAAGCACCCTAGAAAGGCAACACAAGCTGATGTGAGTGTTCATTCACATATTATGACAAGTTAACCAAGTATTTATGGAAACTCTGGGGCCTTGAACTTTTAAGATAATTGTGTGCTGAGTGAAAAAATTATGACATCAAATGAGGAGAAAGTACAATAGAATAGCTACATGAACAGGTCCCAAGAGCAGATCAGTCTCTGAACCTACATTGTACCATTTCCTCATATTGTGTTCTTGACAAAGGATAATAAAAGCAAAATCTTTTATTTTATATGCATTCATGTATTATATATATATATATATATATATATATATATATATGCAATATATCACATATATATGTCTGGTGTTGAATGGTTCAGAGGAAGCATCAGATACTCTTGAACTATAGTTATGGATGCTTATAAGCTACCACATAGATGCCAGGAAGCAAACACAAGTCCTTATGCAAGAACAACTCTGCAAGTACTCTTAATGTTTGGCTATCTCTACAACCCTGAGTTTTATTTCTTATTTCCATATGCTTAGCATGATTATAGACAATAAAGGCCTACTCTTATGTAGCTTATAAGAAAATATTAAAATGATATGAAATCTTGGATAAAAATTAGAATTTCAATGATGAATATAGTTCTATAAATGTTGATAGTGATAAATGATGTAAGGCCCCTGAAGAAGGCTGTTATAGCTAAGGCAAGTGTGTTAAAGGCACTATGTTGGCAAACCTTTAAGAGGTAAATAAGGCTTGCAGGTGGGTCTGGGAACACTTTGGTTCACTGATGTCATAGTTGACTATAAATAAGACTAAGACAGTAGATTAAAATGAAGGATTTGAGATGAATTGTCAGACACTGGACCTTTCTTTTTTCTCTTTCATTTTCAAGACACGAGGTAAGTGGGCTTGTTCTACCATGTGCTCACTCCACAATCGGCTGTCTCCCAAAAAGTAATAGGCTTCACTAAGCATGAACCGAACCCTTAAGAATTGATCCCAAATGTACCTTGTTCTATTCATAAGTTAGTATTTCAAGTGCTTTATTATAACAACAAGAAACTGATTAACCCAGAGTCACTGAATAAGCAAATGGAATACTTTGGGGCTGTGAAAATCAGGAAAGCCTGTGGAAACTCAAGGTTAGTAAGCTTGGTGTTCTGGTGTTCAGTGACTCGTGCTTTTAAAGATAGACAGGAATTAACTTATATGGGAATCTGTATGCCACATGAGGAATTAGGTATACTCTGTGTACTAGGTGTCAAGGCAACAATGTTGGGTAGGAAAATGTCCCATTTGGATTTTAGAAAACATTTTAGTTTGTATGCAGTAGATAATTTTCACAGAACCAACAGCAGATATAGAATAGCTCTTTTAGGTCATTGTAGGCAAGAGATATAGAACATGAAACTTGAAGAGAGAACATGGAACTAGGTGAAGTGGCTAAAACCATGAGGAATTTAAAGGAAATAATGTAACTTATAGCTTAATTATAGGTTTCAAGCATCAAGACTGATTTGTATGGTTTGGCCTGAACTCTTTGAGTGAATGAGGGTGTTACTCACTCATTTCACAAACTTGAAAAGATTGAACCAATAATAGGGATTGAGAAGAGGAGGAAGTTTCCTTTAGATATATTAATACATTTTTGTGTGAGAATATTAAAGAGAAAATATCAATTTATCTAGGTATTAGTATTCACTCACAAAAAAAAAAGGAGTAAAGAATGGACTGATAAACTTTGACCTTATAAAGTGCATGTATACTTAAGCTATGAGGATGCAGAGACATCTCTACAGAAATATATTAAAACATAATAGATATCTAAGACCTGGGCTTGAAGAGTCACTATATTTATCAAGAAGTTGAGCATAATTGAAAAACGAAAACATATGAAGGTAGTATACAAAGACAAAAATAAAGTGTGTTTATACAAAACGGGGTACAGTCTAATATCACATGACCATAATGATTAAATAAGAGTATAAACCATTGGCCTTGGCAACATAAGACCATTAGTTATCCTAAAACTAGGAGATTTATTAAAGTGATAGCTAATGATTTGCCTTATTGAGTGGAGTAGATTTAAGAAAGAATGAGAGCACTAGAGAAATAGCTCTGTGGGTCACGTGCATAACACAAAAGCATGAGGAACTGCAGAATGTGCACAACCTGTATGTGGCCCCAGTGATCCCTCAGAGAAATAATAGCTAGAGACAAAAGAAACCTTGGAAGCTTACAGTCAAGAAGGCCAGACATACCCAGTCATAAACAAGAAGAGACTGTCTCAAAACAGGAGAGAGTAGGGAGTGACGTCTCCATTGATCACTACTCCAACTTTTACATGTGCAGTGCATGCATGCTTTCACCAAGAAATGAAATGAGTGAGCAAATGTAGACACTCACAAATACACACACACACACACACACAGAGAGAGAGAGAGAGAGAGAGAGAGAGAGAGAGAGAGAGAGAGAGAGAGAGAGAGAGAGAGAGAGAATTGAGATGGAGGAATTGAGGGAAGGAGAGAAATAAATTGAGATGACAAAGACAACATATTTTGTGAGCAAATGAGAAAGCATGTGATTCATTTAGCCCAATGCTTGACCATGACCGTTACAACATACAAATAAACAGTTGCCATTCTCTGATTATGTTCTTGTAGTCATTCAAATAGTATATATATGAAAAAGAGAAGTGGTGTCTATCCGTGTGTATACACACATACATGTTGATTTTAAAAATCCATATCTAATTACTATGCCTTATCCTCACAAGAATCTGTAGAGGAAAAGATGGTGATGTGAGATCTTTTCCATTGTCCAGCTGACAAGGATTCATATCAGAGTTTCTAGTTTTACAAAAGTCATATATAAAGCCAAAAATTAAACCAAGATCAAAGGACACAGCATTAAATCAGCTTTATTTAACCACAATGAAGCCTCCAGTTTATTAACTTCCAAAAGAAAATGTTGTTTTTGTCTGAGTTTGGTTATTTACATGTTAGATAAGGTAATGAGGATAACAACTGATCATGGTAGAAGCATCTGTTGAAGCAAGTAATGTTAGCATCACCAGCTGCAGAGCAACATGAGGTTTCACTATTCCTTTCAAGAGTATGGCCCCAGGGATCTTAGGAACTTCCCCTGGCCCTCATCTCTTTTTCAGGAATTCTCAAAACTGCTAACCCAGATGTCTTCCCACATGGGCTGTGGGACAGCCTTATCCAAACCATAGCAGATACTTCCTGTTCTCTCTCTCTCTCTCTCTCTCTCTCTCTCTCTCTCTCTCTCTCTCTCTCTCTCTCTCTCTCTCTCTCTCTCTCAAAGAGTATGTCTTTGAACTTGAGCCATAGGACTAAAGAGAAAAACTAAACAGTATCCAGAACAACTGGACAATACAAATATCTGACTAAATACCCAGAAGATACTTTAATTCAGAAATTATGTACACAAGCCCTGTTAACTATCCTGAAACATGTGTTATTTGTAGACATCATGGTCATGTCAACAACACAAGAGAGAATAAGTTGTGCCTTAAAAACAGATTAAAATGTATTGTCAGAAAATGTGTTTTTCAAGAAGAAATAAGCCAAACATTTTAAATCATTCATTTAATCAAAAAAATAAATATATTTGTGTGTAACTACTCATATACAGTACTGAACCTGATACTGAGGATACAAGAGGAGATGGAGTGATTGGATCTGTTACTTCCTGGAAATCTACACTCTAGTGAGATGCAAACATTAGTCTAACCTGCAAATACTAACTTCTTAAATCACAAGAATGTAAATGAATGGAAGGAAAAAGAACAATTTAATTCAATATCACTGTGACCTATACACATGAATTTCCAAAGAGTAGGCAAAACTTCCTCCCAGGAGCTTAGGATGAAGAAGGACTTTCCAAAGAAACATATATTCAATAAGGGACTTTGGAAAGAAATATGAAACTTGCTTGATTTCTGAAGGAATTCATCTTCCCTGTTTCCAGATTAGGTAAAGCAAGAAGTATGCTTCCTTCTCCTAGTTTATAAATAGCTTCCAGAAGACAAGGTGAATCATTAAAAGACTGAATAATTCTGAAATGCTTCAGAACTATGTTAGCTGCTCCAAGACCCAGAGTAATCAATGTGGAACCCTGCTTACTCTTTTCAAAGGGCTGAAATCTCCAACTGGAAATTGAAACAACTAGGATTCCTTCCAGGCAGTAATCAGTTGGAGTCCTCACTACGTTCTAAAAAGAGGAAAATTCTCCATCAGTGAAGGAGTCACTGGGGTGAAACTGACAAACTTCTAAACAGCTTCTTCCCATGGTGGCGTAAGTTAGAGATGAGGGCAGAATTCCTCACTTACCCACTTCTCTGTCTTCCCAAATGCTCAACAGTTCTTACCAAACTGAGCTGCTCAGTTCTTTCATTCTCTCAATTCTGGTTCTTGCAACATCAACTAAATAGATTCTTACACTTTCAAGCAGTTCCTGAACACTCTGTCTTCTGTTTTGGTTGAGACTCAGAGATTTTTAACTTGATGTCTGAAAACCATATTTCGAGGGCCAATGAAATGCCTGAAATGTTAGAAGTCTTCTCCTTGGCCCTATAAAATACAGCTTTGTAATTGAAAGTGTTATTGGATGTCTAGCTACAAATTGCATAAATGTGTGTGTTGTTATTGATTATATATATATATATATATATATATATATATATATATATATATATATATATAATCAATATATATTATATAATCAATAATACGCAAAATGTTTAAAACCATAATACATTTTCCAGGTAAGATAAAGGACTAGAAGCTGACTGTTAGGGAGCTGCTAAAATAGAGAAACACAATAAGAGAGAGAGAGAGAGAGAGAGAGAGAGAGAGAGAGAGAGAGAGAGAGAGAGAGAGAGAGACTTTATCTTAAAAAGAGGAAAAGTCTTGGAAACCCATAAAAGAAATGAAAAGATGACCTAGGACAAACCAATCAGAGTTGAGTTGCATGCTGCCCCGCCCTTCAGCTTCCTCATCTTCCCTCCTGAAAACAGCCTTCTGGACTAAGGAACATCCAGGTTAGTCCCCTCCCTATCAATCCCCAACCTGCCAGTCTGCTGGGAACACAGCCAGCACAGGTGAGCAGCATGCTGTTTCCTGAGATCCATTCTAAGGCCCAAGGCTCTACCTGCCTCCCCAGGAGTCCTGCCCATGTCAGGAATGTGCAGTTAACACCAGGTCAACAAGATGGCTAAAGGCTAATGGAAGAATACAATCAACAAGAACCAGGGCATTATGACACCACAAAAGCCCAGCTATCCCACTACAGCAAACCCTGAATATTTTAACACAGGTGCAGCACAAGAAGATGACCATAAATCCCATCTTGTAAAGACAATAGAGGCCTTTAAAGAGTAAATGAATAAATCCCTCCATGAAAGACAGGAAAAAACAAGCAAACTGATGATTAAATAAAAAAAAAAAACTTTCCAAGAACTGAAAGTGAATATAGAAGCAATAAAGAAAACACACAAAATAATAGGAGTAATGGACAAAAAAACACAAAGAAAACTTCTTCAACATAAAAATAAATAAACAAAACAGATGTCTATAAACATACAAGAAGCTTACACAGAAGCAAATACATTTCACCAAAAAATAAAATTTTCCTGCCACATAAGTAAAATACTGTATGTACAGAACAAAGAAAAAGTATTAAAAGCTACAAGGGAAAGGGGCCAAGTAACATATAAAGCCAGTCCTATGAAGATCACAGCTGACTTCTCAACACAGACACTAAAAGCCAAAAGATCCTAAGCAGATATGTTGCAGATACTAAGATCCCACAGATGTCAGCCAGACTAATACATTCAGCAAAACATAATCACCGAAGATGGAGAAAACAGATATTTCATGACAAAAGGATATTTAAACATTACAGACAAACCCACTCTTACAGAAGATGCTAGAAGGAAAACTCCAACCTAAGGAGGCTAACTATACCCAAGAAAACATAGGAAATAAATAATCCCATGCCAGAAAAACAAGGGAATCTCTCTCTCTCTCTCTCTCTCTCTCTCTCTCTCTCTCTCTCTCTCTCTCTCTCTCTCTCTCTCTCTCTTTCTTTCTCATTCTCTTTCCCCTCTCTCATCTCTCTCAATCTGTTTATGTATGTGTGTTGTGTTGCATGTATGTGAGTGTCTACCACCACCAATAGAAAACTAACAAAATTGACAATCATTGACTGTTAATGTCTCTTGACATCAATGGACTCAATTTCCCAGTGAAAAGAAACAGGCTAACAGAATGGATATGAAGACAACATCCACCATTCTGCTGCATTAAAAACAAACAAAGAAATAAACAAAAAACATAATTTAGCAACAAAGACAAACATGACTTCAGGGTAAATGGCTGAAAAAAAAAAGTTTTTCAAGCAAACAGACCCAAGAAGCAAGCTGTCATGGCCATTCAGTAACTAATAAAATAGAATTTCCACTAAAAATATATGAAAAAAATAGAGTAAGGACACATCAAACTAATCAAAGGAAAATTCCACCAAGATGACTTCTCAATTTTGAACACCTTTGTTTCAAATGGAAGGACACTCATGTTTTTAAAAGAAACATTACTAAAGGTTAAATCACACATAGAACCCCACACATTAAATAAGAGGAACTTTAACATTCCATTACCACCTAAGGACAGATCATTGAGATAAAAACTAAACAAATACTAAATTTCAACAAAAGTACTGGATACTAAATTAATTTAAAAAAACCAATAATCTCTATGCAAACAGTGAATGGACTAAAAAAGAATATAAGGAAACAACAACCTCTGCAATTCCCACATTTAATGTAAAATACCTTGCTGTAAGGTTAACCAAGCAACTGAAAACTCTGTATGACAAGGAGTTCAAGTCTCTCAAGAAAAACATCGAAGAAGATATCAGAAGATGAAATTATCTCTCATTCTCAGAGATTACAAGATTAGCCCAGTAAAAATGGCTGCCTCACCACAGGAAATCTCCATATTCAGTGCAATTCCCACCAAAATTCCAACATAATTCTGTAGACCTTACAAGAGAAATTCTCAACTTCATATGGGAAAATAATGAACCCAGGATAGTGAAAACAATCCAGTACAATAAAAGAACTTCTGGAAGTATTTGTGCCTCTGATTTTAAGCTCTACTAAAGAGCAATACTAATAAAAATCCACATGGTAATGGTATTAAAACAGACAATGGAATAAAATTGAAGAGGCAGAAATTGTTTCACATAGCTACAGACACTTGAAGTTTGACAAAGAAGCCAAAAACATACAATGGAAAATAAAAGAGTCTTCAACAAATGGTGCTAGTCTAACTGAATGTCTGTTTGTAGAGTAATGCAGATAGATCTGTATTTATAATGCTGCACAAAACTCCACTCTAAGTGGATCAAAGGCCTCAAAATAAAGTCAGATACACTAAATCTGAATAGGAATAAGAAATTAGGCATTGGTAAAGAAGACAACTTTCTGAACAGAACACCACCAGCTCAGGCACTAAAATCAACAATTAATGAATGGGTCCTTATGAAACTGAAAAGTTTCTGTAAAGCAAAGAATATCATCAAAAGGATAAAATGGTAGCCTACTGAATGGCAAATACTCTTTATGAATTCCTCATCCAACTAATAGCTAAAATATGTAAAGAAACTAAAAAAAAAATTAAACATCAACAGACCAAATAATCCAACTAAAAACTCGGGTATAGAACTAAACAAAGAATTCTCTATAGAAGAATTCTTAATGACCAAGAAGCACTTAGTCATCAGGAATATACAAATTAAAAGTTCTTTGAGATTCTTTCTTACATCCATCAGAATTGATGACATAAAAAAACTGAAGTGACAGCACATGCTGAGAAGGATGTAGAGCAAGGGGAACACTCCTCCATAGCTGGTGGGACAGCAAACTTGTACAACTACTTTGAAAATCACTTGGAAGATTTTTTCAAAATTGAGAACAGCGTCCACAATGGAGGAGTTAGAGAAAGAACTAAAGGACCTGAATAGGTTTTCAACCAATTGGAAGAACAACATCAGCCAATCAGACTTCTCAGAGCTCCCAGAGACTATGCCACCAACCAAGGAGTACACGTGGAGGAACCCATGGCTCCATATGTAACAGAGTATGGCCTTAGCAGGCATCAACAAGAGGATAGGCTTTTCGTCCTATGAAAGCTCAATACACCAATGTAGTGGGATGCCAGGGGGAGCAGGTGGGAAGGAGTAGGTGGGAGGGTGGGGGAACACTCTCATGGAGGCAGAAGGAGGGAAATGGGATGGGAGATTTCAGAGGGGAAACCAGGAGAGGGGATAACATTTAAAATGTAAGTAAAAATTATCTAATAAAAAGTAAAAATAATTTTTAAAGAATTGAAATAGTTTTACCTCAAGACCCAGCTATACCACTCCTAGGCATATACCCGAAAGATGTTCAACCATATAACAAGGACACTTGTTCAATTGTGTTCATAGCAGCATTATTCATAATAGCCAAAAACTGGAAACAACACATATATCCCTCAAGTGAAAAATAGCTAAAGAAATGGTGGTACAATTTACACAATGGAATATTACTTAGCTACTAAAGAGAAGAACATCATAAAAAGTGGCATAGTTTATACACATTTATAAGTGACCATAAGCCATAAAGTACAGGATACTGATGCTATGATCTACAGCACCAAAAAATCCATGTAACAAGCAGGGGTCAAGGGATGAGAGTTGAAACTCACACAGAAGGGGATGTGGATGGAGAGAGGAAATTGGGTGGGAGAGGAAACAAGGGTTGGAAGAAAAGGGGTCCTGGGTGAGGTGGCTGAAAGATCAATGTAGGAGACATCTCTGTGACAATCCTGAGACCTGGGATGGGAGAGGCTACTGGGAGGATATAAATGTGACCCTAGCTAAGACGTATAGTAGCAGGGACTATGGAGTCTGAAGTGACCGCCTCTTATAACCAGGCTAGACTTTCAGTGGAGGGAGGGAGACACTAACCCATCCACAAAATCTTCAAACCAAAATTTTTCCTGACTACAAGATTTTCATGGATAAAGATGGAGCAGAAACTAAAGGAATGGCCAGCCAATGACTGGTCTAACTTGAGACTCACTCCATGGGAGAGAGCCAACCACTGACACTTTTAATAATCCTCTGCTATGCTTACAGGAACCTACCATAACTGTATTCAGAAAAGTTTCATCCAGTAGATGACAGAAACAGATGCAGAGACACACAGTCAATCATTCCGTGGAACTCAGGGAGTCTTGTAAAAGCGTCGAGGGTGGGGAGGGATTGAGGGAGCTAAAAGGGCTAAAGACATCACAAGAAGTACTATAGAGCCAACTAACCTGAACCCATGGGAGCTAACCAGCCAAATAACATGTGTTACCTGAACCTAGACACCTGCATATATGTAGCATTTGTGTAGCTTGATCTTCATGCAGGTCACCTAAATATTAGAATAGGAACCCTCTCTGACTCATACTTTGTTGCCTACTTGGGATCCTCTTCACCTAGATGGGCTGCCTTGTCTGGCCTCAATGGGAGAAGATAGTCCTCATGCAATTTGATGTGCTATGGTGGGTTGGTACCATGGGGTGGGGTGAGGGGAATACCTATTCTCTGAGGAGAAATGAAAGGGAATGTCAATAGGGGGACCGTAAGCTAGAACTGGGAGGAGGGAAGAGAAGAGGCTTTTGATACAGATTAAAGTCAATAAACAAATTACTTAATTTAAAAAATGAAAGAAAATTAAGTGAAAAGATAGAGGAACATAGCGAAAACAAGGATATGAACAGAAGAATAAGCTGAACATAGCTTAGGCCATGTAGTTTCTTAGTAAGAAGAGACTCAGAAGCTGCTTAGAAAAGGTAAATTAGATAAAAAGTAGGCAGTAGTAAGGTCAGCAAGACTACAGTTCCCTTGGTCCTCCTATAGAGCTGTGGTGTAAAGGATGATTCTGTTGCTTTCTAGACAAAAGTGGAGAAAAACCTCATTTTATCATACTGTCTGGCTCAGGGCAGCAATCATGGACCAGATAATCTATTGTTACATACTGATCTACTTTGTGGCTTTGAGATCAGGAAACATTCACAGATCAGACAACCTCACTTTGGCCCATAATGCTGTGTGAAGAAAGGTCCAGAGAGAAAGTTTTGTGGAATATTTATGGGCAAAAGGATGTAGTTTGCAGGATGCTGGCTTAGGCTTGGAAGTACAAAATGAGGCCCCGTCTCTAGTGACTAAGAGTGGATGTATCAACTGAGAGTGACCCAAATGTTTGACAGCTCTGATCCTGAGGTCAGAGAAGAAATTAAATTCTGGTCTCACCTATATGTTGTTCACTGCCATTGAGGAGAGTGTTCTCTGATCTTCCTGGTATATGGGCAGATGATATCCACAGTGACATCCCTTCACCAGGATGATTAACAGTCAGGAGGCCTTAAAAGCACAAAAGCAGATCATTTGCCTGTTCCCATCCCTGTGGTGATTGCTTGCCACACTCTAAATGCACTTGAGAGGCATGAGGAAGAACACTATGGGAAGTTTTTCAAAAAGTGAAGAAATATGCAGAGGCCAGAGAATACAAAGCTAATGTGTTTAGAAGAGGTAGCTAAAAGAAAAAGACAAAACAACCGCTGTTAGAAGAGGTGTGATTGATCCCAGACAAGCCTCCAGCTCAGCTGATCTTCCTCTTCTGAGCCTGTGACCAGTAGACTCCAGTTTCTGAGGACTCCCAAGAAACTCCAGCAACTCCTGCGATTTTTCTTCCTGTATTTTCCCCTATAACATTCTCTTCTCTCCCACCAGCTTACTGCAGCTCTTACTGTGGTTCCTTTTTTCTTTATTCATCTAACTGTTTATGCTATTTTTCCCCCAATTTTGGAAAACTAGTAGTAGTTTGACCTTGGCATGTGGGATTTATTTTTAAAAGCTCAAGCTTTTCTGTGTTTTGTTCACCTTCTTATATTTATCTAATTTTGGCTTGGAGCATTTTTGTTATTAGGAAACTACCAGTGGTATTCACATCTTCGACAATCCTCACTTCCCCTTTGTGAGACTTAGCCAATAGCTTTTACTTTCATCCTACATTACTTAACGTTGCTTCTCCTCCTTTCTTTCCTTTGGCTCATTGCTTTACTTCACACATTTATTCTGCTTTTACCCTAAAGAACATTTGCCTTCATAGCTTTTCAGTTTTCATTCATGATATGTTAGTAGGCCATAACTGATTTTAGAGTATTTTTATAGCTTTTAGGACTTGGGATCATTGCTACGACAGCAACCTGCTTCCTCTTTATTAAGGGGTACTGAGAACTAAGGCAACAAGAGCAGGTTGTAGAAAACAAAATTAGCAAAACAAACAAACAAGCAAGAACCCAAACAAACAAAAACACAAACAAAAAAGTTCCCCTTGCCCATCAAAACTTTAGAAGACAAGCTAACATAAAAGATGTGCAAATAACAACACAGAACTTTTTTTATAAAACCAGTGTAGGGAGCATATGAAGTTCTGAGTGAATGTGTATTAGACATGAGCCTGCCATGTCAAGGACCCCAGTGCCTAAGACCCAGGGGAATCTTCCACTGGCCCAGTCAGATGTTTAAAACTAATTGGCCTTTTACTATAAAACACAGTGTTCTCTTCCATTTTGGATCACCAAAGCCCGAGTCTGTTCTTCCACAAAAAGCTACTACTAGACTTAGTTAAGCAACCTCCTCACTCATTCTGTGCATAATAAATAGAACCAGTTCAGTTTTTGGACTACTATTGGTACATTTTCATCAAAGAACACAACCCTCTGATCCCAGATTTTTGGTATATGTGTCTCTTATCTCATTTCTCCATTACCCAAGGCAAGTCAATCCCAAAGACATGCAGATTGTAGCAGAACACACAAAACAGCAAAGCAACATGACTCCTCTTAGAAATAATCATATTTCAACACTGAACTCAAAGATACTGAAGTAGGGAAAACACCAAATGAAGATTTCCAAAGTTTTCTGATACAAATTCATCAATGACACAGAAAAGAAGGATACAGAAAGGCATACAACTTTCCTCTAAGTACTACATTGGCAAGTGAACAACAAAGAGTAAACATCATTAGAACTAATGAGAAACTGAGCAATCTCAACATCAGCAGCATGGAAGAAGAAACCACCAAGCAGACTGAGAGCTTCTGAAAAATAGATGAACGTTAGAAATAAAACATTCAGTAAATTAAATTTTAAAAAACCTGAAGTAATGACAATACCAGTAGATTGAACATGAATAACAAGAAATATCAGGATGGAAGACAAGGTGAGGGAGATGTTGTATGCATACATCAATAAGGAAAAATGCTGAACATGACCACAGTGTGATAAAAAAAAAAAAAAAAAAAAAAACCCAAGAACCTAAAAATCTAGAATCTAGGAGATAGAATTAGATGATAAGACAAAATCTAACAGTGAAGGGAATTTATTCAATGGAAATACATCAGAAAAGTTCCCCAGTCTAGAGAAAGAAATAGTCAAACACAAGCAACATTTAGAACTTTAAGTAGATATGACCAAAGAAAAACTGTTTCATGACATATTGTAGTCAAGATGTCAACAATACAAAGTAAAGAAGCAATTTTGAAGTTGTGTGAAGAAAACACCAATTCACAAAAAAATAATAATCAAAATAACATGAGATCTTTTAGCAGCAGCCCTTAAAGCCAGAAAAATGTGGAATGACATATTTCAATCCCTGAAAATAAATAACTTCCAACTAAAACTACTGTACCCAGCAAACTACCATCTTAAAAAATGGCAGAGAAAAAAATTTTCAAGACAAGTACAAACTAAAGTATTTTCTTACAAGAAAGGGATCACTGCAAAAGATATTTAAAAGAGCATTGCACACAAAAAAATTGACAGTCCCATTCATGAGGATACAGGAATGAATGAATTTCAGGAGAAGAGTGGCTGACCAAAGGAGAAATAAGAAAAATCACATAAAACCTATAAAGACCAACACAGTAAAGCAGTAGCCTCCAAATACTGAGAGAGAGAGAAACAGAAAGAGATAAAGAGACAGAGACAGAGACCGAGACAGAGAAGAGAGAGAGAGAGAGAGAGAGAGAGAGAGAGAGAGAGAGAGAGAGAGAGAGAGAGAGAGAAGAAAAAGAATAATTTTACCAAGGAGTAAAATGGAAACAATATTACAGGAATTACTAAATGCCTTATAACAACTTTAAATGTAGAAGGCCTTACCTCATCAGTAAGGATGTATAAATTGACTAACTGGATTTAAAAACAATGTTCAACTTTCTGTTTTCTCCAAGGAACATATTTTGGAGACCCCAAAGTTAGATATTAAAGAATAAAAAACTTTCAAGTGAACAGAAACTAAAAACAAGCTCCCATAACTATGATATCTGATATGGTAGACTTTTAAAAAGTCAAAACATGTAAAAAAAACTTGCTACAAATTAATAATGCAAATAATTCATTAAGGATGTATAATGATTGTGTGTTCAAAATATATATATACTTATATATAATATATATACTACAATATGCAAGTGTTATATAAATTTATACATATATATGATATAAAATATTTAGGGGTTACTAATTTCATAAAAACAAACACTAATAGACACAAAGAGGCAAATTTGTCCTGCTATATTAATATTAAATGATTTCTATTTCCCACTCTCATTTCTAGACATGTCACGCAAAATAAAACTCAATTAAGAACCTTCAGGGTTAAACCATACCATATATCAAAAGAAATTAATGAATAGCTGCATAACATCTAATCCAATAGAAATTGAATATGCATTTTTCTCAGGAACCCATGGATCTCCTCTGTAAAAAGAGATAGCATGTTTTGGTCACAAATCAAACCTTACCTATCACCTAAGGATTGAAATAATGTTTTCTATCTTGTTGGAGCAAGGAAAAAGGGAACTACAATGGCCACTCAACTGACCACTGAAGAAAATCAAGTTCTTTTGAGACCAGCGCTCTCCAAAGACAAAGCTGAGCTTAGCTCACAGGTCAAGGTATGAAGCCAAACCACTACAAATCAAAGAAGTTGAAGTCAGACATCTGCCATGTGCTTCTCCAGCTTTAGATTTACTTGGACCTCATAGGTCTGTTCAATATCACAGCAGTCAAGGAAATTAGCACTGGTAGGAGTCAGAAAATAGAATTTTTTGTTCCGGTTCCTCTGCTGAAATCTTTCCAGATAAGAGGAACAAGCTTAGCTACTGTATGAATTGGGGGGAAAAAAGTTCAGTGAGGAACATTGGTCTGTTGTTTGGAAGAGATTCCATCATAGCTAATTCACAAAGGCTTCATGAAAGCTAAGCAAAAGCATAGCAGAAGCACACTACGACATCCTTGAGGACTCAGTGAAGTGAAGCAGTGGGCAAAGGGATACGTAGGAAACTGCCAGTTCATAAGGTTTGCTTAGAAAGAGTGTAGCAAGACAATCTGTAACAAAAGGATGAAATGTTTTCTGGTATGTCTGAGAAACTCATGAGCAAGGATGTTAATTTAGAATCCCCAGAGTTCCAACTGCAAACTAAAATGACTAAAGAAATATTCACAGTGAAAGAGAGAGAGGCAGGAGGAGGAGGAGGAAGGAATAAATAAATAAGTTGGGGAGAGATTTAAAAGTTGCTGGGATCAAAGAAGAATGTGCAATGATAACACATACAAAGTCACCATGATGAAGTCTGTTACTTTGTGATCTATCCTAAAAAATTAATTTTAGCAGCTCATATTACAATGCCCAGAATAATTGCCCATTGACAAACATATGAAATGTCCCTGTCTTGTGATTAAAGAGATCAGTAATGGCTTACTTTGTGCATAGATGAAGTAGCAGAATGCCTCAAAGATTATAGGGCTGCTTCTAAAGCCTTTGATTTTACTTTCATCTTTAAAATGGAACACAGAAACCCCATTCTTCTTTCTATTGAAAGGCTTATATAAATGGAAGCATGAAGTCAACAAATATAAAGATTGGCCTTGAATCTGTAGACATCCTTTTAAAAAGAACTCTTGCTTTGGAAATATTGAAGACTGTACAGTTTGTCCAGCTAGAGATGGATTTGTCCTTGACCCATTTGTATCCCTAACTTACTATGAAGTTACCCCAACTAGAACCTCCGAGGGCATTCTGAAACCACCTAGTCTTCATTTGCATTTTCTGCTTGTTATCTTTCTATTACAATTATTATAGCATTTTTTTCTGTGTTACTGTAGTTACTCCACACTGGCTCTTAATTTAGGCAAGGTGATTATTGGAATGCAAAATAGGAGCAAGAGGTGAGAGAGTCTGCATTCAGCTGGTTTTTGAAAGCACAAGGATCTGGACATTTTTAGAGAGATGTGGTGGAGGAGAAATTTTACAAAAGTAGAAGGAAGATTTAACCAAACCTTCGTCTATGGAAACCTCGTGTTCGTGGTGTGATTTCTACTACAATCAAATGATAATATAGTACAGTGTTACCTTTGGGGCTGAAAACTTGTTGCATTTTGATTTTATACCTAATGCCCAATTACTTTAACTTGTCTCCTATAGGGGCATAGGGACAGAAAAAGAACTTGTTCCTTTGTCTTTGTTTTTTTTTTTTTTGTTTGTTTGTTTTTTTTTTGTTTTGTTTTTTTTTTTTGTTCTTTGGGTTTGGTTTTTTTGTTGTTGTTGTTTTGTTTTGTTTTTGTTTTTTTAAAGTTTGGGAGTCGTGGTGCAGAAGTGGTTCAGTAAAAGGAGAAAGTAATCTCATATCACAAAATCCCTGGTGAAAAACTACAGACAATTAATGGCTGAGTAGAGAAAGAAATCCATCATTCAAGGGAATGAGCTTCCTAATTTATTTCCCAATACTAAATGGTCAGCCTTATATATATATATATGCAACATTCAATGGGCACACAAAGTTATTTATATACTTACACATATGTACACATGTAATAATAATAAGTAAAAGAAAAATAGAGATACCACATTAAAGATACATTAAATAGAAATTGCATCTATTAGAAAGTAAAAAGATGGCTTGGAGCTAAAGAGAAGGAACCAGTGAGAATAGGGAGCAGAATATGGTAACAGAATTGAAAGTGATCAATGTATAATATATATAATACAGTATATATGTACAATATATAAGTATAATATATAGGTATAATATGTATAGGTATGATATATACATATATAAATGTCACTTTGAAACTGATTATTTTGTAAATCAATCAATCCTAGGAAAAAGAAACCTCTGTGGTTGATAATGAGAGATAAATCCCTTTAAGAGCTTTTCATCCTCAGTACCATGTGGTATTTTAGAAAGGAATAGGGAGACTCTATTTTGTATATGGTATAACAGTATGAGGGGAGAACAGCAGCTTCACAGTAGTTATGGGAAGGCTAGACATGGCCATGACACACTTCTGGCAGGAGTTAGCAGAATGCAGCACAGGGCAAGAGCTGGGGAAGTGCTTTATTTTCAGGCGATCTTGGAGTCTACTCTGAGCACATCTCTGTTATCAGCACCTGGCTTTGTTCCAAGTGCTAGGAAATGACGGACAGAAACAAAACGGAATGTGCCTCAGCCCTCATGGTGCATAGACCCTTGTGGAAGAGACAGGCAAAGAGCAAACAAGTATTGATTGTGTCATATGGTGGTGACTGTCATGGTGAAAAATGAGGGAAGGAACAGCAAGAGTAGCAGCTGGAAGGACGGATTGATGACATTTTATGAAAAGAGGCAGGAAAGCCACTCTAAGAAGATGACATATGAGAAGTGACCTAAAGGACAAGTGGGCGATCTATGCAGATGCCCATGAAAAGATTGCCTAGGCATAGGAAACAAGGAGAAAATATTATAACCTGAGTGAGCTTGGCACAACTGATAACTAGAATGAAGCCCCGTGTGTCCCATAAGTCACTATGGTATATGTTGGTGTCCATTGGTATAGAACCTAGTTTTCCACTGAGACACCAATTAACTTTATCAGAAGTCAAACAACTGAAATTAGTTTTTCCAGACCTGAGGAGATAGTTCAGTGGTTAAAGAATTTGCTAAACAAATCTGTTCAAATATGCAAGTGGGGCATCATAGCCTGCCTGTAATTCCAGCCTCAGAAGAAGGAGATGGGATCCTGGAAGCAAGGTTCTGGGGAAACTTGCCGTATCACAAGCTCTGGGTTTGATTGACTTTGCCTTAAAGAATAAGGTAAAAGAAAGGATGATTCCATATCTCGACATTAGACTTCCATGCGCAGGACCATGTCACACATTTATGTCCAAATGAAGACAAAAACATACATAATGGACACAACCCATACATATTTTTTTAAAAAAGGAAAAATGACAAGAAAAATAAATTAGGTTTCCTAGGGTTTCAGCAAAAAATGCATGCAGAATGTGAGTGTTAACCTGGTGATGGGAGGATTTTCAGAGCTTCCCCAGGTCTAACTTTGAAGCATCTGATTAATATCTGGGCAGACATTTTATTTTTCTTTTCCTTGTATTTGTTGTCATTGTAGTTTGTTTATTTGTTTTATTTTGTTGTAACTGAAAGACAGAAGGAAAGACAACTGCAAAACTCATAACACACAGGCTCAGTTCCTCTTTCCACATCATTATACCTTCTGGCATTAGCCCCAGAATGCTGAACTTCCAGGTTGACATCAAAAGCTGGCCTCAAAAATGTCTTTATTTGTGCATGAGTATGAAGCTCGAGGTAAATAGGCACAGTATATGCAAAAATTCAGTCCCAGCATCTCAAAAACTTTTCTATTGATATTTCCAACATGACCAGCCCTGCCTTTGTAATTCTGCTGACCTGTCCTTTGGGTTGTCCAGATCCTTTTATCCTCTCTTCTAATTATTAGATGTTGCTGTTGTCTAATCTGATAACTTGAAGAGTTTCAATCTAATAGCCAAAGCTTCTGTCTTTCTATTTCTCCTGCTCTGCTGCTTGTCCAATATGTATTGTTTCCAAGTGGTCAGGTGGTTAGAGCCAAGCAATTAGATCTGGTTCAGAACAAGTGAACATGAGCCTGTTTCTTCCTCTACGTAAACATCTGGTCTTTTCTTATGAAAATAATGGTGTGTTTAGGAGGATAGTAAAAGTTCTGACATTTCACACTTATTGTTACTGAACCTCACCAAGACCTCTAACTATCCCACTCCTCTAACTGTCTTGAATAGCTCTGATAAGGGAAAATTTGACTTCAGTCACTCCACAGCCAACATTGTTGTTCCCCACTCTGTACTCCTTCCATGCAAAACACATTTAAACTCAAAAACACCCATTTATTAACGGTGTCTTTGGGGTAGGATATATGTTCAGTGAATGAATGAATGAACGAATGAATGAACAAATGAATGCATGGATGACAGATACTATAATAAAGTCAAGGTCTCTAGATTCAGTGGGACTCTCAAGTTCAGCAGTTTTAGTTCCTTGCATGTGACTCATAGTTTTCAAGTAGAAATTTCAAATATTTTCTATTCTTTCAGCTCCTACCTCCTGCTACCCCACTTATGAATGACCACCCGTGCATTTTTCCCCTCACACCTCTTGTCTAACTTTACTGAATCCTTGCTATCACTGAATCATGCATGTTGTTTAAATGCAAACAAATATCTCAAAGCTAAATATTTCATTTTTTAATCTATCCTCTTCCTTTATTATCTTATTTCTCTACTTAAAAACAAGTTTCCAAAATTACTATCTTTGCTTACAATCCACCCGTTCTCATCACTGACTTTATGATACAATTTTACCCACAACACACCTTGGAAAAAATTTGCATAAGTTATCTGTTGCGAGAAAAGTTAGGCATTTGATAGCACTGGACATGCTGACTGACCTCTAGCTATTTTTTTTAAACTTCCATTGAACTAACAAACTAAAACACCACTTTTATTGAAATGCAATTTACATGACATAAAGTTTACCCTTTTAAAGAGTATAACTCAATAAATTTTATGTTGAGGAAGTTATGCATCAATCACTTCTATCTTTCTATAAAATATTTTATCCGCACTAGAAAGAAATGCTATGCTCATTAGCAGACATTTGCTTTTCTTTCCTTCCCTGACAAATTGTATGTTTTCTGTGTCTTTGGATTTGCCTATTCTAGGTAATTCACGTAAATGAAATCCTATATTAATGCAATTAACATTATATTCAGTATATTTTAAATATTCATGAATATTGTAGGATGTAAAGAACTTCATTTTCTGTCTTAATAATGTTTCATTGTACCAATATAGTACACATTGGTAATTTATATATTGATTCATCTGCAATTCATCTAGACATTTTGATCTCCTTGAGTAATACTACTATAAATATTTATGGAAAAGATGTATATATTTTCATTTCTCTTGGATACATATCTACAAATAGAACTGCTGGGTTAAGACATTTCTTTATGTTTATGTCTAAAAAGAATTGCCAAACAACTTTGAAAAGTCATTACATAGCATTGTATGGAGATTCTTCTTTTTCTAAATCGTGACAATATTTGTGGTCTTTATATCGTGGTCACTCATGTAGGAGTAAAGTGGCATCTCACTGTAGTTTGTATTTGCAGTTTCCTCATAACTAATAATGTTAAAGTTCTTGTATGTGTCTATTAGCCATTTGTGTGTCTCTTTGGAGAAGTACTTTTAGCTGCATTTGAGATCATGTACTACTGGCTTCCTTATATCTGTGTTAGTGGTTGCTTTTCATTGAACTGCTTTACACCTTGAATTTTCTGATTATATTTTATCATAGATCATGTATATGTATGGCTCCACTCACTCAGTCATTTGGCTACTGAGCCATCTATTAAACATAGTTAAACCTAAATATCCGGTTTTCGTTTTAACTCTTAACTAGAATTCCTAAGTTAAATGATCCAACGAATGAACAAATATCTCAGACCATATCTGGAATGGCCAGTTTTATGTCAGCTTTATACAAGACCGTGTTATTCTCCATGACTTCTGCATCTGTTTCTCATTCTGAGTTCCTACCCCGATGTCCCTGAATGAGGGGCTTCCCTTGCTACCTCAAGTTGATTTGTGTTATGGTATTTTATCACAGCAATGGAAACCCTAACTAAAACATTCTCCTAGCTACCCTGTTTGTTCATTTGCTTTAGTCATATATCTACACCTGAAATGCCAAGTCCCCCTTCATTCACCCTGTACCTGCCAAATAGGTTACTCCATGATTTTCTTTTTCTTGGATATTTTATTTATTTATATGTCAAATGGTATGCCCTTTCTCAGTTTCTCCTCACAAACCCACTATCTCACCCCCTGCACCTGCTTCCATGAGGGTGCTCCCCCACCCACCCACCCACCACTCCCACCTCACTGCCCTAGCATTCCTCTACATAGGACCAAGTGGCTTCCCCTCCAATTGATGACAGATAAAGCCATCTTCTGCTACATATGCAGCTGGTGCCATAGGTCCCTTCATGTGTACTCTTTAGTTGGTGGTTTAGAGATGCGGATGCTTGCAGCCAACCATTGGACTGAGCAAAGAGACCTCAATGGAAGAGTTAGGAAAAGGACCAAAGGAGCTGAAGGGGTTTGCAACCCCATAAGAAGAGCAAAAATATTAGCTAACCAGACCACCCAGAGCTCCCAGGGACTAAATCCATGTTTTTCCTGTTCTCAGTGATCTACCTCCTCTCTTCAGAGCATCCCTACCTGATGCCCAGTAATGTTATAAATGCCCTTCTACAGTATGCTCTCTCAACAAGTAGAGGCGGACATCTTTAAGGACCATACTTCACAATATTTTTCATACTCTATTCACAAGTAGAGCCATGTTCTGAGTTAGAGGACAGAAAGGGCATCCACTGAGGTCCCTGATGGCGCTGTTAGGCCAACAATTTGCTTATCTCCACAGTGTGTCTCTCATGGAGGTCCCTCTACAATTATTCTCAGCCTTGACCTAGCAACACCCAGAGGTTTTGTGATTTGCTGTCAATGCTATGAATGGGCCCTACTCCAGATCAATTAAATAAAGTCTCTGGGGCTGCTGAACAAGATTTTGTGCTTGTATAAAGCACTGTAGGTGATTGTTGTATACAGACAGGATTGCAAAGCATTACTCTGATGTCCATCTGGTCTCTAACTTCTCGGGACCAAAGCCAAATCATGCTAGCAAAGGCAGGTCCAGATCCAGTTGCTTTCTTGAGATTGGACAAGGCACTGTGGCTCTTTAGTAGAAGGTAGCAACTGTAGCCACCATAACAGTGTAACTTGTGGAATTATTGTCCTAGAGTCGGGCTTCAGCCAGATTCCTGCCCTTCTGAATCATCCCTAAGCTGCTTAAAACCTATAATAAACCCTTTTCTTAAAAGGGGGAGAAAAACAAAAAGAAAGAAAGAAAAGAAGGTCAGATATTTTTCTGAGCCCTGACAAATATTCAAGTATGTCCATAGCAGATTCTTTAGTTACATAATTCACTTATTAAATCAAAAGTGCCTTCCTGTGATTTTTAACATGGTCACTTGTGATCTGATGTCTATCTTTATAGAAAACATGTTAAAATGATTTATTGACATTACATCAGGACAGACATGGAGATATACATCTGTACTCTCAAAACTTAGAATGCTAAAGCAGGTGGATCACAATTTGTAGGACAGGTTGAACTAATTATTAAATGTATTTAACAATAGAACCAAGTTGCTGTGTTATAATCTCAATACTGTGAATCAGAGTCAGTAAGACTGTGAGTTCAAGGACATCCTGAGCTACATAGCTCAATTACACCTTAAACTACCAACATTAAAAATATGCACATCTATCAGAAATCCACAACTCAATTAAGGAATTATATGTGTAAAATTTTGTTACAAGGAAAAACTGTGAATATGTGGGCTAAAACTTTGTGTATAAAAATACATGTCTGTAAAAGGTTTTTACAAACTGCTTTGAGAGTATCTTCAGGTTGTGGTTTTATATATGGCTATGCTATTTTTTTATTTGCTTCTCTCATTTCTCATTCTTTCAAAGAACCTGTATTAAGTCTTTCCAAAAACAAACAAAAGAAGAAAAGGCTAACATGCATGTTCACTTAAAGTAAATAATATAATACTTATAGTAGACTAACCAGAGCCCTTTCTTTGGAAGCTATAGGCTAAGGACTCCTTTCTCCCTTTCTTTCTTCCTTTCATGTACGCCATTGTGAGCATTGCAATGTCCTTTCTGGTGGAAAAAGAGGTGACAAGAAATGTCATAAAGCAGAGAAAAACTCGGTATCTTGAAAATCACATCTATTCGCTCCTTGCAGGAGGAGTGTGAGAAAGAGCCCTCAAGAGAGAGAGAGCGAGATCAAAGCAGGCCGCTGGGAATTAGGAGACATTTTCAATATTCTCCGGTATCTCCTGTTTCCTTTGCTCCTCCTTCGGCAGCATGTGTTGTGCAGGAAGAGAAAGTCATTTGATATTGACTGAGACACATACAGATAAGAAATCATCAAAACATGTTCCCAGTACCTCGTATCACCGGGGGCTTGAGAGAGCAGATAGATGTCAGTATTATCTCAAGAGTATCTTACCCGGTTCCTTCAATAACTCCACATGATGGCGATTTCTGCATCATTATTTTAGGTTGGGAAATTGAAGCTCCGGGAAATTAAATCCCTTGCTCAGATCAGGACAATGTATAAGTGGCAGGCCAGGTTTCACAGCCCGCTTTCTCTACAGATTGTCAAACAAAAATGTACAGAAACAACTCAGCTTTCAGCCTGGTCTGCTAGTGAGAGAAGGAATAAGAAGAGGATAGCGGTGGGAACACGGTAGAAAGCAGGTACGTATGTATCTTGAAAAGAAAGCAGAGCCTATTAACCCCCCTTTTATCCAAGTACATTTGAAAAGAAACACTCCTTTTAGAGATGAAGGGTTTAACTCAGGAGACAGGGTGGCGACATGGATTCATGTAGGTGAGATGCAAGCAGGATTCATGATGCTGAGTGGTACCCAGAGTTCCTGCCTTTTGTGATGCACTCCTCACCGTTTTGCACACCAAGTGATCAGCAAGATCCAGAGTATTCTCATCTGCCTCTCAAAAATCGGTTAGCTCCCTGTACTGCTGCTTTTCACATCAAAAACATGTATCCCAGGGAACTTCTTTAAATAAACACTATTTTTTCTCAAAATGTGCAATAACCAGAAGAAAAGGGAGTCCTGCCTCTCCCGTGTTTGTCTCACTCTAATATCTCCATCTTTTCTGTATAGTTGGCTCCTCAGAACATTCATATTGATCCTGACAGTGAAAAGACACATGCTCAAAACAGAACTTTTCTTCTATTTGCAGTCATACTCCTTCATTGTTCATTGATACTCGTTCAATACTGATAATAATGAGGAAAAATACTTAGTGTTGGCCAAGCGTTCTCAGATAAACTATGACAGACCCACACCTCAAAACAAAACATGCAAGAAAATTTAGCTAGACATGGAGACAAATATCTAAATAACTGCCTACCACCCCGTTCTTCTAAGGGACTTCGTGCCTGTCTAGAAGGGACGTTAACTTCAGAGAGTTCTAGGGAGAAAAACAGCTTACTCTTCACCCCCTAAATAATTACTGATTAAATCAAACTCTTCAGCCAAGATTAGTAAAGGGAACTGCCAAAAGCAGAATGAAATTGCACCTGACAATATTCAAAGTAAAAGTCCTGCACGGATTGAAAGAGCCCAACACAACACAGCCAAGCTTGTAAGACATGTGAGCTATTTTTGCTACTACCCCTGACTCCATCCAGGCATCCAAAGTTTTCACGCTCTCTCTACCTTCCTGCTACCAGCTCAAAGACTGATTGATCTGAAATCCATCATTTACAGCTTCCTGGGAATACTTTTCAGAGCCAAGGTAGACCTGGCTGAATTGCTCAAGAGCCTATTCCCAGAAGTTACTGGGGTAGAGAAACAAATGCAGATAAAGTTCTCCATATCTTCTACAGTAAAATTGCTTTAGACTTCCCCCACTTCAAAACTGTTTTCATTCTAAATGTGCAGTTTTCAGCTATAAAGGGTCAAATGTGTGTGTTGTGGACTGGCATGAAGAATGACCTATTTAATACTGTTCAACTAAGAGATGTGACCTAAATTTCAAAACAATTGATATCCACAAATTTAGAAAACATTGTTTCTACTTCAAATTATTCAGGTGCTAAATTAGAAATGAAAAATTATAAAGCAGCACAGATTGCTGTGGAAGGAGCCTTTGTCTGGAGAGCTGGGTTCTGAATATTCCTCCTGAAGGTGAGAGGAAGTCACTGAGGTTGTGAGCAACAGCGACAAAAGACAAGTGACACTTTTAGAAATCAATTTGTCACTGGTGTGGAGAATGTGGCAGAAAGCACAGAGTTGAAGGCAAGAGACTGAGAAAGTGTCTGCTCTGTGTGTGCTACTAAGTAGTGTCTCACACGTCTAACTTTACTGACTCATTACCGTAAGAAGATGAACCTAGTATTTACGAATTCATTTGTCAGACTAGAACTCTCATTGAGACACATGGTTTCCACAGAATCATACTGTTGTTAAACGTCTGCCCATCTGAGAGAAGAAAATAAAGAGGACTTTAAGACGTGTAAGAGACCTTAGACCATCCACAGTCGGAGCTCTCTAGGAAGTATTTCCGATTTCTCTCCTCACAAAAGCGTCTGAACTGATGCTTACAGTACTAAGTCCAGCACTACAAGCTAAACGACAAGACAGGTTAGGAAGACACTGCTGCCATCCTGGTGATTATTGAGTCACCTGGATACAAGAGAAACTGACTTCCATGGCTGACTGGTTCCAATTACACCTTTTAAAATTTGAGACAATGACAAAGCACCTGAGACATTCAACAGATAATTTAAGTCTGGGGACTTAGCTCAAAGCTTAGTCACTAAATGGTTTGCAAGTATGACATAATGAATTTGGTTCCTCGGAACCCAAGTTAAAAATTAAGCAAACAAAAAAGAAAAGAAAAGCAACCAGGCAAACAAACAAAAACAGGGTAATCATGTTGCTTAGAAGGTAGCAGTAGGTAGAAAACTGAAACTCCCCAGTATTCACCCTTTTCTACTAAGTGGATTCTAACCTGGAGAGACACCCTATCACCAAAAGTGAAATTAATAGATCTATCTCATAAGGAATGATACCTGAGGTTGTCCTATAACCTTCACATGGATTCATATATTTACATGTATGGACACCCATACACATGTGTACTCCCTCATACACAAACTAGCTTATATGTGAATGTTCATATACAAACTAATAGCAATAATAATAAGTATATTGTGTTAACATTGAAAATAAGTGTCAGAATAAAAAGAATTAATTGTGGCATTTTCCAAATGGAGATGATAGCATATGAGAGCTGTTCCCAGAAGGAAAGCAGTTGAGACTGAAAGCCAAGAGTAAGCACATACCCAGGGAATTTTAGTAGCAAGGGGGCTATAAATGGGACTGGGCAGTGTTTAAACTGACACAGAATTAGGAGGATTCAGTGCCTCAGAAAACAAAACAAAAAAATGAGCCTAACCCTATAACCATTAAAAGTAACAAGAATTGACATTGGGGTATTGTTATAGAAACATAATGACCTAACGCTGAAAGACTGCATGACAAACCTAGTAAAGTCAACCATAATTTTCTCTGCACAACTGACAGAGGCAGACTGTACTTATAGGAAGAAGAGATAGTACAGCTTGCAATACAACAGTTTGATCTTGCAACGCCCTGTCCAGCATCATGGACTGGGCCCCACCTCCTGAATGATCCATTTGCTATATGGGGCTGTCTTGGAAAAGAAGATCTGGAGTTCTCCATGAGTAATCAGGTAAGCCAGGTAGGTTTTTGCCTCCATAATGAAGCTGGGCTAACTTGTCTAAGACTTAAGACCACAGGTACTGTATCATTTATCCTTAACCTTTATATGTGGTCGGCTGGAATGATAATTCATCTAAATTTCAAGTTTTAATTTATTTTGATAACAGAATTTATGAGAGCCGGATCATGGGCTTCAGGGTCATAAGCTAGACCAAAGTCTATTAGAATTCGTCCTACTAGAGTACGAGTTACTCATTATTTTTGTGTCCTATTGAATGAATACTTTGCTCAAAATTAAAGTTTGTTTTTTGTGGTTTTTTGGTTTGGTTTTGTTTTATTTTGTTTTGGTTTGGCATCCTGATCAATTGGCCACCCTACGTTTATCCTGTTTGTTTTGAGACTGCATTTTGATGCAAGTAAGAACTCTTTAGAAGTTAGAACAACAAGAACAAAGCAAGTGAGTGTAAGGTTGAGAGTGAGGTTTAAACAGCATAAACCCCCATTTATACTGCCAACTACTTTCATCTCATTTTACAGAACAACACCAACTCCTTCTTCCTGGAGGAAAAATGAGATGCTACTCAGGAAAGTGTTATTTTCCACTGCCTGCATCCCACAGTTTTTCTATTGTCCATCAATCCCTTTGCACACACATTGTATTTCATCCCTCTTGTCTACCTAAGGCCCCTCCTTTTCCTCTAAACTATTGTTTTTACCTTCTATCTTTCATATATCTTCATCTCTTCCCTCTCAAATGGATCCTTTTAATCCTTAGTAACACCCAAAGTCATCCTTCAAGTTTAGAAGCTTTCCAGGACTGCACCTCTCTGAGTTCATCATATTTCCCTCAGATTCCCCCCAAAGCGATATTTTTCCTTAAAGAAGTTCAGCTTCATTTTGTCTATTTTGCCACCAGCCTCTCTAATCCTTTCCTTTCTAGTTCTCTACTCATCACACTACTAAAGTGCTTCTTGGTTCCCAGTATTGTCACCCATCTTAGGCCAGAGTGAATTGGCATTTTCGGTATTTACCTCATTGAACTATTAAGAATTATATTTAGAAGAAAATCAAGATGGAGCCGGAGAAAGCAGACCTAGATCCTGGTGGCCATAATTGGCGATAGGTAGATATGAATGTTTTAAGGGATTCTATAGGCCTTCCTTCTCATATAGAAGGGCAGTTTGTATCTCTGTCCATTGGATATAATTATTTTGCATAGAGGGTTTGTGGATTGAGTATTTAATATATAAACCTACATGAAAAGCTAAAAAAAATAAATATTTTTAGGAGTAATCATGGCTTTATTTCAGACACATTTCCAAAGGCTTCAGTTACAGAGTCTACATCATTCTGTGTTCTCTGTTGAGTTTGTTTCTCCAGACTTTTCCTTTTTAATCTAGCCTGCCACTGTACATGGTTGCTATTTAGCTAAACATCATCTCCTAGCTATTTTCTCAGTTTATTTATTTTTTCCTTCAAGTGATGATATCGATCTATATAATACTGAATTCCAGTATATACATTCACTGTAATCCTCTCATCTGAACTCTAGACTAAAACGTCCTTCTTACTATATTCACTAGTATAAAAGCTCTTTAAATATATAATGTTGTCCAATGAACTTGGGTTCTCACCTCAACCTCTGATTTTCCTCTGTGGTCTTTTCTCTCAGTAACTTGCCACCTTTTCCATTCTCTCTCCTTTTTAATTATTTTATTTATTTACATTCCAGTTATTGCTCCTCCTGGACCCCCCTTCCAAAGTTCCTCAGCCCAATCATCCTCCCCATGGCTTCTGAGATGATACTTTTCTCCCCATAGGCCTGCCCCTTCCCTGGGACCTCAAGTCTCTTGAGCATTAAGCTCTAATTCTAATTAATCCTATCCTTAATTCAACCATAGATGTCCCTGACTTCAATCCAATCCAATGGTTGGGTGTAAATATCTGTGTCTGTCTCAGTCAACTGCAGGTACCAAGGATATACAACCCATTTTATTAACTCACACATTGTCTCTTGGATTTTTCAACATAAACTACACAGACGCCCTCTCTCTCTCTCTCTCTCTCTCTCTCTCTCTCTCTCTCTCTCTCTCTCTCTCTCTCTCTCCTCTTTCTATTCATGCACTTTACTTGTTCACTCAAGCATTGTTACCTTAAAATACACTTGTGAAAAAAATTCTTGAGGCATACATGCCGAGTCATCATAGTCTTTTAAGACTCCAAATTTATATATATATATATATATGAATTTTCTTTACCCATTATCCAGTCCCTGGTATTCTAACATTTCAAAACAGAGTGTGTGGTTAAATATTTATTGAAGATTAAATGACTCCCCCATCTCTGTATATTTCAATCACTATGAAGTGGTATCCCTTATATGAAACAATATTTGCCACACAATAACCTCAAATATTCACTTATTTCTTCTATTCAGCTAGACAAGAAGTCATAAACAGCACTCAGTTTTAAGCTTCATCATCATCATCATCATCATCAACTTCATCATCATCATCATCATCATCATCACTATCATCATTTCCAAAGATCAAGTTAGAGTCAAGCTAATGAAGAGGTAGTCTCAGGTTCTTTTGCTCATATTTACTGTCAAGAGTGTAAGAGGTGCACCAAGCAGACTTAAAAGAAAAACCAAGGAGTTGCCATCTTATGGGACTACTCTAGAAAGTAAAAAAAAAAAAAAAAGAAAAGAAAGAAAGAAAGAAAGAAAGAAAGAAAGAAAAAGTACATGGAAGTTTTAACTTATTACTTTGATTTGTATACAGATATTCTTAGATTTGTGTTGTTCATGTGAAGTTCAAAGGACAGCAAATGGAGCTGGTTCTATCCTTCCATTCGATTGGTTGGACCCAGATTTTGACCTCCTGTCATCATGTTCTCCAGCAAGTGGCTTTACCTAATGCATCATACCCATAGCCCTGTAAAGTGTTTATAAAGTAAGACAGCTCTATATTGATGATGGGTAGATTTGCTATAAGTGGCATCAGACTGAAAGCAGGGGAAGTCTTTAACCACAGCACTAACCCCAGTACCCAGAGGTGTGTCTGGCATATAAATGATTCCATTAGTGGCTTGTTAGTGAATAAATGTTCCACCCTCTCATTTCCTTAACAGTAGAATTTCTTGAATATATTTTTTGAAGGACTAAACCCTTCTCTTTGAAGAGTCAGGCTGCCCTTAGAGGAATTAAAATCAAAGCTTCTAAAAAAAATAACATAGTCTCATATATGAAATGGATTCTAACATGAAAGTCATAGGGTATTCAAAATAAACCCTGGCAGATAATTCTAGGTCCTATGTCTTGATTTAATTGCTTTTACTTCTTGAAACTCAATTAAAGAATGTTGCCTTTCAGGAAGCCTTCCTTCCTGATTCCCATTGTTTATAACTCAACACTCCCCAGAGAACTCCCAAAAGAGTGTAGTACATTAGGAATATCTTTTATGATACTGTTCCCATTTTTTTACAATTTTATTTTCAAAAACAAAGATAAATATACAGATTTTAAGCATTTATGCATAAAAGTATGTGAATACATTTTTGTCAGTACTTGATTTTTTTAAAGGTTTGATAGAATTTATTAAAATCTTAGCAGTTACAAAGTGAATAAAGTACATGTAAAACAAGATGTAACCTGGAAATGGTTAAAAGTTTCTAGGTATGTAAAGATTAAACAATGGTTTTTCATTTTCTTTTTTTTTTTCTTTCTCTCTCTCTCTCTCTCTCTCTCTCTTTTTTTTTTTTTTTTTTTTTTTTTTTTTTTTTTTTTGGCCTTTGTTTTTCTCTTGAACTTCATATAGTCTGTGAGTTGTTTCTGGGGTGTTAAGAACTTGCTGAGGTTACTATCTAATTATCAGTGACTGCATATTATGTCTGTTCTTTTGTGACTGGGTTATCTTACTCAGGATGATATTCTCTAGAAGCATCCATTTTCTTAAGAATTTCAAAGTCATTGTTTCTGATAGCTGAGTAGTACTCCACTGTGTAAATGTACCACAATTTTTCTGTCCATTCATCTACTGAAGGACATTTGAGTTCTTTCCAGCTTCTGACTATTATAAATAGAACTGCTATGAACAATGTGGTGCGTATGTCTTTGTTGTATGTTGGAACTTCTCTGGGGTATATGTTCAGAAGTGGAATAAGTGGGTCTTCAGATAGTACTAGGTACACTTTTCTGAAAAATTTCCAGATTGATTTGCAGAGTAGTTGTACCAGTTTACAACCCCACCAACAGTGGAGAAGTGTTTATCTTTCTCCATATCCTCACGAGCATCTGCTGTCATCTAGGTTTTGGATCTTGGCCAATGTGACTGGTGTGAGGTGGAATCTCAGGGTTGTTTTGATTTGCATTTCCCTGATTGCCAATGATGTGGAGCACTTCCTTAGATGACTCTCAGCTATTCCATATTCCTCAATTGAGAATTTTGTTTAGCTCTGAACCCGTTGTTTTAATAGGGTTTTTTGATTCTCTGGTATCTAACTTCTTCAGTTCTTTGTATATCTTGAATATTAGGCCTCTATCAGATGTGGGGTTGGTAAGATCCTTTCCCAATCTGTTGGCTGCCGATTTTTTTTCTTGACAGTGTCATTGGCCTTACAAAAGCTTTGCAATTGCATTAAGTCATATTTGTCGATATTTTACATTAGAGCACGAGCCATTGGTGTTCTGTTCAGGAAATTTTCTCCTGTGCCTATGATTTTCCCTATTTTCTTTTCTAATAATTTGAGTGTACCTAGTTTAATGTGGAGATCTTTGATCCACTTGCACTTGAGCTTTGTACAAGGAGATAAGAAAGGGTCTATTTTCATTCTCCTGCATGTTGAGTGCAAGTTGGACCAACACAATTTGTTGAAGAGCTGTCCTTTTTCCATTGAATGTTTATAGTTCCTTTATAAAAAATCAAGTGACCATATATGTGAGGGCCCATTTCTGGATCTTCTATTCTATTCCATTGATCCACATGCCTATATCTGTACCAGTATCATGTAGTTTTTAGCACAATTGCCTTGTTATATAGCTTGAGTTCAGGGATGGTGATACCCACAGATGTTTCCTTGTTGAGGATGGATTTCCATATTCTGGGTCTTTTGTTATTCCAGATGAAATTGCACATTGCTCTTTCCAACTCTTTGAAGAATTCTGTTGGTATTTTGATGGGGATTGCATTGAATCTGTAGATTGCTTTTGGTAAGATGGCCATTTTTATAATGTTGATCCTTCCAATCCATGAGCATGGGAGATCTTTCCATTTTCTGAGATCTTTCTCAATTTCCTTCTTTAGATATTTGAAGTTCTTTTCATACAGGTCCTTCACTTGCTTAGTTAGAGTCACACAAAGGTATTTCTTATTATTTGTGACAATTGTAAAGGGTATCTTTTCCCTTATTACTTTCTTCTCTTTTCTTCCTTTCCAATTTGTATCGCTTTGATTTCCTTTCGCTGTCTAATTGCTCTGGCCACGACTTCCATTACTATGTTGAATAGGTAGGGGGAGAGTGGGCACCCTTGTCGAGTCCCTGATTTTAGTGGGATTGCTTCAAGTTTCCCACCGTTAAGTTTGATGTTGGCAGTTGGTTTGACTTATATTGCATTTATTATGTTTAGATAAGGGCCTTGGATTCCTGTTCTTTCCAAGACTTTTAACATGAAGGGGTATTTAATTTTGTCAAATGCTTTCTCTGAGTCTAGTGAGATGACCGTGTGTTTTTTTCTTTGAGTTTGTTTATATGGTGGATTATTTTGATGGATTTCTGTATATTAAACCATCTCTGCATCTCGGAGATGAAGCCTACTTGATCATGGTGAATGATGGTTTTGATGTGTTCTTGGATTCGGTTTGCAAGGATTTTGTTGAGTATTTTTGTATCAGTTTTCATAAGTGAGATTGGTCTGAAGTTCTCTTTCCTTGTGGGGTCTTTGTTTTGTTTAGGGATGAGGTTTATTGTGGCCTTGAAAAATGAGTGGGCTAGAGTTCTATCTGACTCTATTTGTGAAATAGTTTGGAGAGTGTTGGTGTTAGTTCATCAATAAATGTCTGATAGAATTCTGCACTGTACCCAACTGGACCTGGGCTTTTGTTGGTTGGAAGCTTTTGATGACTGCTTCTATATCTTTAGGTGTTATGGAATTATTTGGATTGTTTACCTGGTCCTGGTTTAACATTAGTATCTGGTATCTGTCTAGGAATTTATCTGTTTTCTCCAGCGTTATTGAGTATAGGCATTTGTAGTAGGATCTGATGGTTTCTTGAATTTCCTCAGTTTCAGTTGTTGTTAGTTCTCCACTTTCCTTTCTGATTTTGTTAATCTGGTACTCTCTCTTTGCCCTCTAGTTACTATGGCAAAGGGTTTATTAATCTTGTTAATTTTCTCAAAGAACCAGCTCTTGGTTTTGTTGATTCTTTGAATGGTTCTTTTTGTTTCTGTTTGGTCAATTTCTGCTCTGAGTTTGATTATTTCTTGCTGTCTGCTCCTCTAGGGTGTATCTGCTTTCTTTTGTTCTAGAGCTTTCAACTATGCTGTCAATTTGCTAGTGTATATTCTCTCTCCAGTTTCCTTTTGGAAGCACTCAGAGCTATGAATTTTCCTCTGAGTACATCCCATAGGTTTGGATATGTTGTGTTTTCATTTTCATTAAATTCTAGAAAATCCTTAATTTCGTTCCTTATTTTTCCTTTGAATATGCTTTCATTTAATAGAGCATTGTTTAGTTTCCATGTGTATATGGGCTTTTTGTTGTCTAGTGGTTATTAAAGACCAGCCTTAGGCCATGGTGATCTGATAGGATACATAGGAATATTTCAATATTCTTATATCAATTGAGGCGTGTTTCATGACCGATTATATGGTCCATTTTGGTGAAGGTGTAGGGAGGTGCTGGAAAAAAGCTGTATTCTTTTGTTTTAGCATGATATGATCTGTAGATGTCTATTAATTCCAATTGGTTCATAACTTCTGCTAGTTTCACTGTGTTCTTGTTCAGATTCTGTTTCCATGACCTGTCCACTGATGAGAGTAGAGTGTTGAGGTCTACCACTATTATTGTGTAGGATGCAATGTATTTTTTGGGCTTTAGTAGGGTTTCTTTTATGAATATGGTTGCCCATGTATTTGGTGCATACATGTTAAGGTTTAAGAGTTCCTCCTGACAAATTTTCCGTGTAATTAGTAAAATGTGTCCTTCCTTATCTTTTTTGATAACTTTTTGTTGAAAATCTACTTTATTTGATATTAGAATGGCCACTCAAGGCTGCTTCTTGGGTCGTTTGCTTGGAAGGTTTTTTCCCAAACTTTTACTCTGAGATAGTGTCTGTCTTTGTCTCTGAGTTGAGTTTCCTTTATGCAGCCATATACTGGATTCTGTTTATGTATTCAGTCTGATAGCCTATATTTTTTTATTGGGAAATTGAGTTCATTAAGGATAACAGATATTAAGGAATAGTGGTTGCTGTTTCCTGCTATTTTTGCTTTTAGAGTTAGAACTGTGCCAGTGTTTCTTTCTTCTTTTGGTTTTCTTGCTTAGGTATTTTCTTGTTTTTACTAGGATGAAGTTTCCCTCATTGTATTCAGTTCTCCATGTATAATTTGTTGTAGTGCTGGGTTTGTGATCAGATATTGTGTAAATTTATTTTTTTTCTTGGAATGTCTTGGTCTCTCCAGCTTTGGTGTTTGAGAGTTTTGCTGGGTATAGCAGCTTTGGGTGACACTTGTGTTTTCTTAGGGTCTGCATGATGTCTGTCCAGGATCTTCTAGCTTTCATAGTCTCTGTTGAGAAGTGTGGTGTGATCCTGCTTGGTTTGTTTTTATATTTTACATGACATTTTTCCCTTACTGCTTTTAGTATTCTTTCTTTGCTTTGGACACTTGGCATCTTGACTATTATGTGACAGGAGGAATTTCTTTTCTCGTCCACTCTGTTTTGGGTTTTGTAGGCCTCTTTTATGCTCATGGTCATCTCATTCTTAATGGTAGGAAAGTTTTCTTTGACGATTTTGTTGAAGATATTTACTGTGCCTCTTAGTTGACATTCTTTGCCCTCTTCTATTCCTATTATCCTTAGGCTTGGTCTTCTCATTGTGTCCTAGATTTTCTGGACATTTTGGGTTAGGAGCTTTTTGGCTGTTTTTTTTTTTTTTTTTTTATGTTTTCAATGTTGTCTTTGGTCCCCAAGATTTTGTCTTTCATCTCTTGTAGTCTATTACAGATGTTTGCATCTGTGGCTCCTGATTCCTTTTTTAGGTTTTCTACATCCAGTGTTGTTTCTTTTAGTGTTTTCTTTTTTAAATTCCTTCATCTCTTTGTTTCTGTTTTCCTCTAGTTCTTTGATTTCATTGAGTGTTTTTCCTGTTTCCTCTTTTAAAGCTTCTATTTCTTTATGTTTTTCTTCCCATTCTTGTTTAAGGATCCCTATCATCATCTTGAGGTATGATTTCGGACCTGAGTCTTCTTTTTCTGGAGTGTATGGCATTCTGCTGTTTACTGTGATAGGAGAGCCTGGTTTTTGTGTTGCCAGTTTGTCTTGGTTTTTCTTGGGTACGTTCTTTTGCTTTCCTCTTCCCAATTTGTTGTCTGTGAGTATATGTGGTCTTGTTGTCATTGATTGGTTCCCGTTTCTCCCATGTACCTGGCCTGTGTCTCTGGATCTCTGTTGTTCCTGGTGGCTAATGGCCTGAGCATTTGTTCTGCACACACTGGCCCTCTGGTTGGAAACAAAGTCTCTACGGAAGAGTTTCTGTTCCCCTGATCCAATCGGGGGGGGGGGTGCTTTCTGGGCACTCAGCCCAGACTTCTCTCTGTCCCTGCTACTTGCAGTGCAGTCTTACCAGGCCTGTGTCCCTGGATCTCAGTTGTTCCTGGTGGCAGATATCCTTAGCGCCTGTTCTGCATGCACAGGCCCTCCATGTGGAAACTGAGACCCTATGGCAGACTTCCTGCTCCACTGAACCAATGGGGGAGCGGTTTGGTTTCTGGGTGCTCAGCCCAGACCTCTCTGCACCCTGGCTACTCACAGTGCAGTCTCACCAGGCCTGTGTCCCTGGATCTCAGCTGTTACTGGTGGCCTCTGTTCCCGGCGGTCTCTGTTCCCATTTTTTAATTCACTAATATTCTCTCTAAACCTCTAACTTCATTTAGGAAAGTAACATTGTCTTATTCTTGTAATAATTCTTAATTCCTAATATAGTATCTGGCACCTAGTTGATACTAAATATGTTTCTGTCAAAGTGAACTGAATTCTAGAAGACTTTCATAGATGCTATCAATTTTATAACCTGATTCACTCATGCATTAGCTTTCAGCTAGCTTTTTCAACTAATCCCTGTTCAAACCTGGGAGGAATGATAACGTATCATTTCATAAAGACTTTCTAGACTGCTTTCAAGGTGCTGAATGTCATTTTGAAAGAATTCTAATCAATAATAGTTTAAATTAGATATCAGAGAATCCAATGCATACATAAGTCCTTGCAATATTTACTTAAAGCTAAACTCAACAGCTTTTTCATTCCTTTTCCTTCATTTAGCCTGACATTTTAGCTGATACTCTTGAACTGCCGAGTAGAGCTAGTGCATTTCTATTAGAGCCTCTTTTCCTCTGTGGCATTCTACCAACAGGTGTTCAGAATCTTCATTTATGTATTATTTTTCTTTGCTTGCTTTATCATTAAAAAAAAAAGTACTTTGACTGGCTCCATTTAAATAAAGGCTACCTTGAATTGCAAGTGTAACTCAAATACCGGGCTGAAATTTCTCAGCCTGTGAAGTTGCTTGCCATCAAGTCTAACAATATTAGTTCAATCCATAGAAGATGAAAGGAGAAAAACAACTATCCCAAGTGGTTCTCTGTTCTCTACACATATACTGTGGTCCACATGCACACACACACACCCACACATACACACACACACACACACACACACACACAGAAAGAGAGAGGGGGGGGGAGACTATCGGCATTTACATCTCAACATACAGAAATAAGACTTCTTTAAGGCATATTGTGTTTTCCTGACTGATGCAGATGTATTCATTTCATTATCTCCAGCCATTTTCCGTTTCCTAAATTTCTTGCCTCAACACATCTGACATTCTTCCAGGTTCTACTTAGGAACAACAACCTGACTATTCCTGCTCTGCAGCAGCCCCTGCTGGCAAGCTGGCAAGAGATACTATCTGATCTGCCTGGCCTTTCTCAGCTGGGTCTGTCACACCTGGAATTCATCCCCAGGGAGCCACGCCCCAGTCTAACCACAAGTGACCATAGTCTAGCCAGGAGTGACTTAACAGTCTGCAGATACTGGAGCAAGGTTGTCTGCCATCTGCAGGGTAGCAGTTGCACATTGTTACCAGGATGGAAGAAAACTGCCAGATAACTGCCAGATGAAAACAGAAGTTTAGCATGACTTTTTGTTTGTGTCTAAAATACACACACACACACACACACACACACAGACAGACAGACACTAAATGAAACTGTGTCTAAAATGAGAAAAGGAAATCAATGCAGAAAAACAGACCACCTGAAAATCTTCATTTGAAGCACACATCGTGACATGATGTCAAAGAGGCAGTCTTTTCAGGAAGAAGGCATATTAAATTATTCTTTCACTGACTGCTCTTCCAAGGACTGTTGATAAATGCTTAGGAGAGGAAAATCTTCCTCTCTGCTTGACCTTAAAAGCTGTCTTACCCCAGGCCTTAGATGTTCAATTATGAGCATAAAACATTTTTACATTGATCCCATAAAGTATTTTCTACCTGTTCCCTTTAGCTTTTGCTTATTATCTGCTCATGCATACAGATAATAAGAGGCCTGGGTACACCCACTGTTCCATATCTATATCTATAGACAGATGGATAGATAGATGGATGGATAGATAGATAGATAGATAGATAGATAGATAGATAGACAGATATATAGACAGATATATAGACAGATAGATAGACAGACAGTTAGATATGTGCGTATGTGTATATACATGATATATATGTATGTGATATGTATATATGGAAGTATAGATATATTCATTCTGAGCTGAACAATAAATACATTCACCATTCAGCATGTCAGAAGCTGAATGGAAGACACTCAGGTCACTGGAATTTGTTGGCCCACCACCCATGAAAACTCCTGGCAGTGGAAAAAAAAAATCAAGCAAGCAGGTTATGATAATAGAATATAACTGCTTTTCTCACATTATCATTATATGTAAGCCAATCTTCCTAAAGAGTGTGAAATGCATACATTTGTACCAAGTACACTATTACTCTAAAGCTAGGTTGGAAAAAAAACAATATTGGAGAACCAATCTACATGAACTCAGATTATGTAGTAGAGAAAACAGGATGTTGATTGGGAGAAACGAAGGATATAAGAACAATAGGAGACAGGAAACAGGACACAGAAGACTCTGACTTCAAGATTTGTAGTATGTGTCTATTTTAGTACAAGGAAATGTATCCTTAAGAGGAAGGGTGAATAAGCATTAAACAATGGAATAGGCGTTGTATTTTCATACACAATCTGGACAGGAATGGCATCCTTCAGTATTGTTACCTCAGAGTTCCTTCTACTTCACAGTTGATGAATGGTGTCATTTTACTTCATAGTAAATATGGAAAATCAAGTACGCTTTTTCTTAAGAGATTGTCAGGCAGATAGAGAGTCCTGTAGGTCAGCCTGTTTAAGGCTTCCTGCTTAGCTATATTACCTAACAAGCAAGCCAGAGTACCAGTGGCCATCAAGAATAATCAAATCTCCACAATGTCACTTTGTTTTCCCCATTTGAAAATAAAATTCACCTGAAGGGCCATACAATGTTGTAATTCAGACCAATAAAACTGACTGTCCTCTTACGCAAAGTGACCCAGCTGAGATTTGTAAAGAAGAAAAAAAAAAAGCCAAGGAAATCAAACACAAAACACTGTATGCTCCCTCAGTGAGCAAAATAAACTTCCAAGAACTGACAAGGGGTTTGACTTATGGCAAACCTTAGCTTGACATGTCAGAACACAATTGAGAAACTGTCAAGTCATTTGACCTTCCTATGTAACTCAATTTCATAGGCTCTTTAAGAAAAAAAAAAAAGAAGAAGAAGAAGAAAACGACCCCAAAATATCACTTCCATAAAACCATGCAGAAACATCACTCATGTATTATCATCTCAGCAAGAGGAAGGCTCTAGAAATTATTCACTGTTAATGAATTAATAATAGAAGTATTATATTTATATGCTTTGTGTGGTTAAAAAAATTAAGTAAGGTCTCATTATGCCAACGGATATGTGCTTCTTTGACAACCTCCTTGGCAGCGATTTTAAAAGTTGAATCTTGGGGGCAGGAAACAATGTCATGGGATCCCAGCTTATTAAATTTTGTAAATCATAAGGCTTGCCCGCAAATGCAGAGCACTGCAGCTGATTTAGTTGTTGGCCTAGAAACTCTGCTGTGGGGACCATTAAACAGGTCCAAAGTTTAGGTTGTACAGTAAATTATACTCCAAAGACACAGAGACTTCACATCCTGTTTCTCGCTATGTCTCAGAAGTCCTATGGGACAGGGTCAAGTTTTCACAGGGAGCCACAAGTGTCGCTTCTCTTGATGGAACTGAGTCCACTGGGGACTGCTGTCAGATTCTATGAGTTTTAATATAAAAAAAATGGAGAACTAAATTAAATTAGGCTTTTCCTCTATTTGAACAGTCTTCACAGCTGGAACGAATAGAACCAATATTCTTTTTAGGTGATTCTGGCTTGTACAGTTACTTTCAACAAGTTGTTATAACTAGAAGCAGCAAGGATGAGGTGCTTGGGAGTTTAAAAACAAATGTTTGTCATTTTTAATCTTTTCCCTTGGGAGGAATAATGAATTGTCTGTAGCTACTATGACTAAAATAAAACCAGTATAAGACCACAAATAAATGAGGCCAAAAAGAAAACAAAGTCACATTTATATAGAGAAATATACTTATTTTAATGAAGTAGCTCAAAGCATAATTAGACAAGTACAGTCTGCAGGGTAGACTAACAGACAATGGAGATCAAGAAGAAGCTGGTATCACAGCTGAAGGCCAATAGGCAAGACTCAGACTTGAGCTTTAGTGAGGCATTTAACTCACTGAAGGATCCCACTTGCATTCTGGGGGACAGAGATTAATTCAAGTACACAGGCATAAATCTAAGTTTTGCCCAGAAACATCCACAGAGAAATTACCTCCTATAGTATGTACCTCCTATAGAAACATGACGAAATTAATTACTCCTTGTAGTAATTCTTTCTAATGTTTTGTTTCGGTGAAATGTAAAGTGCCTACTGGTAGTTAAGAGCTTACAGTTGTTTAAAGTTAGAATAATTCTTGAATACATTTCCCTTAAAAGGTAAAGTTTTGAAAGTTTCAAATATTCAACCTACATCCAAACATTTCTTTAAAACTGGCTAAGAAATCATTTTAAACACATAAATAGAAATAGTTCAAATTCTGTACTATAGGTTTGCTTACTTATATTTTGAAAATTTCCTATTCTATAGCTGGTAAATGGTCGGAATATTTAACTGACTGAAACCAAATATCCAGATTGGCCCTGGGGTTATGTTTTTAAATCATCATAAGAAAAAAAAACATCTTATTCAAGATCACTGTGGATGGAGTGCTCATCATTACAGACATTTAATAAATTATGGTCCATGATCAGCACAATGCAGCCCATTCTGTGGACCTCATGAGCATGAAATCTTCACATAGTTTTCATGGCAAATTAGCCTCAACCAATTACTATTGGTAATTCAAATTTATGAACCCATTCTCAAGGCAAAAGAAAATTAAGGTCAACCATTTATTAAGCCCTCCCTACACCCATTAGAGACTCTTAGTACCCAGTACCCTCGTGGTTAAATAGAACTCAACGAATCTTTCTTAAATCATTTTCTTTAAATTCCCACTTGGAATTTTTTTATGTTAAAATACAAAACTCACGTCTGGTAGATGAGATTAAAATGTGGTTTGATATCAATAGAAGAAGGAAAGGGCAGAAATCAATACTGTGAGAACTAATAAAGACAAATGTTCTGTGATTCACTAGGGAAGAAATAATGGATGCAAAATTGAATATGATCCAGCAGTGTGACAGTGTCACCATAAGGCAAATGCTATATCGGATTGCCTTAACAGACAAATAATGTAAAACAAGAAGAGTTATTTTTCAACAACAGCACTTCTGTCTTCATTAGCCCAAACTCTGAGGCTACACTATCACAGGAACTGTGGACAAGCTCATGAGAAGAAATTTTTAAAGCACAAAGATAAATAAAGAAGTAAAAACTAATAGAAAAACAAAACTCTGTTAAGCAAAGAGTTCTTATCACGTCTTGCTCTCAGAGATAATGGAATCTGAGTATATGTCCAGTCCAAGAAAAGTCCACTAAAAAGGGACATAATCACTGCAGCATATGATGCATAGAAGGAGCAAGGCTTGAAAAGGAAGCTGGGAGGCCTCGTGAGATTGTGCCATGAGTGGCCAGGGCGAAGAGACTTGGTATCTGCCCAGAAAGCCAAAGTGTGAGGAACAAATCCTCAGGCCATTTGCCACCTGGAACATCGGAGATCCAAGGACACAGGCCTGGCGAAACTACACTGTGAGTAGCCGAGGTGCAGAGAGGGCTAGACCAAGCACGCAGAAGGCATGTCCTTCCGGTTGGTTCATAACTCTGCCATAGGGACTCCTTGGGATCTGCCCTGAAAGTCCTTGTATACAGACCACACACTCAAGCCCCTTGACACCTGGAACAGTGGAGATCCAAAGATGCAGGCCTGGTGAGACTGTGCCATGAAAGGCCAGGGCACAGAGAGGTCTAGGCAGAGCACATGAAACACGTGGCCCTCCAGTTCAGTGGAGCCAGAACTCTGGCAGAGGGATTCCGGATGCACCTGAAAAGTCTTGGCTCAAAATCTAAATACACAGGCCCAGAGTAAGGCACAAGCCCTTATCAGTGGGAGCCAGGGTTTGCCCAGGAAAGGCAGTGCTTGAAGTTCAACTCTGCAGACCCTCTTATACATAAAACAGAGAGGAATCTGACAAATAGGCTCAGGGGGAGAAAACTAGGAGTCTTCAGAGAGCAGAAAGTACTATGTTTTTGGGAAAAGGAAGATGAGATGCAAGGAAGCCATACTGAGAGGAAAACTCGTAGCTCCGAGTGCTTCCGAAAAGAACCTGGAGAGTGCATACAATAGTAACTTGACAGCACAGTTGAAAATTCTAAACAATAGGGTACAGATACACCCAAAAGGAGTAAACAGCAAAAAATAATCAAACTCAGAGCAGAAGTAGACCAAATAGAAAGAAAAAGAACCATTCAAAGAATCAACAAAAGCAAGAGCTGGTTATTTGAGAAAATTAACAAGATTGAAAAACTCTTACCCAGACTAACTAAAGGGCAAAGAGAGAGTATCTAAATTAACGAAATCAGATAGGAAAGTGGAGACATAACAACTGAAACAGGAAATTCAAAAAACCATCAGATCCTACTACAAAAGCCCATACTCATCAAAGCTGGAAATTCTGGAGGAAATGGATGAATTTCTAGACATATATCAGATACTAAAGTTAAACAAGAACCAGGTAAACCATCTACATAATCTCATAACACCTAAAGAAATAGAAGCAGTCATCAAATGTCTCCCAACCAAAAAAAGCCTAGGTCTAGATGGGTTCAGAGCAGAATTCTATCAGACATTTATTGAGGACCTAAAACCAATACTCTCCAAACTATTTCACAAAATAGAGTCAGATGGAACACTACATAATTCATTCGTTGAGTCCGCAATAACCCTCTTTCCTAAACCACACAAAGACCCTACAAGAAAAGAGAACTCCAGACCAATATCACTTATGAACATTGATGCAAAAAATACTCAACAAAATTTTAGCAAACCGAATCCAAGAACATATCATAAAGATCATTGATCATAATCAAGTAGGCATCATCCCTGGCATGCAGGGATGGTTTAATATACAGAAATCCATCAACATAATCCACCATATAAACAAACTCAAAGATAAACACCATATGGTCATCTCATGAGATGCTGAAAAAGCATTTGGCAAAATTCAATACCCCTTCATGTTAAAAGTCTTGGAAAGAACAGGAATCCAAGGCCCATACCTAAACATAATAAAAGCAATATACAACAAACCAATAGCAAACATCAAACTTAAAGGTGAGAAACTTGAAGCAATCCCACTAAAATCAGGAACTAGACAAGGCTACCCACTCTCCCCCTTCGTATTCAACAAAGTACTGAAAGTCCTGGCTGGAGCAATTAGAAAGCCAAAGGAAATCAAAGGGATACAAATTGGAAAGAAAGAAGAAAAACATCACTGTTTGCAGATGACATGATCGTGTACGTAAGTGACCCCAAAAATTCCACCAGAGAACTTCTACAGCTGATGAACAAGTTCACCAAACTGGCTGGATATAAAATTCACTTAAACAAATCAGTAGCCTTCCTCTACTCAGAAAACAAGCATGCAGAGAAAGAAATTAGGAAAAAGATACCCTTCACAATAGTCACTAAAACTATGAAATACCTTGTTGTGCCTCTAACTAAGCAGATAAAGGACCTTTTTGACAAAAACTTCAAAACTCTAAAGAAGTAAATCAAGGAAGATTTCAGAAAATAGAAAGATCTTCCATGCTCATGGATTGGAAGGATCAACATTGTAAAAATGGCCATCTTACCAAAGGCAATCTACAGATTCAATACAATCCCCATCAAAATTCCAACCCAATTCTTCATAGAGTTGGAAACAGGAATGTGCAATTTTATCTGCAGTAACAAAAAAACCTAGAATAATGAAATCCTCCCTCAACAACAAGAAAACATCTGCGGGAATCACTATTCCTGACCTAGCTATATTATAAGGCAATTGTGTTAAAAACTGCATGGTACTTGTACAGAGATAGGCACACGGATCAATGGAATAGAATAGAAGATTCAGAAATGAACCCTCACACATATGGTTACTTGATTTTTGACAAAGGAGCTGTAAACATTCAATGAAAAAAAGACAACCTATTCAACAAATGGTGTTGGTCCAACTGGCACTCAGCATGCAGAAGAATAAAAATAGACCATTTCTTATCTCCTTGTACAAAGCTCACGTTCAAATGGATCAAAGATCTCCAAATTAAACCAGGTAAACTGCAATTATTATAAGAGAAAGTAGGGAAAACCTTAGAACACATACGCCCAGAGGAATATTTCCTGAACAGACCAGTAATGGCTTGTGTTCTAAAATCAGAGATTGAGAAATGGAACTTAAAATGATTGCAATGTTTATATAAGGCTAAGGACACTGTCAAGAAAACAAAATGGCAGCCAACAGACTGGGAAATGTGATAGAGGCCTAATATCCCAGGTATACAAAGAACTTTACAAGTTAGACACCAGAGAATCAAACACTCCTATTAAAAAATGGGGTACAGAGCTAAAAAATAAGTTCTCAGTTGAGGAATATCCAATGGCTGAGAAGCATCTAAGGGAGTGCTCCACATCCTTAGTTATCAGGGAAATGCAAATCAAAACAACACTGAGATTCCACCTCACACCAGTCAGATTGGCCAAGATCCAAAACTCAGATGACAATAAATGCTGCTGAGGATGTGGAGAAAGAGGAATACTTCTCCACTGTTGATGGGGTTGTAAACTGGTACAACCAACTTTGGAAATCAGTCTGGAAGTTTCTCAGATAATTGGACATAGTACTACCAGAAGACCCAGTTATTCTACTTCTGGACATATACCCCAGAGAAGCGCCAACATACAACAAAGACACATGCACCACAGTGTTAATAGCAGCCCTATTTATAATAGCCAGAAGCTGTTAAGGACCCAGATGTCCTTCAGTAGATGAATGGATACAAAAATTGTGCTATATTTACACTATGGAATACTACTCAGCTATCAGAAACAATGACTTTATGAAATTCTTAAGAAAATGGATGCATCTAGAGAATATCATCCTGAGTGAGGTAACCCAGTCACAGAAGAACAGACATAATATGTAGTCACTGATAATTGGATACTAACACCAGAAAGTTCTAAACACCCAGAAACAACTCACAGGCTATATGAAGCTCTAGAAAAACAAAGGTCAAAAAAAAAAAAAAAAAAAAAAAAAAAGAAAGAAAGAAAAAGAAAAAAAGAAAGCCTTATTTTTTCTTAGGAAAAAAATAAATGTATAGCACCCTCTCAGAGTGTAGTATGCCTGGACCTTAAATCATTAATAATCCAAGAGTTAAGATTATAGCCTTGTGGCAATTTTTGGTATTCACAGATCATTACAGTTAATCTATACTCAACAAAAAATCTGTTTCCATGTTATGTTCTATCCTACATGTACTTCAAACTTATGGAAACTTGTGGGATTTCAATGAATGCTATCACACTTCTAAAAGAATTAAGTACTGACAAAAATATTCATATAATGTTATGCCAAAATGCCTTTAAAAATCCATATATGTATCCATCTCTTTTTTAAAATAAAGTGGTAAGAAAAAAAAAGAAAAGAAAGCTGGGATGCAGCCCATCTTGACAATGAATAATAGAGATTGCAAAATAAAAATGCATTCCATTTTTCAGTCAATGAATAACATTAAACATAAAGAAAAATATCTCACAGCCAGGAAAATTTTCAGTTGAGTCTCTGGGTTCTTGCTCTTGGATATATTCAAAATAATAAAGATAGTCAACACTTTCAAAGGTGTTTTAGATTAATGAGTATCTGATGGGGGACGTCTTTGAAAGTTTGTCAATAGTTCTTGGTCCATGTGACATTCTCTATGGTCAGATTAACTGAGATAGCATAACTGAAAACAAGATCTGAACACAGGGACCCCAATGAAGGAGTGAAAGAAAGAGCTGAAGAAGCTAAAAGGGTCAACCCCATGGGAAAAACAACATTATCAAATAACTAAACTTACCACAACTTCCAGAGAGATTAAAACATCAACCAATGAGTTCACATGGAGAGGCCCATAGCTCCAGGTGCATATGCAGCAGAGGACAGCATTTTCCAGCATCACTGGGAAAAGAGGTCAAAGAAGGCTCCTTTTCCCAGTGTAGGGGAATGCCAATGTGCTGAGGTGGAGAGGGTGGTTGGGAGAGGGAGCATCTTCATGGAGGAGATGGAAGTGGGGGGGGGATGGGATTGGGGGCAGGGATACATCTAAAATGTAAATACAGATAATATCCAATAAAAAAATAAAAGAAAGCAATATCTGAGGAAAAGCAGTCCAAAGTTAGAAAGCACATGGTCCACTCATCCCCCACACTTTTATAAGGAACTCTTTAGACTGAAATGATTGATAGTGGACAACTCTGATTACTTTTGTTTAGAACCTAGCCTGTACTAAGCCATGTCCTACTTTTTTGTAATTAAAACTCAATTTAGTACTTCATCAGTTTTGAGAGATCTGTCCTACCATCCTATTACCTGTTTTGCATTTCTAAATAGGAGGATCCAGTTATTTTTAACCCATAAGTTTAGAGAATCCAGATAAAGATCCAAATTCCTGTATGCTATCTATTGCATCCCAGGAAGCTACACTGTCTGTTAGTCACTGGTGAGCATATGACAAAGCATGAAAGGGGTTCGTGTACCCAGCTGCAATGGCACTTTATGTGCCAGTAAATAATGGCAGTCATTGACCATAGGGGGAAACACTATGTAGCATAAGAAGATGATTGGAATATATATTTAACAAATATGTGCATGTGTATGCGTATGTATATGCCAAGAAATATTACCTCTTCAGACTTTCTAAATTCTAAGTAATTTAGATTTTTGCATATGTGTGATAATTTTAGAAAACTTTTTCTGACTGTAGGATATTAAATTGAGTCCTACAAACTCTGAAAGTTTGTGATTTATATAAATCTTAGCACTACTTTGGAAACATCACACTAGGGGGCTTCAAAGTGAGTATGCAATTTCTCTCTAATATAGATTAATTTAATATTAATTTCTGACTAATGTAGATTAATGTCATTAATCGGGGCAGCTAACTAAAAAAATCATATTTCCCAAGTCTCTTATCTCTTGTGTCTCACGGAAAGGGCAGACAATTGGAAACGGGAATTGAAAAGCAATCCAGAACATAGCCACAATTATGACAATTACCTAAATTGTCTCACTTATGGTATAAACGTAAGTGATTCAGAACCTTATTCAAAGATGCATTCATGACATAAGAATATCTAGCTGCAAAACACACTTTGCATTCATACTGCCTCATAAAAATTTAATGATTTAACTAAGTTCCCCTGGCACTCGGAGCTTCCAGATATTTTCTTGTGCCTTGCGCTTGCCCTCTTACACATCTTTTTCTCTATTATAGGAACTAGAATCATTGAAATCATGCTTCATTTATTTCATAATAATAGGACCAAATGACAAAAGTGTGATCTTAGAAGACTGGAAGGGCTCTCTCTCCATCACTGCTGTACATGGCCAACAATAGTAGCACTAGGGGCATTTCCCCAGTTTCTCTGGTACTTCATTCTCCACCGTCTAAACCTTGGAGATCGATTTTTTCATAATGGCTCATTTATCTGTCTCTAATAGATAAAATTTCACAAATAACTAGTTATACTCACTTTTCTTGGGGGATTTTTTTTTTTTCAAAACTCCTGTATGACAGATAAAACTTTTCTCCGATGCAACTCAAAGCTTTTGCATGGAATACTAGCAAGTGGATGGATTTATCATTAGAGTCAGAAAATATGGCAATTTCTCTGAATACTCAATTCCAAGGATTCCCAAAGCTAAAACTAAGCAAAACTAATTACGTTATTTACATTTAAAGCTTGCTTTCTGTTGTTCTTCATGGTATGTCCAGGGTTGACAAAACATTGTCAAAATCTAGGCACATATCGATTATTAGATCTGATATTAATTATGATATGAATTAGTCAATTTGATCCTGTGTCCTTTCTATGTATTTACTCTAATAATTTTATTACTGCAATATGACTGTGAAAGCTAGAGACTAAATCAAGTTATGATGCTGTGAATAGCAGATATCCAGTGAATTGTGTCTTAAGATTATATATAAGAGACAGAGCTGGCAGGACTCACCATCTGCCCACAGGCTACTGAGCACCTAGAAGAGCCTCAGGAGCCTCTTCCTTCCGAGCCCGTGGGTGAATTTGCACTTCCTCTCCAATGAGTATCAAGGGAGAGATCACCAGGAACTCTCAGGCTCGGGTAGAGCAGTGCTGACTGGGAACAACAGACAGGGCCAGGCCACCATCATGAGGACTCACTTTCTCCCCAAAGGCTGCAGAGCACCCAGAGGAACCACAGGAATGCTCTATGCTCTGAGCCCACATGTGTGTCCCCACTTCCTTCCCAGTGACTATCAGCAGAAAGACTGCCCAGAACTCTTGGGGCACAGGTAACAGAGTGCTGACAGGGAACAGACTGTTTCAGACCAGAGACAGTTACAAGACACCTACGTCTGGAACTCACAGCCTACGCAAAGAGAGATGAACACCCAGGAGCAATCTCCCTCTTGAGCAACCCTGGCCTACAGAATCACTGGAGATACAAGCTCCAGTCAGAGATAACAAGATCACCTAGCATCACAAACAACAAGAGGCAAGAGGAAAGTACAAGAAACTGAGCAATGAAAACCAAGACAACCTGGCAACATCAGAATCCAGTTCTTCCACCACAGCAAGTAGTGGATATCCCAATACATCAAAAAAGATATGGACTTAAAATTATACTTAATGTTGATGATGATGATGTTGATGATGATAATGATGATGATGATGGCGGTCCTCAAATAGCACATGAATCACTCGAAGAATTACAAGAGAACACAGGTAAACAAGGAAAATCACTTAAAGAAGAAACAGATAAATAACTTAAAGAGGTACAGGAAAACACAACCAAAAAGGTAAAGGAATTGAAAACAAAAATACAAACAATAAAGAAATCACAAAGGGAGGTTTTCTATCACTCTAGAGATAGAAACCCAAGGCAAGAGATCAAGAGACATACATGCAAGTATCACCAACAGAAAACAAGAGATAGAAGAAAGAATTTCAGAGGCAGAAAATAACAGAAAACATTGACACACCAGTCAGAGAAAATGCAAAAAACAAAAAGCTCCTGACCCAAAAATTCCAGAAAATCCAGGGCACAATGAAAAGAACAAACCTCACGATAATAGGTGTACAAGAGACGGATGACTCCCAACTAAAAGGTCTACTAAATGTCTTCAAGAAAATCATAAAAGAAAATTTCTCTAACCTAAAAAAAGAAAAGACCAAAAAAAAAAAAAGTCTACAGATCTTCAAACAGATTAAACAGTAAAAGAAACTTCTTCAGACATATAATAGTCAAAACATCAAATGTTCAAAACATATTAAAAATACTAAAAGCAGTTGGGTAAAAGTACAAGTAACAACATATAAAGGCAGACTGATCAGAATTACACCCGACTTCTCAACAGAGACTATGAAAACTAGAAGAACCTGGACAGACATCATACAGAACCAAAGAGAGCACAAATGTCAGCTCAAGCTGCTATACCCAGCAAAATTCTCAATCACCATAGATGGAGAGACTAAGATATTCCAGGACAAAAAAAAGGTACACAATATCTGTCCACAAACTCAGCCCTACAAAGGGTAATAGATAAAAAACTCAAACACAAGGAGAGAAACTCTACCATAGAATAAACAAGAAAATATTTCTTTTGCAATAACCACCCCCAAAAAAGGGCAGAAATATAATTCTGCCTATAACAAAAAAAATTACAGGAAACAACAATAATTATTTCTTAATATCTCTTAACATCAATGGACTCAATTCTCCAATAAAAAGTAAATAAACGCTATCAAACTGGATACATAACAAGATCTACCTTTTTACTGCATACGGGAAACTCATCTCAGAGGAAAAAGTCAGACACTACCTCAGAGTAAAGGTGCAGGAAAACATAACAAGCAAATAGTCCCAAGAAACAAGCTGAAATAGTCATTCTAATATTGAATACAATAGATTTTCAACCAAAAGTTATCAAAAAGGATAAGGAAGGACACTTTTTACTCATCACAGGAAAAAACTTTCAGAATGAAGTCTCAATACTGAACATCTATGCTCCAAATACAATGGTACCCAAATTCATAAAAGAAACCTTACTAAAGCATATACTTCATCACACACAATAAGAGTAGGAGCCTTCAAGGCCCCACTTGTATCAATGAACAGATCATGAAAGTAGAAATTGAACAGAGACATAGAGAAACTAACAGAAGTTATGAACCAAATAGACTTAACAGACATCTATAGAAAATTTTAACCTAAAACAACAGAATATAACTATTTCTCAGCAGTACCTTCTACAAAACTGACAATATAGTCAGTCACTAAACAAACTTCAACAGATATAAGAAGATTAAAATACTCCCATGCAACCAATCAGACCACCATGGATTTCAATAACAACAAAAACAACAAAAAGCCAACATACACATTAAAGGTGAACAATGCTCTACTCAATGATTACTTGGTCAAGGAAGAAATAAAGAAATTGAAGATTTTATAGAATTTATCTAAAATGAAGGCACAGCATACCCAAATTTATGGGATGCAGTGAAAGCAGTACTAAGAGGAATACTCATAACTCTGAGTGCCTCCAAAAAGAAACTTGAGAGAGCACACTATAACACCTTGACAGCACACCTGAAAGTTCTAGGACAAAAAAAAAGCAGATACACCCAAGAGGAATAAAAGGCAGCAAATAATCAAACTCAAAGCTAAAATTAACCAAGTAGAAACAAAAAGAACTATACAAAGAATCAACAAAATCAGAAGCCGGTTCAAATCAACAAGATTGATAAACCTTTAGCCAGACTGACTAGATCCTACTACAAAAGCCTATACTCAATAAAACTCTAAAATCTAGAGGAAATGGGAAATTTACTAGAGAGATGCCAGGTACTACAGTTATATCAGGATGAGAAAAACCATCTAAATAGTCCCATAACCTTAAAGAAATAGAAGCAGTCATCAAAAGCCTCTCAACCAAATAAAAGCCCAGGACCAGATGGGTTCAGTGCAGAATTCTATCAGACCTTCACAAAAGACCTAGTACCAATACTTTCCAAACTATTCCACAAAATAGAGTCAGAAGGGACACTACCAAACTAAATTTTCAAAGCCATAATTATGTTAATACCTACTACACAAAGACTGAACAAAGAAAGAAAACATCAGACCAATTTCCCTCACGAACATTGATGTAAAAATACTCAATAAAATTCTTGTAAATCCAAGAATATCTCAAAACTGTAATTTCCAGTTATCAAGTAGGTTTCATTCCAGGGATGCAGGGATGGTTCAATATACAGAAATCCATCAATGTCATTCACTATGTAAACAAACTCAAAGAAAAAAGCTACATGATTATCTCATTAGATAATGAGAAAGCATTTGATGAAATTCAACATCCCTCCATGTTACAAGTCTTAGATATATGGATATGAAATTCAAAACCCATACCTAAACATAATAAAAGCAATATACAGCAAATTAGTAGACAATATCAAACTAAAAAGAGCAATTAGATTGCCAAAGGAAGTAAAAGAGATACAAATCAGAAATGAAGAAGTCAAAATATTATTATGTGCAGATGATATGATAGGATACTTAAGTGACCCCAAAAATTTCCCCAGGGAACTCCTACATCTGATAAAGAAATTCAACACAGTGGCTGGATACAAAATTAACTCAAACAAATCAGTAGCCTTCCTCAACTCAAAGGATAAACATGCTGAGAAAAAAATTAGGGAAAGGACACCTTTCACAATAGTCACAAACAATGTAAAATACCTTGGTGTGATCCTAACCAAGCAAGTGAAAGATCTGTATGACAGAGACTTCAAGTATCTGGGAGAAAAAGAAAGAAAGAAATTGAAGAAGAGCTCAGAAGATGAATAGATCTCTCATGCTCATGAATTAAAAGGATCAACACAGTAAAAATGGCCATCTTGCCAAAAGCAATGTACAGATTCAATGAAATCCCCATCAAAATTCCAATTCAATTCTTCATAGAGTTAGAAAGAGCAATTTGCAAACTCATCTGGAATAAGAAAAAAGCTAAGATAGCGAAAACTATTCTCAACAATAAAAGAACATCCAGGGGGGAAATCACCATCCCTAACCTCAAGCTGTATAGCAGATCAATTCTGATTAAAAAACAAAAAAACAAAAAAACAAAAAACAAAACATGGTATTGGTACAGAGACAGGCAGGTAGATCAATGGAACAGAACTGAAGACTCAGAACTGAACCCACACAAAGAAGCTCAAAACATTCAATGGAAAAAAGACAGCTTCTTCAAAAAATGCGGTTAGTTCAACTGGCAGTCAGCATGCAGAAGAATGCAAATCGATTTATGTTTATACCCTTATTCAAAGCTCAAGCAAGTGGATCAAAGACCTCCACATAAAACCAGGTACACCGAAACTAATAGAACAGAAAGTGGGGAAAAGCTTAGAACACATAGGCACAAGAAAAAATTTCCTAAACAAAACACCAATGGCTTATGCTCTAAGAACAAGAATGGACAAATTGGTCCTCATGAAATTGCAAAGTTGCTGCAAGGCTAAGGACTGTCAAGAGGACAAAACAGCAAGCAACAGATTGGGAAAGGATCTTTACACTACTACATCTGAGAGAAGGCTAATATCTAATATACAAAAAGAACTCAAGAAGTTAGACTCCAGAGAATCAAATAATCCTATGTAAAAATGAGGTACGGAGCTAAACAAACAATTCTCAACTGAGAAATAACAAATGGCTGAGAAGCACTTAAAGAAATGCCCAACATCCCTAGTCATCAGGGAAATACAAATCAAAACAGCCCTGAGATTCCACCTCACACCAGTCAGAACGGCTAAGATCAAAAACTCAGGTGACAGCATATGCTGGCAAGGATGTGGAGAAAGAGGAACACTCCTCCATTGTTGGTGAGATTGCCACCTAGTACAAACACTCCGGAAATCATTCTGAGTGTACCTCAGAAAGTTGGACATAATACTTCCTGAGGACCCAGCTATTCCACTCCTGGGCATATATCCAAAAGAAGCTTCAACATCTAACAAAGACACATGTTCCACTATATCCATAGCAGCCTTATTTATAATAGCCAAAAGCTAAAAAGAACCCAGGTTCCTTCAACAGAGGTATTAATACAGAAATCGTGGTACATATACACAATGGAGTACTATTCAACTATTAGAAATGACTTAATGAAATTCCTAGGCAAATGAATGGAACTAGAAGATATCATCCCAAATGAAGTAACCCAGTCACAAAAGAACACACATGGTATGCACTCACTGATAAGCAGATACTAGCTGCAAAAAGGTCTGAATTCCCAAGAAACAATTCACAGATCTCAGGAAGCTCAAAATGAAGGGAGGTCAGAATGTCTTTCTTAGAAGGGAGAACAAAACATTCATGCAAGGAAATACAGGAACAAATAGAGGAGCAGAAATTAAAAAAATATCATCCAGAGACTGCCTCACCAGGGGATCCACCCCATATGTAGCCACCAAACCCAAGCTGATGCCAAGAAGTACTTACTAGCAGGAGCCAGATATGTAATTCCTCGCAGAGGTTCTGCCAGAGTCACAGATACAGTTGAGGATGCTTGCAGATAACCATAAGACTGAACATGGTGACCCCAATGAAAGAGCAAGAGAAAGGACTGAAGGAGCTGAAAGGGTCTGCAACCCCCTGGGAGGAACATTATCAACAATCCAAATCCTCCAGAAGTCCCAGGGACTAAAATACCAAACAATAAGCACTCGAAGAGACCCATGGCTCCAGGTGCATATGCAGCAGAGGATTGTCTGGCATCAATGGAGGGAAAGGTATTTGGTCCAGTAAAGGGTTGTTTTCCCAGTGTAGGGGAATGCCAAGGCACAGAGGTGGAGAGGGTGGTTGGGAGAGGGAGCACCTTCATGGATCAAATAGAGGGGGAGGCGGCTTGGGAGACTGGGAAAAGTGAATAACATTTGAAATGTAAATACAGAGTATATCCAATAAAAATTTTAATTAAAAAAATTATGTACATAGACTGGGGATATAGTTCAGGCAGGAAACAAATACTTATATTACTGATATGGTGAGCTAAGTTTGATCCAAAAGTACTCAAAAAGAATCCTCAGGCATGGTTATACACAATTGTAATGTCAGTGTCAAAGAGGCAGAAACAGACAAATCCGTGGAGCTTGCTTGCTAGCCAGTCTAGCATACATGGCTCCCTCCAGGCCTGTGAAAAACCCTATTCCAAAAATGAAAGTGGGAAGTTTCTAAAGAATAATACTTTGCTATGGTGCCTGGACTTCTCTCATAGCATGCACAAACATGTACAAAATACCCAACTACGCATGTGAAAACAAATGTGTACTGAGAATTATATGCACATTTAATGCAGTGTACAGTTAAAGTTGGAAAGAAAAGAAAATACCAAAATAAAGCAGTAATTCTTGTGCAGAAAAAAAAAATGTAAGTCTGTGTTGCAATGAATTCTGCAATGTTTCTATGCCTACAGGGCTCTTCTATGCCTCTAAGACATCTGCAGAGGTAGTGCATGTGGATGAAGAAAGAGTTCAGAGCATCAGTTTCCATCCTAGATTCTCGGTTTTTATTTATGTGGGGCTTTGTGTTTCCAAACAAGGCCTTGTTTAAGGGCTAGGATGATAGATGGCTAAGTGGTTAGGGTGAAATGATCGGAGAGTTTGTATCCTCAGAACCATGTTAATGCTACATGAGTGTTATTGTTTATTTTAATTTGATTAATGTAGGCATTGTCTAGCTCCGGTGGCCTGTGGGCCTGTCTGTGGGTTTGTGTTGACTATGTCATTGATGATAGAAGACAGTATAGTATGGGTGGCACCATGCCCTTGGTTTTGGTTCCTAGACTATGGAAAAGAGAAGGTGAATTGAGCAGTAAGTATATATGCAATTATGTTCTCAAATCAATCGCTCAATCTCTCTATCTCTCTCTCCCTCCCCATAGGTGTGTGTGTGTGTGTGTGTGTGTGTGTGTGTGTGTGTGTGCACATACATGTTTGTATATGTGAAGATGCTTCCCTGTATTATTCACCAAATAATTTCTTTAGAGGCAGGTTCATTCAAACACAGGACTCACCAATAAGGCTGATTTTATTGGCCAGCTTGCACTGGGAATTTCCAGTTTTTTGTACTTCAGGGCTGAAATTACAGGTCAGCCCCCATGCCACTGTCTGAATTTAGCTTTTGTTGCTATGATTACACTCATTTGATAAAAGGCAACTTAGGGGTAAAGAGGCTTCTTTGAGATCTCAGTTGCAGGTTACAGTCTATCTTTAGAAGAAAGTCAAGGCAAGTACATGAAGCATCCAGTCTTATTCACATGTCTCAGTGGATAAGAGTGCTAGTTTCACAGAGGAACGAAGTTGAATTTCAAACACTATATTGACTGTTTCAGAACTCCCTGTAACTGAGACTCTAACAGGAAGTTTAACTATCTTCCGGCCTCTAGGGGCCCCCACCTACATATGTACAATGTACATGTGCACATTTAAAAGAAGAAAAGAAGAAAGGAAAATTTTAACTGACTTAAATATGTGTGTTTATCAAACCCCTAAGAGGTTAATTTTATTTCTTGTTTTTATGAAATCAATCACATTCCCTTTTCCTTAGAAACAGAAGCTTTATGCACTATATTCTCAATGCATAATACAAATTCTTTGATTTTTTCCCCTTTTTCATAATTATTCAGTCAATGGGCTTTATTCCACTGAATCTAATTATTCTTCATTACTTAAATGCCAATTTTCCTTTTTTATTTCAATTATATTCATCTAAGACATTCATTTCTTATTATTTATATCAGCAGTTCCCTTGTCCCATTACCCATCTTACATTGCATGAACAGTGAATACAGGAATCCAATAAAGCATTCAAATAAGGATACAAACACTTCCATTGACACAAACCTGTCATCATATCGAAGTTGAAATAGAGGACTCCTGCAAATGCCACCAGCAGGAATCGACTACAGCTTGCCAGCCACAGCAAAAATAAATAAACAAACAAACAAATCTAGAAGCGCACGGAGAATGTTTGAGGACAGAAAAAATGAATCTCAGATGGGTTGGGACAACAGGCAGTAACTATTCCAGTGACAAGAAACATGAAAGGTCTAACCTGTGACCAGAGCCACCTTCCCTTCTGTGTTTCTGAAGAAAGTGTCCCACATGTCAAACTGCCTGTGAACACACAGGGCTCAAGTTGAGATGTCCTAGGGTTAGGTGCCAGTGCTTTCTCTATGAGAAGGCAGGAACACGGAGTAAACCAATGAGGTGTTGGGAGATGGGAGGCTTCCCCATGTGCAACTAAGGGTCTCATAATCTTGACAAGGCATTCATAGATGTTTAATACATACTTGAGTCAAACTACATTAATCTTTGGGGGAAGAAAAAGAAGGAGGAAAAGAGGGATGGAATGATAGAGAGGAAGAAGAAAGAAGAAAGGAGAGGGCAGGATCTCAAAGTAACTATGGTAAATTTTAATGAAGAATATAAGCTAGGTGTCACTTTTTATTTCAATACAATAAGGGATGAATGTCTGGTCATCAGCTTTTGTGGTGACTTTCATATTGACTTTAAAAGCAATTTTTAAAGGATCATTTCAGAAATGATCGTCCACAGTGACCTTGATGTGGGTATAATATAGAGTTTCCCTACGGGGCATGTTCAAGAGGACATTTGAGTCCTTGTGTCCTGATATGTAGGCTTCTTAAAACCTCATTTATGAGTATATATTTTACATTTTTCCTCAAATTAATTGGTTCATAACTGCAGTATAAGGCGATAGAAATGCCAAGGGAAAGGCAGGAGGGATATCAACTTAAGCACAAGAAGTTTAATAATAGTTAAAGATCAAGAATAATTTGAAGAACTGATAGGGGTTTCAAACACATTTTCAAAGCCAGCTATGAGCTACAGTAACAGTTGCCATATATCTGACACTGGAGATAACTAGGAATATGCATTATGCATTAAATCATCCACCATACTGGTAATGACAGGCTGCATACAAAATTGCTCCAATTTTACAGGTTAGAAAGTTGAGGGTCAGGAAGATTGAACTGCCAAATGTTCAATAAAGCAAATCCATGATGTGAACCGCAGTCCAGTGAATGCCACCCATGGCCAAAAGCAGCAGAAGAAAATGAAGCCACGCATTCCTTCAAAGACATTTATCCTGTGTTTCTGTGTTCAAAGTACTCACATCTGAAGAGATCCATGGATGCTCTACATGATGCTAATCTCAAAAAGGAATAAACAATTAAAGTATCTTTGATTTAAAATGTATGCTCTTAGCTAATGTGAAAACGACTTAAGTATTATCAGAAGAGAAACTTAAAATGTGTTCTATAAAAACAACAGAATATTTAGAGCCTTAAAGCAGGAGGAGGGGTCTCATCATTTGAGACAACATGGCCAGAGCAGAAGGACATTATACTCAGTGAAACAAGTCAGGCCTTAAACCACAAGCTACCTTGGCCTCACTTGCATATAAGAGCCAACAAATGGTTGAAGTAGAGAAGCTGAGAATGGTTATGAGAAACACTGATCCTCTCTTCATAATAAAAGTTCTGAAAACTTGGTAGCAAAAACAAGACAGGTTTATGTCCAGTTCTGCAGAGGGTGGGCATCAGCTTAGACTAGAGCAGAAAACAGTAGCATTATATATCTAATAACCTGATCCTGCTCCCTGAACTCCTGATTGTCTGAGTTCTTCTGGGAGGTAGATCCTTCCCACTTGACTTTTGGAACAAGTGCGATTAGTGAAGAAATACATTTCAACCTGAAGATATACTAAACAGTGTCTAGGCCAGCAGGTTTCAGCTGCCATCTGGGGAACCAGGGCTCAGTGCTAGATTCTACATGTAAATAATTCACTCGTGAACTCTAGATGTACTTCATACTGAAGATAGATCACAACCACTTGTTTTATGCAGTGGTTTCTGGGATGAGCAGAGGGGAAAGTCAAGAATTTTAGAAATATCCTGTGCAGCATGATAAATTAATTAGTATTAGTAGCATGGATGCTTCAATTAATATTTAAATCTAGAAGCTGAAGAGATGGGAAAGACTCTTTCCGGATATTGGAGAGGACGTGGGTTCATTTCTTTGTGCCCAGCATGGCAGCTGACAACTGCAACTCAATGTCTAGGAGATCTAACATCTGCTTTCGGCTTCATCAGGCAATAGGCATATATGTGTTTATTTAAGCACATGGAGACACTCACACACAAAATACAAATAAGTCCGTGATAAGTCAAATAAAATGCAATCATGTGTCCATAACGAATAGCAACTTTAAAAAATTAAAAAATGTGCCCAAAGCATTACCAAGTAGACTGACTAGTAATGAGAATTTCTCTATTAATCAATGCACCTATGTGACATTACTTTCTAACTTATAAAAGAAAAAGCATGTTTTCTTCAATGACCAAAGACTAGGTCTGCAGACATCCTTATGAATGGCTTGATTTCTGAGCCTACCTGAATGAGAAACTAATGAGAGTGAGCTTATAGGACCTAAAGAGAAGTTTGTGTAATGAATGACCTCTCTATAATAAGAGTTTCCAGACAGCAACATAGAAAAATAGAAATCCAAACTCAGAGCATAGCAGACGCTAGGATATGAGGTAATTTGGGCTTCCCTTTTGAGCATCTTATGAACAGAGGTGGAAGTTATTCAGTAGCATTTATTGCAAGGTCTAGTTCAGTGCCTTCCATGGGTGGGCAGTCAAAAAATCTTATTTGGAGATAATATTTATGCAATGGTAATCAGTCTCCTTCAGTGTAGCAATTTTGGGGGAGAATATTGTTTGTGCTGAGGTTAAGCTTTGTGAGGTAAAATAATAAAAGGAAGGGCAAAGACCAGATGTGGAAAGTATTCAGAAAAGAAATTAAGGTTTAGGCAAAATTTACATAAACATTGGCAATTACAATTCAGAAAAGTAAATGCATTTACAGAAAAGTTAGAAACAAGCTTCGCTCAATGCAATGATGCATCGAAATTGCAGGTGCTTTCATCCCTTCTAATTTTATCGGCTCATGCATACTTATCCAAGAGTGAAGAAGAGGATGCAGAAGGACTCTGACCCTTGTTTCAAGGCCAGTGAGATCAATTACCTGTAATTGAGTCCTTTTGCCTTTGTTTCTTGAAGTCCATGGATACTAAATTAACAAATATAAACAAGCTCCCTGAGGTTTTGTCAAAGGAGAAATCGAACTGCATAATTTGTACACTGTTTTAATGTTGTACCTCAACTATATCAATGATTCAAAGATTACAAAGTATAGGTGGATTTTGAGTTGAGAATCTTACTTTCCTAATATTATAAATTAAAATCTTCTTAGTCTCTTCTCCCTCTCCCTGTCTCCCTCCCTCTCTCTCCCCCCCTCTCCCTCCTCCCCTCCTCTTTCTCTCTCTCTCTCTCTCACACACACACACACACACAAGAGGAAGGGAGAGGGAAGGAGAGGGAGAAGGGGACAGAGAAGAGGGGGAGAACTCTCTCTGTGCTAATAAATGAAAAGGATTTATAATAGGAAAAAATTCCAAGTTATATTAACAGCTAGTCTCAGCTAGTCTAGAAACCAATGTTAGGAGATAGAAGCAAAATGAATAATTCAGGGCATCCTCTGCTACATGGGGCATTCATGTGTATGAAAAGGTAGATGATAGATAGATAGATAGATAGATAGATAGATAGATAGATAGATACATACATACATACATACATACATACATACATACATACATACATACATACATAGATACATAGATACATAGAAAGATCGATAGATGAATGGATGGATGGATGGATGGATGGATGGATGGATGGATGGAAGGATGATAGGTAGATAGATAGATAGATAGATAGATAGATAGACAGACAGACAGACATATATTCTTCTCTGAACAGTTTCTATATAATATAAATTTGCATGGCGCATTAAAGTAATAGAACTTAAAATATTCTTTTGGGGGGTGAACATGTGCCTCAGCAGTGAAGAGTACTTGTTGCTGTTGCATAGGCTCCAGGTTCAATTCCTAATATCCACATGGTGGCTTACAATTCTTCAAATCAGTAAACGTCTTCCGAGCTCCGAGGCACTAGGCACTCAGGTAGTGTCCATACATCCATGCAAGTAGAAGAGTAATACTCATACTCAACTCACTCATAAATAGAGGACAGAATCCTGATTTTAAGGGAGAGTTCACAGAAAGGCAGAAAATGAGAAGCAGGGCAGCGGAAGGTTCTGCCACTTGCATGTGCCAGGTGTGCTGATTGTTCTTCCAGTGCATCCATTACAAAGACGCCTGTTTGAGAAGCTGTGGAGGCATTCAGACTCAAAACCAAGATTCCAAAGTTAAGGAAGCAAATGTCTGGAGTCCAGTGAAATCCATTCACTACTCATTTTAGAAATCGGAAGGCTGCACAGCCCCAAGTCCCACTCTTAGAAACTCATGGGAACTGGAGTTTCATGCCAACTTCAGGTTAGCAAATGACTGACATCGTTGACATATGAATATCTTGTTTCAGCATTTTAGAATTCTCCAAATCCTCTTTGGTTCCATTTTGTTGCCTAATTTGAAACTTGACTGTGGCATAGCTTGAAGATTCCTTTAACTTCCTTAAGGAAGGTTTTACCTAACGTCTCATGAAGTTGGTAAGCATCATCTGTACTGCCAGGTTAGCAGAGACAACCAAATTTAAACTGGAGGTTGTTTTCTTTCCTGGTTACAGGGGATACAGAGACAGGCCAGGCATCGGAAGTGTGAGAGGCTACACAGTTCCCAGGAGCAGCAGTCACACAAACATCCAGAAAGGAAAACCTAAAAATAAGAATTACTTCCTCTCCCTGGGCTCTTTCATTTCACACAGATTACTCTCGGTGTGCATACACAGCGTCATCTTTGACTTCCTTTTGCAGGAAAGTCTGTTTTAACAATTTAAACACACAGGACTGATAATAAATCCTTGCAAACAGACACTGAAGCCTTGGAAACAAGTCACTGTGCAAACAAAAAAAAAAAAGAAAGAAAGAAAAAAAGTCCAGTCTGTGTGAGACCAAATTCCAAAGCATTTATTTTGAAGGGAGATACCAATCACACACATGCATATATACACACACAAAGTTAAAGTCATAATTTGTCATTTTTCCTTATAAAGCATATGCATGTAAATATACACACACACGTACACACACATAGAGAGAAGGAGAAGAAGAAGAAGAAGAAGAAGAAGAAGAAGAAGAAGAAGAAGAAGAAGAAGAAGAAGAAGAAGAAGAAGAAGAGAAGTAAAAAAATTATCATAAAATCTACAGATAAAACACACAGGAGAGACAACATCATTGTTTTCATTCTTTGTAATATTTGAATACTTAGAAATTCCTAAGCAAAAATTTACTCTACTCATAGGAAGATATTTTAAACAGTAGAATTCTGGGAGAACACTTTCATAATGGCAGTGTGTGCAACTGTGCACTTTAAGCTGACTTAAAGAGGAACAAACAAAAAGCATGAATCAAGTACTAGTCCTGCTAAGGAAGGTCATCCAAGATAAAACACCGCATAAAAAATAACACTTGTCTTTAAGCAAAAAAGAGAATATTTAGTCTATTCACTTAATCTGAAATATTTAGTGAGTACCCATAATACTCTAAGTCACAATTTTGTTTCCAACAAGTTTCCTGATAACCTCATGCAGGAGGTAATGAATCTGGGAGTCTGGCAACAGAAAACAGAAATTAAAGCTAAAGAGAATAAAGACAAGAATCAGAAGCCAAGCAGAGCTAGAAAATGATAGAAATGTGTAGTCATGAGTTCTTGGGCCCCTGGACCAGTCTAGCTTTACATAGAGATGTTCAATGGCAGTTCAGAAAAGGGCTCATAAGAGCAAAAGGGAAGCTGGGGGCGGGCAGAGCATGGAGACCCCACATCACAGCATCACGATTCCCATCTTCATGATTTTCTGCTCTAATCCCCATAGTACAGAAAAACTTCCAAAAGCTTCCTTGCAGTCCCTTTGGGCCTTAGTCTGTTGTCACTTACCTCTCCACTTATGACATGCTTCTTCTTATAAACTTTGCCTAATGTGCTTTTATCAGCATCTTTGATGAGTTCTCACAAAAGTTAGGCATGGTGCCAAGTACTCTGTAGTGCTAAGGTTATGGCTCATTTAGCAAAATGCTTGCCACACAAGCATGAAGACCTGAGTTCTTATCCCCAGTAACCACATGAAAAGCTGGGCATGGTAATGCAAAACCTGGCTCTATGAAGTAAAGGGGCAGTGGAGGCAGGGAGATTCCTGAGGTTTACTGACCGACTACTCTAGACAAAGCAATGAAGGGAAACAGACGAAGACAACTAATATCAACCTTTGCCCTCCACATACACAAGTAAACATGTACATGCACACACACCTACATACAGACACAGAAGCAATAATGCACACATGGATATACCCCATACATACACATAAAAGAACTAAATAAATCATCTAATAAGTAACAGCTTTAATAAACTGCACGGATGATAAAAGTATTGAAATTTCCCTTCAGAGTCTATATGACCCATTATTGTTCTGCCTCCTACCTTCCTTAGCTAACTCACACTTCAGACAGCTATCCACCAACTCCACAATTTCTTCAGTTGCTGTTCCCTAATGCTGAATAGCCTGCCTTTTGCTTCATCACAGAACTTAGCATAGCCACCGAGAGCTTTTGATTTAGGGGCTTGTCTTCCCTTTAGTGTCCAGAACAGGCTCACAAAACCATCTCTACTCCAGTGCTCAGCCCAACGACTGTCATAGCAAAAGTGGTTCAATAAACTGTCATTGAGTAATCATGAATAAATAAATCCCAGATCGCTTTAAAATCACAAAAAGTAAAGGGACTCAAAACACAAGTCAGTTCTGACTTCAAAGGCATTCTTCTTCCAGAAAGCACCCTGTTGCCAAGCAAATCATGGATAAATGTCCTTTGCTGTTGATACAGTTAAATATTCTGTCTTCCTTGGTAAATATATATCAAGGGAGAACCAATGTTTAAATCCACTCTTTCCTGTGCCTACATCAGTAAGCAGTAGAAGGTTAATAAATGTTTGTTGGGAAACTAATCATGCTTCTGGCAATGTACATGTCCTGTCCTGTGTGTTCTTTGCTATCTGTATAGGGTAGTGAGAATCCCACGCCCTCCCTAAATCTTTTTAATTGGCATCTGCATTTTCATCATGACAACCAAGTAACTAGTATACACAGTGAAGTTAGAGAAGCCCCAGTCGGGAATATTAAGTAGGTATAAAGGTACAACTCCTACCCAAAAACTTGTAATAGAAGACAGAAATCAAACCTCCCAGTTGCAAAAATTCAATAGATGGCTACTGCAAAATCAAGACCAGTGGAAATGAAGACAGTATTAGTAATTGTAACTTGATAACAGAGAAAATAAAATAATGCTTATTTCAGGGATCTCAATGCACACCTCTGGAAACCACTGAGTCTTCAATGAAGATGCTGTCTTCTAAATGCAAGTTATGAGTTCATAACCAAGTTACTGTGCTGGATAAAAAGAGACAACTAAATTCACATGATGAGACTTACATTAGAACTAAAGAGGTGTTTTTCATATAGTGAAAGAGTCATGGGAGGTTCAACACTCTTAAGACCTTGTATACATTTTATATAGCCCAGTTTCCATAGGGGAAATATAATAAGAAAATACTCCATTTACAGTGTTGCCCTGAGCATGAGTTGCAAGCCTCTGCCAGAGCCTGACCAACACAGATGGGGATGCTTGCAACCAACCATCAAACTGAACATGGGGATCCCAATGGATGAGTTAGAGAAAAGACTAAAGGAGCTGAAGGAGTTTACAACCCAATAGGAAGAACAACAATATCAACCAACCAGACCCCCCCCCCAGAAAACCCAACGACTAAACCACCAACCAAAGAGCACACAGCTCCAGGTGCATATGTAGTAAAGGAAGGCTTTGTCTGGCATCAGTAGTAGGAGAAACCCTTGGTTATAGGGGAATATTAGGGTGGTGAGGCAGGAGCACCCTCTTAGAATCAGGGGGAGGGAGGGGGGAATAGGGAGTTTGCTGAGAGAAAACTGGGGAAAAGGATAGCATTTGAAATGCAAATAAATAAAATATCCAATTAAAAAGAAATAAAACAACAACAAAGAATACCTATGCAAACAATAAACATAGTAATTGCCATATCATAATTACATCACAACACAGGCAATTGCATATTTTGTCATGGTTTTCTGCCCTTATGGGCTTTAGCTGCCCCACTAAATGGCTTTAGTATGGCTTCCTTCCTAAGCCATGGCTGTTGATAATTAAAGGCAAAGGTGGTCATAAATCTCTCCATCTTGTACAAAGATATACCAGTGTTTTCTTACATCTCCTAGGTGGTCCTTGCATCTTTATCAGATATCAAATCTCTACTCTCCATGTGTGAGATGGGATAGCAAAGAGCATACGTCACAGCAGGACAGACTCTTCCTCACTGTGGGACTTTAAACTGGGGACAAGCGGATCACCACAATCGGTTCAGTGACTGGATAGTCTCTGGTATCAATCAAATGCAATGTTATCTGAATTGATACTCCAAAGTTATTAAGCGCTTCCAGATTTTAATACAGTTATCTTTTTTTTTAAAAAAAAAGAAGCTTTTTGAACATCATCTCCCATGAATATCTCAGTAGAACACACTCGAAAAAGAGCTCTTAAATAGCTACAGAAGAGGGGAAATGGTCAGGAAGCTTGCATGCCCATCGCCTAAGCCCCTGACACAGAAAGAGTGAGGGGGCTGAAGGGTATAACCAATACAAATAGCAGCAGGGGTCTAACTAGAAAGAAACTTCAGCTCCACGGTGACAATGAGAGGTGAATGGTGACAGCTTCTGGGTGAGCTGTGGTACCTTCTCTTGGCAGATGTGTGAGGACGATGTGCCCAAACATGTCTTCCAGCCAGCAGGGTTTCCTTCCCAGTAAGAGCAAGGAGAGACATTCAAAATTCAGAAGCCAAGAGGTCCTAGTTCTGTAGTTAAAAGGATCAAGCCAACGCAATATAAAGATGGGAAGAAATGACAATGAAGAGCGTGAATCCCTAGCCCGACTTTGAAATCAGACATTTCTATGCTGGAAGCCAGAACACGTCAGGGGCCAGGTGGAGCCGGTGAAAATAAGACAAGAAACGTGCGACTGCAGTTTGGGACCCACAGCTACCGATCTCCTTCTACAGATGCAGTGCCAGTGTCCCCACCTCTCAGGCAGGTCCATAATCAGAAGACGGTACCACAGAACAATAAGGATCCACAGCATTGCCTATGCCCGGTGGCCAGGTGTGGCCCAGTGCCGGGAGCCCGGAGAGAGCAAAGGCTGCCTTGGAGGTTGGAAGGATGTGCTAGTGTCTCCCCCGGGCACCTGAGCAATCCATTCCAATCCACCGCCGGTCCTTCCAGCTTCAAATCTAAGAGAGAAAAATACAGTCTCTGAGTCTGTCTCCCTTTTATCGCTTTCACATCAGAAACAAGGAAATTAAATCAGCTCCCGGAGAAATGACATAGAAAGCTATTTAAGACTTCAAATTCCTGATGATATGGAAAGATAGAATACTGTTGGGTGTTTCCTGTCTTCCTCTAAGATGGAATTATTGTATGCATTAGCCCATGACTGGATGTAACTGATGGCTTCCATCCTCACATTTGTTCACATTTTCTTCTCTTTGAGCTTTACTGCTTGAACGATGCCAGTAATGAGGGGGAGCATATTTGTCTCCTGAAGCTGTCAGCGATGACACGGGGAAGCAAAATGGATGTGGGAGGTGCTGTTTTGTTTCTAATTAGCAAGGGTTTCAAGTATTTATGTAAAGAAAAGAAATCAACATTCACAGGGTTGGAATCTGTTGCCCTTTTTATTGGTTTCCCTTTTTTAAAAAAAGATAAATTTTTATGTAAAGGAAATACTGTGTGTGCAATTCAATGGAAACGATAGGGACAGACAAAAAAGAAACATGAAAAAAAAAAAAAATTAAATCATGCAGGTACCAGAAAGCAATGCATAGCTGAAGGCACCTTATTACTTTATATTATACTTTCTGCTTCTGAATAACTACTGTTATATAATACGAATCATTGATGTTTAATAATAGAAATAACCACAGTCAGATGCCAAATCAAGAAGAAAAGATCGGCACTTTGAAAAACTAAGTAAGAACTCTTTTAATGTGCATGCCATATAAGTGTTGAGGGCTCGAGGTTTGAAAGGGATCCTGCAGTGGGGAGCTATTGAGAAAAGCGTTCTGCGGAAAGGAGGGGGGAAAGCCACTTACAAGTGTGCAGCTCGACCAGCTGAAGTAAGTGACACCAAAGTCTGTCTAGGCTCAGCTCTGCATGTGTGAACACCACTGAACACCGACACCCTCTCTGGTTGCCTAGTAGCAGCTAGCACAATTCACCATGTGGTGTGTCCATCCCTCGAAATACCTACTGAAGTGTCTAATGAGAAGAGAGCTCTGTGTTACACATTTCAAGGGAATCTAAAAATAAAATAAAATAAAATAAAATAAAATAAAATAAAATAAAATAAAATAAAAAACCCATACTCTGTGACTCAGTATACATCTGAGGAGACAAAAAGCAAAACACAAAATAAAGACTATCTCTACTGGGTAACATAACAACAAAGAGACAGTGTTAATATGCCAAAGCACCGTTTATGAATAGCATGAGATCACAGTGTAAAAATTCCCAAGTAGTAGTGTTCAATTAAAGAAAGGGAATCTACTTGGGTTAAGAACATGGCTTTAATCATTTGTGCCTGCCCTCCCCCCAAAAAAAATAAGTTTGTTTTTTTTTTATTTTTTTATTTTTTGTTTTGTTTTGTTTTGTTTTGCAGAAGAGTAACCGGTGGAGAAAAGCTATGAAAATTCACAGGAGAGTGGGTGAGTGGATTGTGTGCTGAGAGGTGCCACATCAGAATGCAAGCAGCTACAAGTCAAGGGGAAACATCACTGACAGGAGCTCAAAGAAGCGAGGAAAACTTCAGCTCATACAACAAGAAATCTGGATAGTAGCCGCCGGTATTAATTTCATGGCTGAAGAACATGAGTTGTAATTTACTTGGTGTTTGTTCATTCGCTCATTCATTCATTCATTCATTCATTGACTTACTGAGTCAGGGTCTCGCTGTGGAGTCCCGTTATCCTGGAACGTGGTGTGTATAACGGGACAGTGATGCTAGGATTAAAGGCATTCACCCCACAGCCAGATTGGCTCTTCCTCTTGATTCCAAGATGGCGACTGTAGCTGGAGTTCTTAGAATGCCGCTGAATTTTGTTTTAAAGAGATACAAATAATCATCAAAAGTATAGGGGGAGGAAATTAAGAAAGTAAGGGTACCAAGAGTCTACATCCTGTGCTTGGCCACTTGTATTTCACTGCCCATCACTGGTTCTTATGCCTGGGTGAGGATGCCAATAGGTAAGCCGTGAGCTCCTCCAGTCTCTAGAATAGCTGCCAGAAAAGAGTAAGGAACGCCTGGCAGCCTCCGAGAGAATATATCTTCCACCGCTGGCCAGGTGAATGTAAGAAAATACCGGGGACGGAGCAATGAGCCTGCGGGTGAGCTAGCTACTACTTTTGAAAGAATTTCAAAGCACCCGCACCAAGAGAGCACAAAAAAAAAAAAAAATTAAATTGTGAGCAGAAATAACATCTCGACTATCTTGTTTACAAAAACATTCACACCCTCATAATAAACTTTCACACTTTTATGCACTGGAAAATTCCCTGTGTGGCAGAAGCGCAGCCGTCTCTGAAGCAGGCTGCGGTAGTAATTTGCCATGCTGTACACAGGAATTCTGACACGGGAGAAGCAAGAATTAGAAACCACCCTCACTACAACAGAACTCCACAATGGTCGTACGGAAAGAATATATCTCCTGTAAGAATCTTACACAAATGTTCCACATTGTGTCCTGTCTCTGCTCGTGTCTGTTATCAAACAAGTAACATCTGTTTTATGGAGCACCAAAGCATTTTGTCTTGTTTATGGAAGCTTTAGAGACCTCCAGACACACCCTGATGGCCCTGCCAGATACCCCAGAAGGCCATCCCTGCTGCCCGAAATAATGGGCAATGAAGGGAGCTCTACTCTGCCCCCAACCCCGTCCCAAGTGAAGTCTCCACATACAGAATCTTTTGTCTGCTTCTACATGCTGTCATCTCAAGTGTCAGCTTACTAATCTGGGAGATATGCAGACTGAGGATAAGGAAAGGTCAGACGACGCTAAAGAAAAGTACCACGAGGAACAGTGGGGTGCTGAGAGACGCATGTCACATGCAAGAGCCTTCATACCACCCTGGACCCAGAATTCCCCACAGAAGAAGGAAGTTGCGAATTCCAGTCATAGGCTACTGGCTGGATTATGTTAGAAGATTTTCAAGCACATGAATCCAGTAAATAGATAGATAGATAGATAGATAGATAGATAGATAGATAGATAGATAGATAGATAGATAAGTAAATAAATAAATAACTGAGAAGAGATTAAACGGTTTCCATCTTTAAGGACCTCAGGTCAACTTGATTCAAACCATCCAAGTCCAAAACAAAGCCAAGCTTGCTGAAGTGTCCCCAAAGCTTTCATCCCTCTGAGGCAAAGGCTAGTGCAGTAAACTGAGCTACTGAAACTCTGTAGTTTCAACACATATTATCGCAGATTTAGTCATGCCTAGGTACTAAGGCTAAGGTGTGTTTAACACTCCATGGTGCACAACACATACGAAGGAGAAGGAGATACCAAGGTTAGAAGCCTCTATTTTCAACACTGGCTCCAAGAAATGTATTCTATGAACCCAAGAAGACACATTCCCCAAACAGCATGCAAGTTCCTAAACCCAACAGACTTGGACATGCAATCCAGGACTCAGCATGTCTAATAAAAGGCATTAACCAGTTAAAGCCTTGAGAAGAACAGAACACAAAGAGGTGGAACTGAGAGATGGTGGTGCCAAAAATGGCAGCTGTCTAGAGAAAAGGAAGATGATGGAGAGACAAATGAGAACAAAAACAATGGAGTGGGGTGAGAGATAAAGACCGAGAGTAAAGATCTGTGAAATGCTCCACCACTAAAGAAGGTGAAGTTTACTCAAGGTTTTCACAAGATCTTTTCTCTTGATGACCAGTGATAACCAGGAAATGAACAGGGCGACTCAGAGAATGAACGTAGACAAGCTGTGAGAAGGGATTCGAAGCCAGATAAGTCCTTGTCTTGGGGACTGACCTGTACTGTGTAGCTTTTTCCATGCCTCTAGCTGATACCCACTGTGTGCCACAAGCTCCTCAGCACCAAGTTATGAAAATCAAATGTGTCTCTAGAAATAGCCAGATATCCCAGGAGAAGGAAGGAAGAAAGAGATTCCTCCTAAGTTGAACCCCACATTTGGAAGGTACAGGTCTGTGTATGTTTGAAACCACAGGAAAAGAAATATCTAAATATTTTCAATGTCTGGTCATACAAAGCTTTTCTGCTTCACATCAATAGATAGGGAGAAATGCCAAAATTTTCAAGTGGCAAGTTTAAAAAGACACAATGCAGTGGCTGTCAGGTTAAGCAAGGACAGTGAGTCCTTTCTTATTGATGGTTCGAGTAAAGATAACTAGTTTTTACTACTCTGGAATTTTGATTAATTTGAGGCTATGACCACATCACCAGTATACTCTCTGTTTCTAAAACTGAAATTTTTCTAATTATTTGGAGAAGCCTTCCAGCCAAGAAGTTTTGAAAGAACTCAAAGAGACTCACAGTGTGCTTGTGGTAATGATAGAAATGGGTAAGGCAGGAATGCTTTTCAGCTCTTGCTTGTCTTTTGGTTTTTATAGACATGACGCATTTAGTCTTCCAATTGTTCCTACAGCCCAGCTTTCTTTCAGCATAAAAACTCTTGGGTTCCATCAGGAAATACTGCACTCTGGTTGCTACTATTTTTAAACAGGTTCTGCAGAATTGATATTACTATAGTTTAATGTCTTAGGCAGAAGCTTGAAATAAAAATAATTCAACTCCATATTTTTACTGAGTCCCATATTAAATAAATATAATTTATAATAAGCATCTGCTTACTAGTCATAGCAGAACAGACAGCAAGAAAATTGGGCGTGAGGAGCCGTGTGCACTCATACATGTATGTAATTAATTGGTTTGAGGATGACGGTTTTTTTTCATACCAGTTTAAAAATTAATAAGGTCCATGTCACTGTCAGGCCCAATGTGCTACCTTAAGCATAGGAACCTCGTCCAAGGGCAGCTCCTGTTAAGGGGTCTTGAGTTGTGGTACAGATGCTAACATGGAGATCTGTGAAACCAAACAGCCAATCGGTTTAGAAAAGGTAAAGTCAATAAAATTCATTATTTTGCATTATGAACTCATTTCTTAAAAAGAAAAAAAAGAGGCATCCATGTTTCCTTTTCACTTTTCATGCATTTGTCTTAAAGAAGTTGGATAAGAACGTGAAGGATATTGACATGTATGGAGTCTCCATGACAGCATCATACCAAAGCCATAGCGCTTATGTCCTGGAAGAAATGAGGGCCATTTGAAAATCTAAGTGTTGGATTTTCCTTTGGAGAGCTCCCCCCCCCCAAAAAAAGGATTTTAATTGTATAAACAATAAGTTGATGCCAGTGAACTAAGCAGTCTATTTTGATTTACTTCTATAACTAGGTAGGGACAATAGCTTCAACCAGGTTAACAGGGACTAGTATAGTAAAGACAAATTAAACCCAAAGCCATCATTGGAAAATTATCTCAGTGTTTTTAAAACAAGTCTGATGCAAGGCATATCCGGGCAGAGCAAGGGATTAATCAACATGTATTGCTTTGTTATTTATCAACAGCCTTGCCTTCTCTAAGTAGAAATAAAACTGTTTATCATTCTTGATCACAATAAAGGGGGTGGAGGTTATATAATTAGCCCAAGTCCCAGATGAGATCCTAATCATAGTACCTCTGTCTCTATCAACCAGCCAGAGTCACAATACATGGGTACACATTCCCAGTGACATTACAGTCAGGATCAGCGCCTACTAAAAAACTACTGCTGAATAGCATTTGAACTGATATTTGTTTGAGCAATAATTCTGATTATGAGGTTCCTACCCTCAAGGATGGATGTTTTGGTAGATTAAGAGAGTAAATAGTCTATAGAAGGATGTTCTAAATGCCCAAAGCTTCGATGAAAATGAACATTGTATTTCTCTTCATCATAGATATGACATTGGATATATAGATTTAAAAACTTTAAGTCCTAGAAAAAACTGAAAGGAAGTGAAAATGAGATAGATGTCGCATTGTTGGAGGCTGAAACAATACTGTTCTTTTGAACACTATGGGAGGATGATGATAAAATCAGAAAACCTGTACTGAGGGTTCCTGCTTATGCCTAGACTGCCCAATGCCCAACCCTCCTTGCCCTGGGTTGGAGATGAAGTGGTGTGAAATCAAAGACTTCAGTGGCAGGTGAGAAACACAGCAGCAAGCTTGTCTGAACACTGCTGAGAGCTCCTTTAATACCCTCCACCCACTCCCCATTGGGCCCAAGAAAGCATCTCTTCTAAACAGCAGTTCCCGATTGGCTGGCAGTCCTCAGTGTCTCAGGCTGTCCTCAATTAGGTCCTCCTGCAAGAGCTGACTTTGCAGCTGTGTGGCCCCTGGCTTTTAAGCAGAGGCAGCTACGCCATTCTTCCTACAGATGGTTAGAAAGCAATTCCAAGTGACTTCATCTGTTAATGAACTTGGCACAAATGCAACAATATTCCACCTTAGAGGTCCTGCACTTGGCCTTTTTCCATATTTCTTCCATTAAAATGAGATTAGAAGAGGATAAAAACTGGTTTGGGGGACTCCTTTGAAAAGCTATTTTAGCATCACTAAGGTTTCGGCCCAGTCTCCATTTATGCCATCAGTACTTACCATAATTGGTGTTTTAAATATTTAACTCTAGGCACTATAAAACTCTGAAGTCAATTTGTGTTTAATATACCTTGTTTATTAAAGCATAAAATTAGAAAATACGTTTTCAAAAGATTATTCAAAAAGTATGATTGAAGAGAAGAGACAGAGGTGGAATGTTCGATAACAATCAGCTGGCTTATGTTTAGCCATGCTAGAATACTGAGCTGTGACCGGATATGTATAATTCTGTTTCATCACTGTTTCTCATACAGCATCTAAAGTGTGCTCTTGCCAGTAGTGCCACCACACTGTGTATGTGTGTGTCTGTTTGAGTGTGTGTGTGTGTGTATGTATGTGTGTGTATGTGTGTGCATGCATCCTTGCATATGCATGGGTGTGTGTCTACAGAAAGTGAAAGTCAATGAAAAGAATATGTCAAGTATCTTCACAAGTAGATTTGGATGCTCTACACGAGTAAGTACCCATCTTAGTTACTTGTCTATTGCTGTGATAAGATGCCATGGTCAAGGGAACTTAAAAAGAAGAAGGAGGAGGAGGAGGAGAAGAAAGAAAGAAAGAAAGAAAGAAAGAAAGAAAGAAAGAAAGAAAGAAAGAAAGGAAGGAAGGAAGGAAGGAAGGAAGGAAGGAAGGAAAGAAAGAAAGAAAGAAAGAAAGAAAGAAAGAAAGAAAGAAAGAAAGAAACCTTTTACTTGTGGATTACAGTTACCGAGGACTAAGGCTTTAGCCTTATGGCTCGGATCACAGCAGTGGGGCATAGTACTGAAGTGACAGCATAAAGCTCAGGTCTTGATCCAGAGGAACAAGGGAGGGAGGGAGGGAGAGAGGGAAGGAGAGAGGGAGGGAGTGAGGGAGGGAGGGAGGGAGGAAGGGAGAGATAGAGAACACATTAGAGATGGTGTGGGCTTTTGAATCCTTGAAGCCCATTTCTAGTAACACTTCTCCTTGAACAAAGCCACCCTTCTAATCCTTCCTAAACACTTATACCAACTAGAAACTAACTATTCAAATACATCCATCTATGGAGACCGTTTTCATCCAAACTAACACAGGAGCCAAGAATCACTTTTTAAATAACTTAGGTGCCTCCTGCAAATGGTTCATGAATATAACTCTGAGAAACCACTTGCCTTCATCACCTTTGCCTCCCAACTACTCTAAGACATATGTTCTCCTCATAAAAGGTTCCTACCTGTGCCTTGTTTCTTGAAAGTGTCTTTCCAGATTTTGCTTCAGAGTGTTCTTCCACATCTCTCCTGATGCATCAGACAGCTTTCCACCGCTCCCATTAATTGCCCGAGAACATAGACTGAAGTGAGTAAAGGATTCACATTAATCTGGTCCATGATCAGTTGATTCCACAGTTTGTAGAAAAGGAGGACATAGTGATGTGTGTGTAGCAGAAGAAATCACTTTGTGACCATTTGGAGGCAAAGAGAAAAACAGGGCCAGGTTTCAACTGTCCCCTTCAAGGGACTGTATTCAGTTACCTAACATCCTCGCACTGGGCATCATCTTTCAAAGCTTTCACCATTTCCTAATAGTACCACCCACTGTCAAACAAACCTTTTGCACACGTGTTCTTAGAGGACATTTAACAATGACACTCAGGCCTTTCCTTCCGCTGAACCTGGTGCTTTGGGCTCTTCTTTGCTTCCTGACGCTGAAGTTATATGCAGAGAGATACAAATTTCCTGTAAATGCAATTTTCTGCTGGGTACAGACAGTTCCATTCTTCCTCAGCCTGTCTCCTATCAAAATAGCATGACATTCCTATGCTGCCCACAGTGGAGCAATGTTAACATAAGGAACCTGGCAACTGGAATCTGCAAACTTAACTTTGCATCTGGATGCTCCTGGTGCTGAGCTAGGAATTGGGAGTATCAATTAGGCCTCTGAACTGTGTACTCTCACCTGAAAATGGAAAAAATAGTCCTTCCCTCTCCCACCTTTACTTAGGATCCCACGGTTTCCTACAGGGATCTTAGGCTATTATGTAAAATTTTAAATATTTTGGCCAAGCAAAGTTCTATTATGATGTGTAGGGATTACAACTCAGGGCCTGCCTCCAGGATGTTTTCTTCTGGGTGAAGACTGCCAGTAGTAGCAACAGTAAGAGAAGTTTCAGGGATTGCTTCCAACCCTGCTTTGATGCCACATCTCCGGCAACATTTTCTGTGCATTCTTCCTGTCCCCCTTGTCTCTGTAGCTACATTAACAGCCCTTACCTTCATCCCCGAGTAGGGCAACTTACCATCCTCTGATCATCTCCTCGTATGTAAAAGTGCTTGGATGTACTTGCCCTAAAGTGTTATCTGAGGCTTCTGGACTGGATTCTGTTTTCTGTCACACCCTGGTTGATTGACTAATATTGTCCTACCGCAGACATGGAAGGCTTGAAACAGAATGGGAATCGGAGTTCACTTTTATGATCAGCATTCTGTATTATTGTACATCACTTTCAACACTCCTTATCTTTGTCAAAAGCAGGCATTACTGTTCATATTGCCTGGGGAAACAGTATAAATGATGGTTCTCCTAATGCTGAAAAGAGACAAAGAAAATCTGAAGTTTCTCGTTACCAGAAGTTATTATGGCTCTGGGTTGTTTTCCTTTCCTTTCTTCCTCTGTTTAAATGATGCACAGCAAGTTTTTCCGGTTAAGCCTGGCATTGTTTCCTATTATAGATTGGATACGAAACAATTTCACTTTTTAAATATGTTTATAAGTTTTTAATGTGAATTAAACCCCCTCCACATTTTTATGGAGTGAAAATTAATGAAGAAGTTATTAACATTGGAAAATAGGCTATCTCAATTACACAGTAACTTTTTCCCAATGGTTTTCTTAATATTTATATATTATCATCATAAAAGCTCAATACAATTTATATAATATGGAGCCATTATTGTGAAAAAGATCCATTAAAATAATATCTTTATTCTACAGACTGACTTAATACCCCATAATGGCTCAGAGGGGCCAAATTCAGGATTACATGATAGGCCAGAAGCTGTGTCATGGTCTAGCAGGCCAGGTAAGTAATACACATTTCACAGAAAGCCAAGTAAATAGTTGCAGAAACAGAAAAATCTCTGTAGGGTACATATGCACTCCAGCAATTATTAAAATATGGATTATGGAAGATTCTCCTTTTTGTTTTTTTCTAGGCTTATCATTTTAATAAGAACAAAAGCAAATCAAATGTGTGTGCACAAAGACACAGAATACATGCTAATAACTTCAGGGACTCTGCCTTAATCGACTAAAGGGATATATTTCAGAGTCTAGAAATGACATCTTGAGACCCTTCATTCGGTCAGGGTGTTACAGCTGATATGGCGCTGTGCCAGGCGAGCTAAGAACAATGCGTGCTAGTCTGATGGCTGGATATTATAGGTGCACAATAACTAGCAAGCAGAGCTTCAAAGAGCAGAACCGATTTCCACCTTAATAACCCCCGTGGCATTTTTCAATTTTCCAGGCTGCCAGTCAAATGAATGCATGTCTGGGAAGGAAAGAAGACAAGAAAAAGAAAAGATTAACCTCTGAGATCCATGATATAAATTCCATTGGCTAAAGCTGGTCATGTGTTAGAAAACTAACATGGGCAATCATGGCCCTATCTAAATATTGAGCACATGTGTTAGAGAAAAGATGCGAGGAGAAAATCGGTTCCTTCAAAGTCATCAGCGTGAAATAATCCTGTAGTGTTTGTTAATCATATATATTTTCTTTTTCTCTCTGTAGGATGCAACCCCATGGCTTCTATCTGATCTTCCCACTAATTAGCCAGAATGACGTTTATGAAACGACCTACATGATCCTTTCAGAGGATGAAAGCTTGCAGAAAACACGTGTCTGCCCCAAGCTAAACTTGTGGATATCAAGCATAGTAAGTAAACAGGATTCTTGATAGTGCCATTTCCTGACACTCTATAGTCTGTTCTTAGACTCACCTTCTCCACCCCCTGCAAGGAAGAAGCACTACGGAACCTAAGATCAATCACTTCTATTGATAGAAGGTCAATAGGAAGATGATGCACAGCATCCATAGGATAAAGAAGTATTGAGACAAATAAGTCGTGTTCTTTACCTCGTTTCTTCCATGTTCTAGGTACCAAACATAAATTATTTCAAACTGTCTCTTGGTCTTCTGTCTATGAAGAAGTGTCCTATGTGAAACTCTTTATGCAAATCCTAGATGTAGTAAACATATGATGAAGAGTCATTGATTTCTAGAGAACATAACTTTTTAAACAAGTAGAAAAATCTCCATGGCCATTCAATAGATTTTGCCTACAGTGAACAGTCCTGGTATTAGTGCTGAGAGTAGGGACAACAAAGTGGCTACTGACTCCAAATGTTGCTTCACTTGCTCTAGTTTTGCTCCTTAATATTTTTAATTGTTTATTTATTCATTTATTCAAGGAATATTTATCATGTCAACATTACATGCAGAATTGTATGGGAAAAACTAAAACTGATATAAAACATATCTGTAGTCCAAAGATAAACATAGAGCTAATACTATTCCATCCTCAACTCAAATTCATTTTCTATGTCAATGAGTGTCCAACTCGGCTTTCTTTGCCCACCTAAGTCCCATTCCATCCACTGTCTGCAGTAACCTGGAGGTTGTGATATTTTCACAATCAGCTCTGTTCTATCACCACTAAAAATCATCACAGTCATCTCCTGGCTCTAAGATAAAAATCAGTATTGTTTAAGAGGTATTCAAGGACCCTGAAATTTTTGGACGTCTCAATTAATCCTAAACCCTTCGTTTCAACATTCTTTATGTGCCGACCTACTGGGCTTCACTTTACTGCCCACTGCCCTTTTGCTTTATTAAAAAGAACTTTTATTTGGAATAATTTTAAATTTACAAGAAAAAATGTACAGATCATAGTTGTTTCCCATAAGCCCCTGACTCGGTTATGGTTTCCCCAAAAGTTATTATCTTTTATTTCTATGTTTCTCTGTCAAAACAGGGAAACCAGCATTACTTCATTAGAATAAGCAAATGCCATTCATTATTTAGATTTCACCAATATTTCCATCAGAATCCTATTTTCCACTGATGGATCTAGTCACTTTGACCTTCTTCTGAATCTTATAGTCTGTAGAGTCACTAGGCACACCACTGCACCACCTAAAGCACTCTCATTCTCCCTGACTCCTGCCCCTGACCTCCCTGATTTATGGTTCCTGCTCATTGTTTAGATCTTGGCAACAAGGTCACTTCCTGATGGATCCTATGTTGCCTGCCTTTATGTCCGGTGCTTCCTCCACACAGCTTTTCTTAATCTATGACAACATTTCCTTCTTGAGCCTATTAACTTTAATTTTTGCAACTAGACAATGAAGGCTACAAAAGCACAAACTTGTCTGTTTTGTTAATCATTGTAATCAGCAAAACAAAACATTGCAAGGTATACAATGGTGTTTGTTTTGTTCTGTTCTGTTCTTTTCTGCTGCTGTTCTTGATGTAAGAAAATGTTCTAAGTGGACAAATGAAGGCTAAAATCAAGTTATAGAACATCAAATGAATGATCCATTTAGTACCACAGACTTCCAAAGAAAGAAAAATTAAAGGACAGGGTAGACTTTTAGGGAGTATGTAGAAATAAAGAGTGAGCCTTTGCCTGTACCTTTTAGTGGCAAAGTTAACAATCATTGAGAATCATGTAATGCCAAATGATGTTAGTATTGTGTGCTTTAACTAAAATGATACCATCAATGTGATGTCAAAAAACAATGGAGTGATATGGAAGATGAATGAGCTGGAAGAAAAAGAACCTATACTGAAGAAATCGTTAAGATAGTAGCCTACCTATAAAATATTCACGTGTCTATGCATTGTGGCATAACACCTTAACCTCATCACTGAGAAAACATAGGTAAGTGCATCTTTGTCTACTTGAGGTCATCATAATTTATGGAGAAGATTTTAGACTTCCCAAGGCTCCATAATATGACTGCAATCCCACTTTGCCCACCTAAAAATTTTTAACAGTGAACTAAAGTAAATCTGGTAAAAATAATAAAATTCTGGGACCATTGACATGAGAGCTTGGAAGCACCAAATAGTAGCATAAGCCATTCTGATTTGAGGAAACTACAAAGAATAAGTTCAAATTTTGAGGTTGAGTTAAAGGCTTTGTGATGGAAGCAATGGAATAGAGCCTTGAAGAGATGGATTCTGGTTTTGAAAAGTCAAGGAGATTGGACTTCATTAGAAATGAGTCATTAAGCAATAATGACAGGATGAAAGTGAGATATCTATCAAATGAGGAGAAGCTAGACAAAAGGAAGATGTGTTGGAAAACTCCAGCAGAAATCTGAGCAATTCTTTTAGAATGTTAATGTTAAAATCATAATGAAAATGCTATGACAGACACTTTTGGAAAAAAAAGGTTGTGGTAAAAGTCCCTGAATTAGTGGTCATTGCAGTGGCCAGCATAGAAAAAATAAGCTTCAGTATTTACAATAGACCTAGCTATTTTTTAGTCACGTTTATGGAGATAACATCCAGGAGGACTAGTAATTTCTCAATATGCATAAATGTTTATTGACATCCCTTTATAGCAAGGACATGAAACATGTTTTAAAAAATAGTATGATTGGTACTTCTTTCAGCTCATACCTCGCTTCTTATACAGTTAAGGGGCCAATTAATATATGGGATGTGTTTCTGTGATAACACTCTCCAAATTGACCCTTGTGACTTCCAACTTCTGGACAAATGCAATATTTGAGCCCCTCTTATGCTATCCCAGGGTTACTGCACAAAACCTGGAATATTCATTAAAGGTGAGTGTAAAGACACACAGATTACAAAAGACTGCAACTTCTGCCATGACATTCTTGCTAAAAGTATTTTCACTCTGAGAAGCCAGCTGTTATATCATGAGGACATTCAAAAGCCTATTGACACAAGGTGCATGTAGTAGAAGGAAGGTTTGGGGACTGGACAGTAGGCAGTGGGGAATTGGGTCCATCAACAAGCACAGAGATGCACCTGAAAATTGGGTTTAGATCCAGTCAGGCCTTGATGAGACTATTGCTACTGTTCGAACAATATGTCACCAGAGTCCCTGATCCAGGGCCATACCACTAAGCTGCTCCCTAAAATTTTTGCTCTCATAAATTGTGTAAGATAATTAATGTTTGTTATTTTCAAGCTTTAAAGAGCTTATTACACAGCAATATAAAATGAAAATAACTTTGTATCACTAAGCAGAGGATGTTAGTTAGCAATTAGTACTTTCACCTTTGCCTGGTTACCTATGTGTAGAAACTGTTGGATCCTCTTCACTAATTTTTCTTCATTTTCTCATTCACATTCTAAGTCCTTTGACCACGAATTTGAGCTTCATTCTCCCAATACATTTACCAAAATCTTTGAAGACCTTTATGTGGAAATGAGTGAATAACAATGGAATGAAATAAAAATGGTAAATATTAAATAATATTCTAGTATCACTGAGTCATAAAGATCATAATCATAGTATATATTATATATAAAATATATCATATATTACATATATTATGCCTATTATACATATGATACTGTGTGATAATAAATTAATATGTACATATAATAATAAATTTTAATATATATATTAATTACTGGCCTTTAGGTTAAATTCCTGAGAAGCAGATCTTGAAGTGGATGGGACACCTTGATGAAAGATCTCTTAAAACATCCTGTTTACAGATCTGTTTTGTACTTTTTATACTGTTGGATACTTATAATCAAAACTTTACTCTAGGGTATTAAATAAATTTAGTCTTATTAGAAAATAAAAAAAAAAAAAAAAACATCCTGTTTAACCATTGGTCTGAACTCAGGGATCCCAATGAGGTTGCTAAAGAAAGGACCTATGGGGCTGAGAGGGATTGCAACCTCATGGGAAGATAACAACATTATCAACCAACCAAACCCTCCAAAACTCCCATGGATTAAAACACCAACCTCTGTGTGCATTTTGAGAGACCTATTGATCCAGTTGCATATGTAGCTGAAGATAGCAGTGTCTGGCATCAATTTGAGAAGAGGCTTTTGTTCCTGAGAGGGCATGTTTTCCCAATGTAGGAGAATGACAAGGCAATGGGGTGGAGTGGGGGATCAGAAGGGAGTGCACCTTTGTGAAGGCAACTGGAGGGGGAGGGGGATGGGAGTGGGGCGAAGAAAAGAGATAATATTTCAAATGTAAATACAGAGTAATTAAAAAAAACAAGCTGGGAAGGGAATGAGGATTGCAAGATAGTGAATGCTAAGAAGCTTGGCTCTGTTAATATTTCAGTGTGCCTCGTGTGATCTTTTAGCTACTTCTCTCTTTCTCTTAGAAGACACAAAAATCTAGGCAACTAAGAGAAAAAAATGAGCTTATTTGGGGCATACAGGTTTAAAAGGTTAGAACCCCTGATCATCATGGCTGGGAGCAAGGCAGCAGAAACAGCTAACTGGTCACATCTCTTTTTGAATTTAATGCTATTATTATTTATTTTACTTATTCACTTTACATCCCACTCACTAACTCCTCTGGTCACCCCCTTCCACAAACCTTTTCCTATGCCCAGTTTCTTCCTCTGAGCAGGTTCACCCCCCACCCCCCATGTCCCCCAACCCTGGCACTTTAAGACTCTGTGAAACTTGGGGCCTTCTCTCCCACTTAGGTCAGACAAAGCAGCTCAGCTAGAAGAACATGTCTTAACTACAAGCTCACACCCCCTCCAAACACACACACACACACACACACACACACACACACACAGTAACATACCTTCTCCATTAAGGCCAAACATTCTAATCCTTTCCAAACATTTATATAGACCAGGTACCAAGTAGTCAAACATATGGGAATCTGTAAATGATTCTCATTCAAATGGCCACAATAGAGAATCTGGAATACACAACAATGCTTCCAATAGTGATGTGCATCAGAAGAAATGATCTTCCAAATTTCTATGCACCTGACCCACTGGCCAAAAGTAGAAGGGAAATATGACTCTATGTACTCTGTGTATACACACAGGCACTCTGTGTACACAAATTCATATACACATACACACTATATATTATATTATATGTATTGTATATGTGTATTATATCATATATGTTATAGTATAATATATATTAAATATGCATTGCATATATTAAGCATAACACACAAAAGACAACAGAAAGTGAGTATACATTAAGGATTAAGGTATGTTAAGGGAACTGACAGACTCTGGGTAGATGACCAAAGTCTGATGTCTTGGAATGACCCACAGACAGTGATGTTTGCCCCTGTTCTGAGCCTTATACAATACTGGTACAAACATGAAGGAGAAAATACTTTACAAAATCTACACTTGAAAGACCCCATAATCATAAAAGTAATAGAGTACCTCCTCTAATTCCAGCAAGATTAGCAATTACTACCTAAACCTTTAACTTTCTCTGATCCTGGGAAGGACCTTCTGAACCCTAGTCTTAAACAGGTTAAGACACATGTAGTCATTTGTCTTTAGAGAAAAGATTAATAAGAAATGCAAATACTGTTTTCAACGGCTCTGGGCCCAGACTCCAAAGGCTGTATAAGCACTGGCGTCAATCATAAGTGAGCAGAAAGCTTACTTAAGAAGAGGATGAGCCTCATCCAAGTAATTCCCCTTTTGTATCATTATCCCTGGACTGCTGATATTTGGAAGCCACTTTCCATACATGCTATTTAAAAACATGTCTCTGTTTCCTTTCTTTCTTTGTCAAATTCTTCACTGATAAGCAAGGTATAGCAATAGCTTTCTTTTAATTCACGCTTGAGGATGTAGCCTAACTTTATCTGACATTGGGCATAAAGGCATAAATTATTAAGCCCTGCTTGCCTGATCAAGAGCCTATCTTTCAGAAAAATCAGGCTTCTGAGAACTGCCACTCACAGGAGCTCTATTTTCTAGCTCTCTGTCAGGGCTGCAGACACCTCTCCCCAAAGATTCATCAACCGCCAAACAAAAAGGAAGGCAGGTCAATGACACCCAAATCTGCAGTTTCAGCAGCTTCAGAAGTTTCACAAAAAAAGTGAGAGAGAGAGAGGGGGGGGGCGAGGAACACACAATCTCAAAGGAACATTAACAAAGAGTTTCAGAATCCATAGGCTACCTGGAAAAGAGGCTTTCAAAACCCCTATATCAAATAAGCTTCTGGTGCAACAATAATGGATTACCAAGCAGGGCATTGATGGATATATATCTTTTGTATTATTAGCTCATGTGTAGGTTTATATTCTACTATTTTTAGAAATATCATTTTACTAAAGAATTGATTTGAGATGGTATAAATGTTATTTGTGAACAAAACACACTAAATGATTCAAATCTATAGAATATGAACCGTGTCTTACAAGTCAAACAATTTCTTCTTTCAATTTGTCTTCAAGTATTCCTGTCCCTTGACCCTAAGTTATACAAGATGATCAAGTGACAGGAACCATTGTGTGTGTGGCTTTGCTCACTTCATAGGTGCGGAAGTTGAGATTCTGAGAGATTAAATTGACTCTCTCTAGGACACATACAACCTATTATAGAAGGCCAGTCACCTATCTCACTTTCTAAAGCTTTTCTGGTGATATCATAGTTCAACTAAAAAGGTTATAGACAAATTTAAACTCCAAAGTGGTGGCATATAATATTTGAAGACTCTTTTGAAGATGAGACACAACACAATGAAACTCTTAATAGATGAAAGGCTTTATTACTTACAGTTCCAAAATACAGAGGCTGCCAGACAGGGCCACATAGAAGGAAGGCACCACTAAGGAAGGCAAAAGCAATCCAGAAATAGAGAAAATAGTTCATCAATCAAGGCAGGCTAGGCTTCTCATAGGTTAGCTAATTGAGTACATCTAAGCACTTGGATGAAGGCCAGGGACAGGAGCACTACTCTAGCTGTCCTATGTCCTTCCCTAGCTGTCCTGTGTCCTTCCCTAGCTGTCCTGTGTCCTTCCCTAGCTGCCCAGTGTCTTGCTCTGGAGTGATTAAGATTGGTGGTTACTCTGTCTAGACTGCATACAGTACAATAAGTGAAATGGCCAAGGTATGACTTAACCATGTGAAAAATGGCAGCTAGCAGTAGTTAGCCACGGTTCTATAACTGGAGAAAATGGCATGTCCTCACCATTAAATTATACTTGTATTCATTTCTGCATATCTTTGACCATAATATTAACAAAAATGATGTAAAAGAGAAGATATTTATTCTAGAAACTCATGAATTCATGCATTGGAGAAGTAGAGTTCACTGTAGTGGGGAAGGTATGGTGGAACATCTTAGTTCTTGGTAGTGGTGGTAAAATCAAGTAGCCAAATCTACTTATGTCACACTAGACCAGAAAGCAGTGGAAACCAGGGATTGGCTACAATCCTTGAAGGCTCACCACTGAAGACCTATGTTTACCAGCTAGACCCACCTCCCAAAGTTATTTCCGGCAATAGCTGAACAAGATGTATTCTAAGCACAAGCTTAATGGAATACATTTTAAACTTCGTCTTAGTTACTTTTCTATTACAATAATAAAACACTGGGAACAAGGCAACTTTTAAAAGCTAGTATTTATTTGGGGCTTACAGTTTCAGGGAGTGAGTCCATGACCATTACGGCAAAGAAAACTGCACCAAGTAGTCAGACATGGCTGTGGAGCACTGAATTAGAGAAAGCTTGTATTTGATATTTATATTGAGGCAGAAAGAGCTAAGAGGGATTAGTATAAACTTTTTAAAATTTATTTTTATTGGATATTTTATGTATTTATATTTGAAATAATCTTTTCCCTCCTCTCCCATCCTCCTCCCCCTTCCCCTGCTTCTTTGAAGGTGCTCCCATTGCTACCCATCCACTCCCACCTCAACAATCTGGCATTTCCCTGTACTGGGGAAACGAGCTCTCACTGGACCAAAGGCTTTTTATCCTATTGATACCAGAAAATGCCATCCTCTGCTACATATGTGGTTGGAGCTATGGGTCCCTCCATGTGTACTCTCAGTGACATACCTCTTCCAACAAGGCTACATCTCCTAAACTTCCTCACCCAGGGACCAAGTATTCAAATATCTGAACCTCTGGAGGCCATTCTTGTTCAAATAATCTTACACAAGTATATGCAGAACTGGGCCCTATGCTAAACCACACACAAAGAAGCAACTGTGAAGAGCATCAATGGATAAAGGTACTTCAATGGAAGAACAGGAAATGAGGTCTTCTCCTACTCCTCTAACATGGGGTCTTATTTTTTGAGTGGATATTGAAAATGGTTCCCATTATGAAGCCCAAGTTGGCTTAGAACTCATGACCCTCCTGCCTCAGCCTCACCAGAACTAGAATATATATTTATATAATTTCATTTATCTATCAGGTTCTTCATCTCTGGACTTAAAGTTCACATAATTTATCTCCAATGACTTTTATGGAGATTAACCATAATAGCATATAACAAATATTCATAGCTTATATGATTGTATAATATGTAACGACGTGAACGAAGGAGTTTACATACTAATTGCAGACACCATCTGCAAAAAGAAAGATACTTTTAAAAGTTCATGTTCTTATCACAACGGTTAACACACCAGCTTCCTCTCAGGAAGGAGCCTTTTACTACCTCAAAGACTGAACTATAAATTGCGAATTCTTGATACAATAGCCCATGATAGATCCTTCCAATGTGTTGTATTCTATTGCCTCCAAATAATAAACTGCCAAGACAACATCATGCATTATGTTAGTGGTGGAGTAGTCAGTCAAACTCCCAAGGCAAGGAACGTGAGGCTCACAGGTAGATGCTAAGTTTCATCCTTTGTTACTTCAGCCTTCTTTGTAAAGTCCTGACTTTTACAGAGCAAGAAAAACCTTAACTTATAGTAATCAGAAAAAAAAAAATATATATATATATATATATATATATATATATATGGATCATGAAAACTCCAAATTCTTGAAGAACACAAGACTTCAAAATTATCAGGGGCAAAAGCAATATAAAAATAAATCAATTCAGACTTAGAAAGACTATTTTTTTGGAAAAAGATTTATAAGAGGGATCAAGGCATGGAAGTCTGAATATAAAACATTCAGCACTCTTTCCCTGGCTTTCAGAAGTTCTTCTTTCTCACTCCGTGTGTCTCAGGAAGCTCGGTTCTTTTGATGTGAATAAAGAAGACTCAGATTGGACTCAGCCCTGACTCTGTCTCATTAATGTTTCTTCCCTTGTCAGAAATGGGTGGTCTGGAGCAGACCCCACAACTGAGGAGGGGACCTGCCTGTTAAAGTCTTAACTTGGGTCCTCACCCGTGTCAAAAGAGCTTTCCAGAGAAACTCATCAATTCCCAACAGATAGTTCTCCTGTGCTATTTCTCCTCAGAAACATGACACAGGTGAATTATTCAACTCCCTATCTTTTCAAACATCATAGTGCATACTTTATGAAAATGCTGAATCCTAGCCACGAGAGCATCAGGGAAAACGGTAGCATATATTTTAAAGATTCTTAGCTCAATATTTCTTTGGTTTGCTTTTGGCTTGGGTTTGGGTTGAAGTTGTTTCTTTTTGTTGTATTTTGTTTGTTTGTTTGTTTGTTTGTTTGTTTGTTTGTTGAGACTGGAGCTCACCATATAACTCAGGCTAGGTTTGAACTGGTAATACTTGTTCATCAGCCTTGTTGGTGTTAGAGGTATGTGCTGTCACATGAGATTAAATTATGTAATACTCTTAAAATGCAGTAGCCTGTGTGGTCTGACTCTAGAAGAATATCATCAAAACGGAAGCTCAAGCCAAACAAAAATCTCCCATCACTATTCACGCACAATTCAAACTATTTTCGGTGCCTGTGCACTAGTGCATATGTGTCAGCTGTACTTTCTTGCACAATCTTTTATCTTGAGAGATTTCTTTTTCTGTTACTCTAAAGTATTCTATATCTACCACTAACCCACCTTTTAGACCCACCTCTTCTATCTCAGTGGACATAACAAAGTCACTTCACCACCATGGGTCAGGCACTTGTGAGGAGAATCAGACCATTACACTAGGCTTGAACAGGTAAAGGTTTGTTGTCACAACAGGTGAGAAAGGGGGACACTAAATACACCTAGGATTCTGAAACTTCACTAAGCAGGATATGAGTTGGGTGAATTAGCATCATCAGTTCTAGAGTTAGTATTTGAAATGCATAATCTTACTCAGTACTGAAGGACTGTGATATTCATTACTAACGATATTTTAGATGTGAAAAAAATGATTGTATGAAGGACCAGTAACAAATGGATCGATAACATACAACATCATCCTCCTTTTCATGATGGTGCTTGAACCTGGCAAAGCCAATCCAATTCCAAAACCTTTGCATTTTCCTGTTGTGCTGAAGTACAGACTTTAGTGGCTATTGTTTCTGTTGGCTTATCATAATCAGCTGCTGCTATATCAGTGATAAGTTTGCTTTGGAAGATTCTGGCAAAGAACAGGTCAGAGATGTGGTACATAGAGCTGTTTTGTTTATTTCAAAGCCACCTAAATCAAATTTAACTATGTTGGCATTATTCAGCAAAACGATCACACAGAAAAACAAAGAGAGAACCAGAGGCTTGCCAGGAAATGCCGAGAACAATAGAGTTATTAGAAGATACCAAAATAACATTGATTTTCTTCAGAAAATGTTCCTGTTGTGATCTGCACACACTGATACCACAGATGGACCCAGCATAGCTGAGGCAAGCTCTGTGCTTCCGCTATTTACTTAAGCAGCACCGGGGTTCTCAGAAATAGTTGCTATGCCAACCAGCCCTGGGACTATATATACATTCATGACCAGGGCTTATTCCTAGGGCTTTGTTACCTCTCTTTCAAAAGTTTGAATCTCTCACTGCTAAACTGCTTACATTCATGCATTACTGCCTCTGATAGCCAGCAGCCTTCCCCTCAGCAGGTGAAAGAAAAAAAGAAATAAAGAAATAAACCAGGTGCAGCTCTACAAGCTAGGCTGAGCAACATCACACTTTATACAGTCAGTGCCCAGAGTATCCTCTGGACCCAGGTCTCTAAAGGCAGGATGATTTGATGTCAAAGGGCAGCATCCTTGTCACCTATTTTTAATTATCACATGTGAGTTTCAGCACGCACTTTCTCAGTGGATAAAGCAGAACCTGCTTTTGAGAAGCTGGGATGATGGTGCTTTTTGAAATTTCTCTGCCACAGTCTTAATAGGACACATTTCACAAATAACCATTAGCCAACAAATATGGTCAATCAATCTACCGCTGGTCTCCTGCTAGAGCTGAATTTAAATAAAACAGTAATGTTGAAAGCTGAAGAATGAATGCTCTTTAATTACCTTTTCTCCTGTTTATGTTACTTTGATGGCTTTTGTTCAATTGCGTCTGAATTTTCAGTCTGTTTATTTTATAATTATTGGATGACTACAGGCTGCACAGCCACTTCAATTAGATTTTGATGGTTGATAAAAACCATTGTTGACAGGGAATGCACAAATGAATTTGGGGAAACCAGATTAGTGATGTTTGCATTGTTGCATTTAAATAAAATAAAATGTCCTGGCAGCAATGTGATCAAATCTGGAAAAAAAAAATCAGAAGAAAGAGAAATTGGTTCCATGAGAAATGGTGTTTTGAGGGATGCTCTTTCCTAATAAGCCGTTGTTTTAAACCTCAAGTGTACTGCCACTTCTTCAGACAGATTATGAAATTGAAAAACAATCATATAATCTCTTCTAACAAGAGGTTTTCCAGTAGACAGATGGCTTGAAAAGAGAAAGAAGCAGAAAAAAAAAAAAACAAAAAACAAGAACTAAATACTTATAATACATTCTAAACCCATTTGAATCGATAAGGTAGAAAAACATGATGATAAGCAGAGGGGTTAAGGTTGTTCTGTTCGCCCAGAAAATCGGGACCCAGAGAAGAGAGCTTGGAAACATTTCCATCTCTAATCAACAGCTCAAACGTGGCAGATGAGGCTGAGTGTAAACCTCCTTCCTAGGAACAGACCCTGCTCAAGCAGGTCCAGTCACAGTACGAGAAGGGCAGTGTCTGGAGGGGAAAGTATTCTCAGAGAGACAAGAGGCCACGCACAGCTGGTCATACGGAATAGAAACCACTCTCCACACACCATGACCCTCTGGGCTACACAATCAGCTCAGCATGTTCATGAAGACCTCATATTGCAGCTCCAACCACGTAGGCTCTCAGGCTCAAGTTGGAACATAAAAAGTTGACCAAGGCAGGGCTTGGATCACAACTCATGACCACCTTAATGCCAGTGCCCTTGACCATTTGGTTATTACAAATTATCGTCTTGGATAACTTTCACTAATTAAATCCATCTCTTTTTAAATGTCTCTGGTCTTTGCTCATTGAGCAGAATTCAAGGGCTTCACCAGAAAAGCTCAGTTGTATTGGAAGTAAGAGGCAAGACTCACTAATGAGATTCTAAATAACCTGACATTAAACGTTCTGGAAAGGAAACCCAAAATGCTCGGTAGCTCATCTGATTTTTAATTTCACTGTCTGTTAATAGTGTCAGGAAACAACTACGCAGCAATGCCTGTGTGCCACGTTCTTTTTTTAAGCAGGTTATAAATACTAATTCATTTAATTGTTAAAACATTCCAAAATGTCACAAACTTTAGCTTCTTTCAGACCCATCTCACAACCAGGAACAAGAGGATAAAGGGCTCCCTCAGCTACTAAGATGCAGAAGCGTAGACCAGGCACGCTTAGTCTAGAGTCCACCCTGTGGTTTGCAAATATTTGCTGAGCCTGTAAGGGTATGTGCTGGGCAGAGTAGTGGTCGAGGGCTAATAACCCCACATATTCTCATTGTACACTCCTGGTCTACTAAAAAGTTTATTTATTTATTTATTACCTATTTTTATGACGTACTATCCTTTGGCAACCACTGGACACTGGTTCTGTGACAATAACCAATACCAAAGCCCAAAGATGCACAAGACCATTATATAAAATGGCACACTTGTTCATGTAAGCAGTAAGTCTCCTACATAGTCACATCTTTTAAAGTACTCAGAATACTTGGTCCAGTGTAAACACCAAGTAATTAATTGTTATTATAGATTTGAGGATTAATAGCAAGAAAAATTCTGTACATTGTTAAAACAGAAACAATTGGTTTTTTGAACACATTCCTTCTACAGTTGGTTAAATCCTCAAGCAGAATTTGCATCTGTAACAAGCCGAAGGTAGTGCTACCATAGTTGGAATGTTAGAAACTTGTTTCAAATTATTGGTAAGTGTTAAAAATATTACTAACATTTCAATATACAAACTTTATGGCTAATATTCAAATTTATTTATAGTATACTTGGTATACAAGTAAACTGCTTTTATTCTTTCCTTTCACACTTAGTAATTAGCTCTGTAAATATCATATCTATTTGTAAAATGTTCCCTACCTACTCTCCAGCTGTGTACAGAATTTTATTTTGTCTTCGTACAAGTCAATGAATTCATGTAACTGTTATGTTCTCAAAGTGATAGAGAAAATTCATCAGACTGGGTAACATCAAAGACAGAACTCACCAGGATCAGCTCTGAGGAGCACATGAGGAAGAAGAAAAATGACAAAGCCCATGTCTACAGAAAGTCAAAAGACTTGTCCATAGCCACACTGAACAGGAACCCCAGGAGCTATTAGTTAAAGAATTCTAACATACTCAGTTACAGACAACACTGAACATAATGTGCGGAGTTATCTAAACAGGAGAACCCAAATTTCCTCAGTTACAGAGTGTACCATCTGGATGTTGAGGAAAGAGATGGCTTGGTGTTTAAGAGAAATTGTTTTTTTTTTTTTAACAACTTTATTTTACAAAACAAAGATAAATGTACAGATTTTAAGCATTTTTTGCATAAAATTATACCATAAATTTTTGTCAGTACTTTTTTTCAGATTTTAAAATAATTTTTACATAAAACTGTATGAATATATTTTTTAGTCAGTACTTGATTATTTTAAAGGTTTGATAGTATTCATTGAAAACTTAATAGTTACAATGAGCATAAAGTACATGTAAAACAAAATGTAACATGGAAATAGTCAAAGTTTTCTTGTTGTATAAAGATTTTTTTGTTTTGTTTTGTTTTGTTTTTTTTATTTCTTGGACTTCATACAGTCTGTGAGTTGTTTCTGGGGCAGTGCGAGCCTCTGGGGTTAGCATCCCATTATCAGTGACTGCATATTATGTCTGTTCTTTTGTGACTGGGTTATCTCACTCAGAATGATATTCTCTAGATGCAGCCATTTTCTTAAGAATTTGGTCAAGTCATTGTTTCTGGTGGCTGAGTAGTATTCCATTGTGTAAATGTACCACAATTTTTGTATCTATTCATCTTCTGAAGGACATCTGGGTTCTTTCCAGCTTCTGGCTATTATAAATAGAGCTGCTATGAACATTGTGGTGCATATATCTTTGTTGTGTACTAAGGTGTCTCTGGGGTATATGCCCAGAAGTGGAATAGCTGGGTCTTCAGGTAGTATTATGTCCAATTTTCTGAGGTATCACTAGACTGGTTTCCAGAGTGGTTGTATTAGTTTGCAACCCCACCAACAGTGGAGAAGGGTTCCTCTTTCTCCGCAACCTCGCCAACATCTGTTGTCATCTGAGTTTTGGATCTTGGCCAATCTGACTGGTGTGAGGTGGAATCTCAGGGTTGTTTTGATTTGCATTTCCCTGATGGCTAAAGATGTCGAGCACTTCCTCAGATGTTTCTCAGCCATTCGGTGTTCCTCAACTGAGAACATTTTGTTTAGCTCTGTACCCCATTTTTTAATAGGGTTATTTAATTCTCTGGTGTCTAGCTTTTTGAGTTCTTTGTATACCTTAGATATTAGGCCTCTATCTGATGTGGAGTTGGTAAAAATCTTTTCCCATTCTGTTGGCTGCCGTTTTGTTTTCTTGACAATGTCCTTAGCCTTACAGAAACTTTGCAATCTCATTAAGTCCCATTTGTTAATCTTTGACCTTAGAGCTTGAGCCATTGGTGTTTTGTTCAGAAAATTTTCTCCTGTGCCTATATGTTCTAAAGTTTTCCCTACTTTCTCATCTAATAGTTTCAGTGTATCTGGTTTAATGTGGAGATCTTTGATCCACTTACACTTGAACTTTGTACAAGGAGATAAGAAAGGGTCTATTTTCATTCTTTTGCATGTTGAGTGCCAGTTGGACCAGCACCACTTGTTGAATAGGCTGTTCTTTTTCCATTGAATGTTTATGGCTCCTTTGTCAAAAATCAGGTGAGCATATATGTGAGGGCTCATTTCTGGATCTTCTATTCTATTCCATTGATCCACATGCCTATTTTTGTACCAGTACCATGCAGTTTTCAGCACAATTGCCATATTTGCAGAGGACCTGAATTGAGTTCCCAGTACTTAGACAATGGCTAACAACCATTCATTTCCCCAGGTCTAGGGAACCCCAACGCGCTCTTCTGATCTCCAATAGACACCAAAAATTAACAAGATCCACAGACACACACATAAGCAAAACATATATCCACGCAAAAAAAAAGAAAGGAAAAAGAAATAAAAAGCCGTCTTTTATAGGAGTCTAATCTCCTAGAAAATACTTACAAAATGTGACTGTGGTCTTGCTGTGTTGTTGATCTTACCAGGAGCTGATGACTCAGTGAAGAGGTTATTTAAATTTTTCTCGAGGAAAAAAAAGTATACTGAGACCATTGAAGATTTTTCACATAGATCAAAGGTCTGCTGGTAAGTAAATATGTCCAAGTTTAAGGATCTATTACAACACAGAATCTACAAGTGATTTGAATTTTTTCCATTATGTTAATTCAGTCCTCAAATAAAATTTGGTTATGGAGTTTGAGAGTATCTATCTATATACTCTCAGGGCAGTAGCAATAGGAGTTGTTGAAATGTTCAAGGCTGGGTTCAATGAAATAAAAGGATTATCATAATAAGAATTCTGCTTTTGCCTGTTCTGAACTTGGTTGTATGTCTGTGTGCTAGTACTGGGCAGGAATCATTCATCTTCTCTCCTTGCCCTCTTCTCTGCCCTACCCACAAGTAAACACCACACATTTACAATAACAAAGCCAAAAAAACAAGATTTACTAGACAAGGGCATATGTGTGAGGGCTGTCTGGGCAGATCAAGAAGATTGGCTGTTGTCCACATACCAGGCAGACATACCACCCAAGTGCCCAGAAGCTGGGCCAATGGGCTATTTCAGGGGTCAGGTAAAACTAACTGTCTTTCTGTTTTTCATTTCCATTCCGTAGAATTTACTTCAACATTGACTGTAGATAAATCTTGGGGCAGAACATAAAAAATGCAGTTATACATCTGATTTGAATTTTTAGTGCAGATGAACCTGAACATCTTAAGTACATGGCAAGATTTGATAGATGGCTTTATTTCTTCATCTAAAGAGGTGGGAGTCAGGTGAAAAGGTATGAACTCGTAACAATCAGCAGAAAGTGCTGTTCTAGAGATTGAGGCATGATTGTGTGGTTTGACAGGCACTGTGTTCATGTGGTTCACTCAGTGTTGACTTTCATCATGCCAGAAAATATGTCTGCATAGTAAGAAAAACACTAGTTAATAAGTGCTGGTTTTGCTGATAATACTAACATATTATTCATTTTAAGTAAGTTTCCTCCTCATTCAATATAGTAGTTTCTCCTTGATGTATTTTGAAAAAAATGGGAATTTTCATAAGGAAGAAAGACAATGGATGTCCCACATCAAGTGTGCTTCCCTTTGACTCTTGCATTCATTTGGCACAACATATCTGGAGGGAAATTACAAAACAGCCAGAAAATTAATCAACCAACCACCCTCTTTCCTCTCTGTCCTCTTTACAGGGATGAAAAGAGGGAAGAGGAAAGTGGGCAGGAAGGCAGGGGAAAGAATATGGGAAATACTTCCAGATTTTAAACTACACAATGAAAAGGAAACTCCTTACAAACTCTCTTCTCCCTGTGAGCTAGTAGATTTGGAGTGTGTGTGTTTGGGGGTGGGGTCTGTTCCTTCCTCCTTACTGATTGCCAGGTGAGTGGTTTTACCTCTGACCCTCCCTAATCTTCCCAGCTCCACTTCCTTGAGCTCTGCATGCTTCTCAGCTGTGATTGCTCTGTGCCTCTTCCCTTCCTCCAGCCACCTCTGCTCCCCAGTTATTCCTTTTTTCTAGTCCTATGACCCCTTTCTGGGTCCCCAGCTGCTCTCCAGGACCTTCTCATCTCTCTGGCCTCAGCAGCTTTCCCTAAGATCACTCTCTTAGGCTTTTCTTTGCAGTATCTCTGCCCTTTGGGGGCATTCTCCTCTTTTTTTAGATTTTAGAAAAATCTCTAAAGGTTCCAAGATTAATTTTGGTTTGGGTGAGCACCCAAGAGGTGTGGATGCTTAGACCAGTTTTTACTCAGACTCCTTGGACTGGAAAATCTCATTGGGAAACTTGACCTCATAAAAGTTTAAGTACTTGGAGTTTCATGAAAAGAACAACTTCCCCTCATAGAGCGGCCTTTCTGCTTTTTATTTTCAGCAAGGTGAAATGACTGTTGTTTACTATGAATCATTTCATGTCTCTCACTTGACTGTGCTATGCAAGATTATAAAATCCATCATGCCTGGCTCTAAGAAGGAACTCAAATGCTCATTCATTTACTCATTGGTTCAATTACCCAATGCCTACTATGTGCTAGCAGTATAAAAAGCTGGACTTTACGTCTCTCGCCATGGGGATAATTACAGTTTACAATAAATATAATTTTAGACAATAGATACTGTGTGATAGGTAATATATACACAAATCTCCCTATGATCCTTCTCCCATTGTGAAGAATTTAATGTAGATATTCAACATTGTTTTTTACTTCCTACAGCTTTGTAATGCAGATTAAGCAAGAAGTAGTAACTTCTAAAATCCATATTTATATTATTCATAATACAGAACAGCCTAGGTGCTTTTAGATTCAAAGTCTGCCTTGACACTCCCTTTATAGATCATTCTACTAAAACTTTATAACCATAAAGAACAGATACAAAAAGGACAGCAAACTATATTTTCTTTTCTTAAATCCTCTACCAAATATTAATGCATGTGTAACTTTTATTTTCTCTCTTCTATTTTGTCTGGTTTCATTTTATCATATTTCCATTGCTTGGGAAAGGCTAAAATGAAGGTTGCTGGCCACCTTGGAGCACAAGTCTACAATCTGAAAATACCTGAGACACTGAAGCAGCGGCTAAGCCCTGTCTTCTAGCCCATACCTGTCTAGCCGTTTGCTAACCTACCCTTTAATACAGGCGTCCTGAACTGGTGTTATATAGAAATACCAAGGAATTGTTAGATATGGCTGCAGAGTATTTCTTCAAAACTAAATATAAATTCTTCTAAGTAGCCAGGAAAAGTACATTTGACTGTATATCCTAGCACTTTCTTTTGCCAGATTACACTTCATGCAGCTAATAATTCCATGGCACTTAGGTTTTGGATCTTTCTTTCTTTCATCCTCCCCCTCCCTCTTCCTGTTCTTTCTCCCCTTTCTCCTACCCCTCCCTCCTCCTCCCTTTCCTCCTATCCCTCCCTGCCCATCTCCTTTTTTCCCCTCCTCCTTCTCCTCCTCCTCCTCTTCTTTTTGTATTGTTAAAGAATAAAATCAGAGCATTCTATATGCTACTTAGATTACTAGCTATATCCACAGCTTTTGTTCCACTTTTGATGTGAGACAAGGACCCACTAAACTATCTAACTTGGCTTTGAGCCCACTCAAATTTGTCATCCTCCTGCCTCTGCCTCCTGAGGATTTACAAGCCTATGCTACCAGGCCTGCTGGGGCATAGCTTCTGATGATAATTAAACATCCCTACCCTGCTGAAATGTAGTAATTTTTTTCATTATGACACACTTCCCCGTACATTTCTAATAGGGTCCCTGGAATAGGTCATGTAAGGGAAGGCAACTATTACAGTTCTTAATTCCTAAGAGCCTTCTGTACTGCAGGGTAAAGAAGTTCATGTACTCAGAATTCTCTCTTTTGAGAGCCACTGTCAGCCATTGGTTTGCAAAAGCTAATTTTGATTCAAGCATCAATTAAATAATCCCTTAAAAAAGAATGCCAAACAAGAATGCATCAACTACCAGGCTACCTTCACAGTGAGGTAGTGGCTGTCTACAAAAGAGCAGTAAGATTATAGGAACTTCTCAAGTTCCTTAAGCCTGAAAGGAACCTATGTACATAGAAAGTGTAATCACAATGATAAATTCCTTCCAGAAAACAATGGACTAGAAATGGGTCTCCTACACCAGATATGATATTGCTGTGTACTCTGAGTACCCACACCATTTAAGTTCTGTGCCCGAATGTTAAGTGCTACATGGATGGCAGAATGGTATTTATTCAATGACAAACTTAGATTAATCTTACTAAAATTAAGGCCTCTAGTTCCACTCAGTTCCTAGTGGGCAATCTCCAAAAGCATCGCTAGCCTTCCTGATATCACTGCCTCGGTGTTTGGAGGACTTGGGCATGCAGAGACATAGAAGTTAATGATATGCCCTAAGGTGAACAGCCATGATCCATGTAAGATCAACTCAATTCTGGAGGGTGAATAATAAAACCAGACATGTAATGCTCAAACATGTCAAGGTGACCAGTCCTAATAAAACTCGGGACGCCACAGATGAGCCAAACACACACCAGGCATCACTGATGAGAGAAACAGATGCTATGCATTCAGCCTCTGAACACAGGAGACCTCCAGGAACTAGACCACTTCCTCCCGAAGCTTGCTTTGGCTGAACAGCTTTCCTGGGTTCTGTGAATCTTTTGAGGGAACTACTAAATTTTAACAAGAGAGATTTCTCAACAGCAGCCTCACTAGGAGTCCTGAAGGCAACTGAACTTGCTGTTGGTTTTAGAAATGATAGTAGTCCTAAGCTACTAAAATTGCAGATGGAACTAATTGAGGAATGAGGGTGACTCTGAAAATCTACAGACATTCTAAAGTGACTTCCTGAGGCCTCTGTCTGTAAGGATGCTAGCTGTCGTCAAACAACTGTCTTCTTGAACTTCCATCCCCAGCTTTTCTTGGCTCACAGAAAGTGGTCTGGGGTACCTGGGAAGCTTCCACAAAACAGAGCTCTGGAGGATTCCCCCCCACCTCTCTACCCAAGAATCCATACAAGGAAAGAAAGGGAAGTCAGACAGCTCAGCTTCCTTACATTCTTGGCACAGCGTTTATTCAGCATATTATTCTAAAGCTGTTTCTCAATATCAACTCATTAAAGAAAAAGATAATTATGATATTAACATCTTGCTTCTAAACACTTAGTGAAGTCACAAGCATTTAGCATCACCCTAAAAGGAATGGGTACCAACCTTTCTGACACTGATTATTCAAATGCAAATCTCAGAGTGCCACTGAACACTGACTGTATTTCATTTCATTTCCTGCTCCAGAGCAGATGGCATTTTCAGTGAACCAAATTCCAATTGCTGGTTGGCCTAGAGGGAAAAGGCAGGTATGTGTACAGATTCACCTTAGAACGCAACATTGTGTTCTTGGAAGAAATTTTGTACATCTAAGCTAATTTCCACTTATGATAACAATTGCATGTTGCCAAACAGAAAGGCTTTCCCAGCACCAACAATTTGCCTTATTACAAGATCCCAAGCCGGAAAGCAAGCATGTAGGCTGCAGGATAACAAACACCCGGGCTTTCTTCTCGCCCAAAATACCTGTCATATAATAACAGCTATCAACGAATGGGAAACTGTGTGGGTACCATGTCAGTCCAGGCTCCCTTGCTGTAGCTGAGGGTTTCACAGGACTGACCTGTGCTCACTCTCCACCTCCATCACTTCTTTCCATCTACACAACAGCCCTGGGGAGACAAGATGTAATCCCTCCCATTTCACAGTGATGACAAACCCAAAGCTCACGTGGGTTACAGAACCTACCCAAGCTAGCAACAGCCAAGTCAGCCTTCCAACCCAGTTCTGCCCTCCTACAAAGATTTTGTTTATGACTACACGTTGAGTGTTCTGGTTAATTACACACTCTGATTATAGCGATTTATCCTATATATCATTAACTAATTGCTGATTTTCAAAGAATTAAAGTCCAGTAGAAAACACTCCTGAGTCTAGGAGCACTAAAATTCTACAGAATATAATCAGATTTTTCTCAAATGTCTCAAATGACACTTTAAGCCCTTGTGATGTCTCAGACACATCATTTAGAAGAGTGATCGTTAATGAAGTAAGGGTCAGAAAAATAGCAGATAAATCAGTTTCCACTTAGAGATAATCACTACACTAATTCTTATAAATACGGCATCAGAGTTCTGGAGGTGATGATCTACTCACTTTTCAGCTCAAGTTAACAAATCTTTATCTAGCCCTCCTTGTGCCAAGCCCTGTGGTATGCTCTGGGCAGCAATAGAAAGTGTGATATAATGCCTGTCCTCACAGAGACACATTTTGACTATAGAGAACTCTATTATCACTCTTACGATAGAATTACCTTGTCAATATATAATTGGCTGTAACAGGAATATTAACAGCTCTACATCTAGCTATACTTTTTAATTGCGTGTGGTATGTTCATTGAGGTTTTAAAAAACTAAATAATTTCCTTCTCTTATCTTTTTTTTCATACTAGCTTTTCAAACGAGCCATGTACTGCTTACTACATTTCATGTCCCCTAAGCGTTTCTTTTTAAAACCCTTCTGCACACACACACACACACACACACACACACACACACACACCTCAGATAATAAATTATTTTTTTTCTTTACAGTGTTGCCTGGCATCTGTCACTACCTATATTCACAGGAATCTTGACAAAGAAAACCTCTTTTGAGTCTTGGGAGGGGAGAAAAGCAAGGAACAAAGGGGGAAGGAAGGGAGGAAAAAGGTATAACTTCCTTTTGGCAGCTGTCTGGGAAGAGGAGAGTCTTTATGAGCTCACTGAATCAAAGGCAAGGAAGAAGTTTCCAGGCTGCCAGTCACAAAGCCACCAAAAACTCACTTTTAATGAAAAAGAAACTGTTAACTCCTGCACTGTTGTAAAATACTTACCAAAGACACCTTCCCTGCTAAGTGCCATTCATTTCAAGAGTGAAATGCTGTAACAGAGAAAAACACCCAGGGTACCTGGGAAAGAGAGAAGGATGGAAGTGTGTGTGGCTCAACTGTCCCTGTAGGGGAGGGAAAGTGTCTTTCCTTGACAGCTACCCCACTTAACTACTGCGCAGTCAGCCCTATTTGGTACCAGTGAAAATTCAGCCTTCCAGCAGATCCCCTGCCTTCTGCCTTATGACTAGCAGCCTGCAGTCACACACCTTGAATGCTTAAAGTCCAGAGTGCTCCCAGTGATGTCTTTTTGAGGGCAATTAGAAGACCCATGGAAAGGAAGGCTTTACTTTGCCACTTGGCTGAGGTTTCAGAGTGTCATTGAAATTCTGGTAGAGTATTCAGATGATAATATCTCCTGGTTCCTCTTCTTTATCTCTGTGCAGTTTTAATACCCATAGCCAGCAGCCATGGAAGCTAAGGGAGTGACAAATGGCTGCTAGGAAGTCTGAGACTTCAGAAAATTCAGCAGAGGTGTTACTCCTCTGGCAGGGAAGAAAAAGACGAAATAAAAACAGAGAGAAAGTGAACCTGGCTTCTGGCCTCGGGCTTCACCAGGTACCTGGCAATTTATTCACACTGAAATTCGAAGAGATTCCTGAGGAACCATTTTCATTATGGAGCTGGGTTTTTGTTGTTGTTGTTTGTTTGTTTGTTTGTTTGTTTGTTTTGAATCCTTTTATTTGGATTTGAGCAGTTACTGGTTGGAAGTTCCTGTGATGGGGCTGAGAAGAAGCTGAGACAATAGTTCAAAATAAAATCGTTAATAATTCAAGAGTTAAGAATATAGCCTTGTGGCAATTTTTTGGTATTCAAAGATCATTATGCTTAATCTATACGCACCAAGAAAACTCTGACTGTTCTCATGTTATGTTCTGTCCTACATGTACTTTATGCTTATGGTAACCAGTGGGATTTCAATGCATGCTATCAAACCTCTAAAAGAATTAAGTACTGACAAAAATATATTCATAGTGTTATGCCAAAATGCCTTTAAAAATCTGAACATGTATTCCTCCTTTTTTAAATAAAATTTTAAGAAAAAAAAATCTAGGGAAGAGTAGAAAAACTAGCTTTCTTATTAAATCATTTGCACCAATAAAATATATTCTTTCAGGAAAACCAAGAACTTCCTCAACCAAAATGTATCCATCTCAAGAAGGAGAAGGAAAACAGCAACAACAACAAAATGTGATATACAAGTTGGAACCTGTCCCCCTACAAAATGTATGACTAGGATAGAGTGCAAGCAAAAGACACTGGCCTCGGCCTGAACAGTCCCAGCTGTGACAAAAGCTAAATCATTTAGTGGCCAGTTCACATTTTTTGAAGCCTCATAAGTTTATAACTAGGAAATCCTCTCAAATGATGGTACATGCAGTTCATAAATAGATTTCTCATTTGCTTTTGGTTTTTTGAGACAAGGTCTCACTAAGGAGCCAAGGATAGCTCAAACTTATGGACTTCTTTCAACCCTACCAACACCCCACCTCAGTCCTCCTATTACTGAGATAATAGAGTGGTACTACCAGGTCTAGAATGAAATCGTTTGGATTTGAATGAGGTCCCCAATAGCCAAGGCTGCCTCAGTACTCACTGTATGAGCCACTCTGCCTTCAAACGCACAGCCATATTACTATGTTAACTCCCCTGTGCTAGGTCATAGAAGTAAGACACTATCGATCTGGCATGAAAGAGGTTTTTGAAAATGTCAGGTAACATACTTCAGCCCACAGCTTCTTTTTCCTTCACTACTCCTCGGTAATTTCTGTTGGATAATTCCTCTAAATTTCAATTAATGTGTGTAAGCTTCTTCATTTCACATTAATTAGATTCATAGCTCTTCCCATTTCTTAGACATATACTTAGAGCAGTCAGTAGCTCAGATATAAATAATGTATCTTAACAACTGTACTCTCCTCTATAATATTTTTAAATACACTAGCATTGAAACAAAAGAGAATAGAGGTGACCTACTTTCCATCTCCCCCAAAATTCATACCACACTACACCTAGCTTCCAAAGCCAATTCAATATAAGATTGTTGAGAGACAATTAATATGAGTTAACACGAACTTTAGTCATTTTTATTAGGAATTACACTTGGACTGACTTTACAGTCAGGTGTTTTTCATCTTTATTTTTCTAGGATTCTTGGAGACAAAACTATTATCTATGATCCCTATAAGAAACCTAGACACACTGAGGATTTCAAAAATCAAGCCCACAACGAACAAATGCACTGATGTTTTCAAAGATTCAACTGAGTGGAAGATCCCAGGCATGTATGACGACTGTACATGTGAGGCCTCAGTTAAAAGGCTCCACTGAATTTTCAGGGATCCTCTGGATAGTAACCCCAGAAGCTGAAAGGCAATTCCACACAAGGAAGGGATGCTCTGAACTCTAGAGGTATCTTACTACCCCTATTTACTAAGTCTGTCTTTGTCCTGGCATGGATTAACCCCTCACTAGATGAGTCTGTGTCTGGGAGTGGGGGGTGTGGTGAGTGGGTATCCCTCTGAGCTCTTCTCTTTATTGCTTTTTGAGGAAACTCTGATGCCCTGCCCCATCCCACAGAGCAAACCATAATATGCAGTCTGCAGAGTTGTCTGGATACCATTTACAACCCAAAGCAACTCTTGATGGCTGGACTGACTCAGCAAAGACCATCACAAATCCCCAGTTTGTTTACACATGAAATGTAAACACTGCAACAGCCTAAAATGAAGCTACCAAGGCAACTCCAATTTGCTTTAATCTTACATTGACTCCATCTTGTGTGCTTTTCAGGCTCAAACCACACACAGTACTACACACCCTAGTAACCTATTTTAGACTTTCTAAGACCCTGAATGTGGCTGATGAAATGTGCTGCAAACTTTTTCTGACCTATAAGTGACAGTGAGTTCACTGTGGTCTTTGCCTTTATAAACATTCTACCCCTGAGCATCAGTATTGAGAGTTCTTTGCAGTACAACCCTGTTCTGGGTCATTGGGTTAAATAAAGAACTCTTATTTGACTTCTTACATGTGGTGGTCTATAACTTTTTCATCTGGACTACAACATGACCCTTTCTTGGAACATTTCTGTTTATGGTCCATGTCCTCTTTCTAATTAACTTCTCAGTTTTGAGTTTTTCTTGAAAGGGGGGTGTGGTTTTTGCTTTTGTTTGTGATTCAACTGATTTTGGCTAGAGTTGCTTACAATATGATAGATAACGGGTAATTAGCAGAACACAGGTAACTTATCAGAGACTACGCTGAACAAACCTAGCAACCATTAACTGCCAACAATCCTCAGAAGAAGATGGAATTTGTGATCAGCCCAATGTTACGGGTATTTTACAGAGCTAATCACAGCTCTAGAAATTCCAGAGTATGAAGACCATACCATCCCTAGAAGACGATGTTTCATAACACTTCTGTTTCTCCAGCTTTTGTATTCCTTCGGCCTCCTCTTCTGTGATGTTCCCTGAGCGATAAATGGGTTGATATCTGTGTTCCACTTTGTCCTGAGCCCTGAGCAGTACATTCTCTCAACACTTTAATCAGTCATAAATCTCACTGCTAAAAAAATCTTCTCTGGCTAAGGTGTCATATTATCTTTTTTTCCCTGGAAACAGCTGTTGATCTCAGAACACTGTTGATTTCCGGTTGTCTTTGTTCCAGTATTGGCAAGACCAGCTTCATTTTACCTCTCTCCAAACCCACTGTTACTCAGTACAACCTCTTCCCAGTACCTTGAGCTCTAGGCTTGCACTAAATGCTCCACGTTTGCTTTTCATTTCTTTGATTAATTCTGCATTCTTCATTTTAGTCTCTTTCTATAAAGATCAGAGATATGTATTTTACCACATGCTGAGTTCTGAATAGCACAGAGGAGGTGTGCATCCTTCTTAGACTCTCCCCTTAGCCTACTCCATGATGCCCCACACACGCCTCCGGTTAATCATGTCTATGTTTAGCCAGCTCTTCACTGGCTCATCACATTTAGGCATCTCTTTCTTTTTTTTTTTTTTTTCAGGTATCTCTTAAATAGCTTTGATCTTTCTGATTGTTCAGGCTAACCCCAGATCTCTGTCAAAGTAACTCTTGTCACCACATCTGATCTTTTCCCTTTATGTCTGCTGGTCTCTTAGAGAACAGACAGGTTTGGATATCTGGCTTATACCAACCCTCCTCTTCATGTCTTTCCTCCCAGCTAAAACAAATATAAAGGACTCCAACTCAAGCTAGTAACATAGTCAATTATAACAGCCCAAAGAGGTGGGGAGAAACAGTTTAACATTTTTATCATTCCACTATCTCTCCTTCATTTCTGCCATCTTCAGTCTGTCCTGATAGGCTCCTCAGAGGCCAGGGTGTGGTCAGTAGCACAACCCTTGCCTAGCACTACAAGGGCCTGAACTCAGTCCCTGTCTCCTCTTAAAAAGAAGTGAATGCTTTCCTGTTTCCTACCAGATTAACTGGTGAGTCCTAGATTAATCTAGAAAGTGATTAACCTACAGATGGTTGCATCTCTTTTTTTTTTTTTTTTCATCTTTATTGGATAGTCTCTGTATTTACATTTTAAATGTTATCCCCCCTCCCCCAACTTCCATACCCCCCCATGCTTCTATGAAGGTGCTTCTACTCCCGCCTACCCACACCCACCTCAAAATCTTGGCATCCTTCTACACTGGAGAAACAAGCATGCACAGGTTCAAAGACCACTCCTCCCACTGATTCCTGACAATGCCATCCTCTACTACAAATGTGGCTGGAGCCATGGGTCTCTCCATGTGTACACTTTGGTTGGTGGTTTAGTCCCTGGGAGTTCTGGAGGATTGATATTGTTGTTCTTTCTATGGGGCTGCAAACTCCTTCAGCTCCCTTAGTCTTTTCTCTCACTCCTCCAAGGGTGTCATTTCACAGTCTTTGACATCCACATTGTTCATGTGTTATAATAGCAGAACTCAAAATGCTTCAGGCCTATGTTTAGTTTTTGTTTGTTTTGCTGCTGCTGATGGACTTTTATGGTTTTGAGGTGTAATTTTCAATCTCCATTGTCAACCTAGATTTAACTAAAATTCAAGACTCTCGAATGTCCAGATTACTTCAAACATAATAACCCACCCCACATAGACTCTCGCACCTTCTGGTGGCAGTCCAGGTTAAAAGACAGAAGAAAATGTTCCTTTTTTTTTTTTTTTTTTTTTTTTTAATTTAACCTGATTCTTGCTCCGAAGTTCAGGTATACATTCTGTTGCTGAAACATTTACTCACTGATGTAAGAAGCCACATTCTGGGGTTTTCAACATGAACTAAAAACCAGAAGTTCTCCAGGAAGGTTCTAGACCAGTGGTTCTCAACTTTCCTAATGCTGTGGCTGTTTAATACAGTTTCTCATGTTGTAAGGACCTCCAACCAAAAAAAAATAAAAAATAAAAAAAACTATTTAATTGCTACTTCATAACTGTAATCTTGCTACTATTGTGAATTGTAATATAAATATGCATCTGTGGTTCCTGAAGGTCATAGGTAACTCCTGTAAAAGGATAGTTTGACACATCCTGGTCGATTTGTAATGACCCAAAAGTTGGGAATAACTGCTCTAGGCCTTCAGCACGAGATCAATATTACCAAAACATCCAGCCTCGTAGACAACCTGATTGTCAGGCTCTCCAGTGTTTGATGACCACTGACTATCAGAACCATATTCTGTAAGCCAGTATAAAGTACCTCATATGTATGTATACATGTACATATATATATATATGCATAAACCCCCATATGTGTATATATATATATCCTATATATGCCCACATATGTATATATGTATATATATATATATATATATATATCATATATATACAAATATCATATATATGTTCTTAGTTGATATATACATTCAGAAAATTTAGCCAAATGTCTGACCTATATGATTTTGGGCACCTTCTCATTTAAAAAGTGCCTAAGTTGTAAAAACTACAACAATATGTGTGTGTAAATATGTTCATATGTATATGTATACATACAACTACTATACATACATACATACACACACACACACACACACACACACACACACACACATATATATATATATCCTATCAGTTATGTTGTAGAAAACACAGACATTCTTTTTGGAGAGATTAGTAATCATCTGTGGGAACAGATATACTAAGGGGATGAGATTCATAGGAACTTGATCTGTGATTCAGCCAGTTTCACAGACAATATATAAAAATACTTGTACACTGGGGAATGATGAACAAGGATCTAGGGTCCCCTTAAGGCTTGCAAAAGGCAGAAGGCAGTTTCTTCTGAAAGAAAGTCTCCTGAAGAGATATGAACCGCTTCCCCTTACATGCTGTCAGGGATCACCATTACTCTTGGGAAGATAGAAGAGTCAGGAAATCGTCTGTTAACCCCGAGGGTTGCTGGGTTCCCCCAAGTAGAGGCTATTTATGTATACTGAATTGTATTATTTCCTACACAGAAGGAATTTGTGCCCTTTCTAGTCCCAGTAAGTATTGCCACCAGCCAAATATATATCACCTATTTGACAGCCACAATTAGTCATTAGATAAGTTTCCCCAATGGATCTCCTTTCAATTGTTTATTAAATAAGTTAGTACTTTCCAATAAATGATTGCCATCTACAGCCAAACAACTACAGTCTCTTCTGAACTGTCTAGTCGCTCTTCTGGTTCTATTGCATTTGTCTTGAGGGAAAATCATCTGTTCCTAATTTATAAAATTTGAAGAGATGTGTCATACTACTTTTGTGTGACCCCAAATGTCCAGTTAAGTAAATTTGGGTTTATATGATATTGGGCACTTGCACACTTAAAGAAAGACTGGGTCCTAAGACCACAACACTAATCAGCACAGCAAGCTATCACGAGTGATATAATAGTGTCATTCATATATTAAGGACAACCAACAGTTGCCTAATTGGGCTTAATGCCCATTCAATAGTAGGAAAATTATAACCGATACTGTCATCCTACCCAAAAGCCATGGTTGGTGATGTGATGGTTTATACAGGAGAACCTATCTCCTAAACCAGTTTAATGTCTAATTAGTGTCTAATATTCATCTCTATTCCCACAGTTATGTGTAGCTCTCATCCCTCACCAAAGAAGCTTCTTTTGCCACAAATAGAGGCTATTACAGAGTGTTACTACAGGTAAAATGAAGTCTGCCGGGTCTGCAACCCCAGTCAATACATCTGTAACAAAACCATACAACTAAGGCTCAGGATCACTGCAAAAGATGGGGAGGATAGAAGAACTAAAAGACCAGGGTATCTGCTTTAAGGTAGTGTCTTCTTCATATAAAAGGGCATCTGTATCAGCAAAATCTCAACAATATGGGTATCTAACCAAGGCCTGCAAAATGACCATACCAGTTTCCATTCCAATGTGGATGGGACAAATTTCGCAAGGTCCCACCCCTATAAAAAGAACCATAGAAAGTTAATGTCTGCTAAGCCATGGAGACTAAGTCTTCTCCAGGGACAAAGTCTTTAATTGGTTTTCCAATCCCAAGTGGTTATATATAAACACATAATGATGTGAACAATGTTAAATGGACTCAGCAGGTTGTGTGTGTGTGTGTGTGTGTGTGTGTGTGTGTGTGTGTGTGTCCATAAAGTCTGAAGAAGAAAAGGCCAATAAGAGAGTTGGAGGGCAGAGGGGCAGGGGGCACACAATAGCAGTTGGAGGTCTGAGCGGCATGGCTGGAAATAATGGAAATCGGTCCTAATATATATAATTCTCAAAATTGTTAAAAGTTTAAATTGAAAAACTAATTAGGTCAATGGTGTGCCTTTAGCAAGCAGTATAAAAAAAGTAAAGCAGACATATGCATGGCATATTTTATATACTTATACTGCTGAAATTTTACTTGCCTAATGATAATTTTGCTTTAATTTTAAATATTTTGTTTGGAGGTTTTTCTTCAAGATGATTTAAGACCAAATTATCCTTATTTTTTGATGTGTCTATCATGACTTTTTAAATATATTTACTGTCATTCACTGCACTGCAATATTTCTTCCAAGGAACACTCTTCCCATTTACTCTGTTTTAGCTCTTTCATGATTAGAATATGACATGTTGCAATTTTTTTCACTTTCCTCTTTTCTTAAAGATTTATGTTCTTAAAAGCGTGATTTCTTACTTAATGTTAAGCTTCTCTGACTTCATGATGTTTTTTTAAAGAGTGTAACGTGAGAGGTGTAATCAAAAGAAAGTTTGTTGCTAGATTTTATCGAAAGGAGATGGAGAGAAAGAGAATAATGGACAGAATAAAAGGTGAAACTGGTTATTTAAATCCATCAGCAACTGAGACTGTGGAGATGCTTAGTCAAAAGTACTTACTGCTTATCCAGAGTATTCCAGTGCTCATATCTGGTACCTTCCCACTACCTATAACCCCAGATCCAGGGAAGCCAACCCTTCCACTAGGTACAGGCAACCACACACAGCACACATGGGGGCAAATACATGAACACATATATGTATGTGTACACACACAGTCAAATAAATACAACCAATAAGATGAATCTCTCTCATTGGTATCTATTCTCACCTTTACATAGCATATTACAACATATTTTTAAGGGCTTAGTTGTCTCACACAACAAGATATGTTTTCTATACACATATCACAGAAATGACGTGTTTAGGCTCAAATATAAAGAATATACTTCTCTTTTTGTATTGAGTATGTGTGTAGTATGTGCACATGGGTTCTCCAGATGCATCAGATCCTCCTGGAACTGGAGTAACAAAGAGTTGTGAGCTGTTGTAAGAAGCTGGAAAGAATCTAGATATCCTTCAACAGAGGAATGGATACAGAAAGTGTGGTACATTTACACAATGGAGTAATGCTCATACATTAGAAACAATGACTTTACAAAATTCCTAGGCAAATGGATAGAACTAGAAAATATCCTGAGTGATATAACCCAGTCACAAAAGAACAGACATGCTATGCAGTCACTGATAATTGGATACTAGCCTCAGAAAACTCTGAATACCCAAGAAACAACTCACAGACCTTATCAAGCTCAAAAAAAGGGGGGGGGAGGCCAAAATATGGAAACCTCAGTCCTTCTTAGAAAAAAAAAGAAAGAAAAAGGAATAAAATTATGTATTTATCATGTATTATTATGTAACAAATTTTGTGAGCTATAATATTTTATGAAATAAATAAACTAAAAAGAAGAGTATATATTCTTTTAAGCAAGAATTGATTTCCTCAGCCCCATGGTATGTACATACATACATGCATACATACATACAGACAGACAGACATTTATAAATACATACATACAAACAATCTAGGACCATAGCTTATGAAATGGTGGCAGCTACCTTTATAGTGAATCTTCCTTAATTAGCTTCTCTGAAAATACCCTTGTTGATGTAGCAAATGGCTCTTCTTTTAGTTGATTTTTGAAACCACATAAAGTTGACAATCAAAGCTAACCGTCACAAGTACAGTTCTTGACAAGCTGGTAGCCTGACATATTGATTTTTTTGAAAAGGCAAAAGTTTTATATGATATGAAGAAAAACAAGAGTAGCATCTTATAAGTCCACCACTTCTCTTCAAAGTTTCATGTTCATCTCATAATGCAAAATGCCTTTTTGTTGTCTCTAAAAGTATCTCTAAAAGTCTTAACATTTCCAACATTATTTAAGAACTAAATTCAGAGCCTCTTCTAAGACTCAACCTCTCAACTTTAGGCTCTTATAAAACAACAACAACTAAAACAGACCAAAACAAATCTAAAATCTATTAGATAAAATATTCAACCTGCAAACCTGCACATTCCTGGTCCTGAGGGTCTGTGATAACAATAGCTTTATTTCAAAGGACTTAGCCAGTCTCTTCTCTCCAACTGTACTGCTTATCTTACACGGAGCAATTATCTTAGATGAAATTTACTCTGTGGCTGTAGTTTTTTGTTTGTTTGTTTGTTCGTTTGTTTTATGAGCTTATATTCCATAGTCTTGGCATCTCCAACATCCTGGGATTTCCATTGCAACCTAGCTATCACCTTCACACATTTATGCAAGGGTCCTCCTTGTATGGAATCTACATGTGCACATACATACACATTGTATGGCCTTGAGCCTTTCTGGAAACATAGCATAAGCCTCCGTGACCATCGTCCAGAGTCTATAGACGAGAACAGAGAGAGATGAGTGCTGAGGCTCATTTCCTTCTTTCAGTCTCTGACATCAGCCCATAAAACTATGTGCTCACATTTAGGGTGGCTCATCCCCTTCAGTTATTCCCTTGGGATGCCTTTACAAGCACTGAGAAGCGTATCTGTTAGTGTTACCACTATCAGCCTAGAAAAAAAAAGGTGAGTAATCACACTTTCTTCTCACAGGGCAGACAATATGTATGTATGTAACATCTATACACATAAAGAGACATATATGCACATATTCCTATGGATCATGTATAATTATTAAATATTATGCTTGTTTATTTTTTTAAATGAAGTAAAGAGACACTATATGTTCTACTTATTGCATATCATATTTATTTATTTTTTAAAATGAAGATGGTATATATAAGGGACAAACAAAAAGTGGAAGAAATTTAAAAAAGGAAAAAAATTATTCTAGTATAAGAGGTTTATGAAGGAAGGGGAAAGTGAGAGGTGTCATGAAGGAAAGATAGAGGCAGACAGACAGACAAAGGGGGCTGAGAGAGACAAGGGCAAAGAGCAGGAATGGAGAAAACAAGAGTAAACCTTTTAAGTTAGTTACTTTGCTTTTGAAATATAGCTTTGCCTTCTGAACCATAAAGTTTTACATATTTACATTTATATCCAAAAAGACTTGCCTGAAGTCAAAGTTGAAACCCAACATATGAGTCTATGAGGAGTCAGAAAAGAGCACACCACACGAAAGGGCACCCCCTGCCCTGATCTGCCCTGTCCTCCCCGATCCAGTAACCGGGAACAGATCTTAGGAACTTCTGTTCCCACCCGGAGAGGACTTCAGGTCGCAGAGCAGAGCCTGGCCCAACCACCAGCCGGAAAGGGGGCTCCAGCCAGAAAGGCGGCTCGAACAGGCTGAGCTACTGAGACCTAGAACAGATCTTAGGAACTTCTGTTCCCACCCGGAGAGGACTTCAGGTCGCAGAGCAGAGCCTGGCCCAACCACCAGCCGGAAAGGCAGCTCCAGCCAGAAAGGCGGCTCGTACAGGCTGAGCAACTGGTGAGTGGGAGACCTAGGCCGCGGGGGAGCAGAGGGATCTCTGCGGGGTGCACACGGAAAGGGCACCCCCTGCCCTGACCTGCCCTGTCCTCCCCGATCCAGTAACTGTGAACAGATCTTAGCAACTTCTGTTCCCACCCGGAGACGACTTCAGGTCGCAGAGCAGAGCCTGGCCCAACCACCAGCCGGAAAGGCGGCTCGTACAGGCTGAGCTACTGTGACCAGGAACAAATCTTAGGAACATCTGTTCCCACCCGGAGGTGACTTCAGTACGCAGAGCAGAGCCTGGCCCAGCTGCCACCCGGAACCTGGGCTGCTGGGGAGTAGAGAGATCTCTGCAGAGTGCACACGGAAAGTGTACCAGGGACACAGACCAGATACAAGGGAAAGGCAAGAACATATCACTGACAACAAAATGGCAAGAGGAAAGAGAAAGAGTATATCCCAAGGAAACAAAGACAATCTAGCAACACCAGAACCCAGCTCTCCGATAGTAGCAAACATAGGAATTCCAAACACTCCAGAGAAAGAAGACACAGACCTGAAAACATGCCTCAAGACGCTGATAGAATTACTTAAACAAGAAAGGGAGGAAAAGCAAAAAGATTCAGAAGCTTTTAAAGAAGAAAGAAGAAAAACACTCAAAGAACTCAAAGAACGAGACGAAAACAGAACCAAGGAAATAAAGGAATGGAAGAGGGAAATTAAAACAGAAATTGACACAATAAAAAAAGCGCTAAAAGAGATAACCCTAGAGTCAGAACACCAAAAAAAGAAATCAGGAGTCACAGAAGCAAGCATTTCCAACAGATTACAAGAGATCGAGGAGAGAATCTCGGGGGCAGAAGACAACATTGCAAACATAGACAAAACAGCCAGAGAAGATGCAAAAAACAAAAAGCTCCTAACCCAAAATGTCCAGGAAATACAAGACACAATGAGAAGACCGAACCTAAGGATAATAGGAATAGAAGAGGGAGAAGAGTATCAACTAAGAGGCACAGTAAATATCTTCAACAAAATCATAGAAGAAAACTTCCCTACCCTCAAGAATGAAATGACCACGAGCATAAAAGAAGCCTTCAGAACTCCAAATAGGTTGGACCAGAAAAGAAATACCTCCCGACACATAATAGTAAAAACATCAAGTGCCCAAAGTAAAGAAAGAATACTAAAAGCAGTAAGGGAAAAAGGTCAGGTAACTTATAAAGGCAGAACAATCAGACTCACACCCGATTTCTCAACAGAGACTATGAAAGCTAGAAGAGCCTGGACAGACATCATGCACTCCTTAAGAGAGCACAAGTGCCAGCCCAAGCTGGTATACCCAGCAAAACTATCAATCACCATCGATGGAGAGACAAAGATATTTCAAGACAAATCAAAATTCACACAATATATGACCACAAACCCAGCACTACAACGAATTACAGGTGGAAAACCCAATACAAGGAGAAAAAATACAGCCTAGTAAAAACAAGAAAACTCCTAAACAAGAAAACTAAAAAAAGAAAAAAAACACGGACACAACTCAACCCAAAAAAGCAAAAATGGCAGGATACAGAAACAATTATTCCTTGATATCTATTAACATAAATGGGCTCAACTCCCCAATAAAGAGACACAGACTATCAGACTGGATACATAAACAAAATCCAGCCTTTTGCTGCATACAGGAAACTCATCTCAGAGACAGAGACAGACACTATCTCACAGTAAAAGGGTGGGAAAAAAACTTCCAAGCAAACAGCTCCAAGAAGAAAGCTGGAGTGGCTATTCTAATATCGAATAAAGTAAATTTCCAACCAAAAGTTATCAAAAAAGATAAAGAAGGACACTTTTTACTCATTACCGGGGAAATCTGTCAGGAGGAACTCTCAATCCTTAACATATATGCTCCAAATAAAAAATCACCCACATTCATAAAAGAAACTCTACTAAAGCTCAAAAAATACATTTCACCCCACACAATAATAGTGGGAGACTTTAACAGCCCACTCTCACCAATGGACAGATCAGGGAAACAACAACTGAACAAGGACACTGCAAAACTAGCAGAGACTTTGAACCAACTAGAATTAATAGATATATACAGAACATACTATCCTAAAGTAAAAGAATACACCTTCTTCTCACCAACCCATGGCACCTTCTCGAAAATTGACCACATAATTGGACACAGAACGAGCCTTCATCGATATAAGAAGATTGAAATACTCCCATGCATCCTCTCAGATCACCATGGTCTACGGCTGGTCTTTAACAACAACAAAGAAAACAAAATGCCCACATACACATGGAAACTAAACAACACTCTGCTAAAGGATAGCAGGGTCAAAGAAGAAATAAAGAAAGAAATTAAGGATTTTCTAGAATTCAACGAAAACGAAAACACAACATACCCAAACCTATGGGATGCAATGAAAGCAGTATTGAGAGGAAAACTCATTGCTCTAAGTGCTTCCAAGAAGAAACTGGAGAGAGCTCACATCAGCAACCTGACAGCACAGCTAAAAGCCCTAGAACAAAAGGAAGCAGATTTACCCAAAAAGAGTAGACGGCAAGAAATAATCAAAATTAGGGCAGAAATAGACCAAATAGAAACAAAAAAAAAAAACCATTGAAAAAATCAACAAAACAAAGAGTTGGTTCTTTGAGAAAATCAACAAGATTGATAAACCCCTAGCCAGACTAACTAAAGGGCAAAGAGAGAGTATCCAAATTAACAAAATCAGAAAGGAAAGTGGTGACATAACAACTGAAACTAAGGAAATTCAAGAAATCATCAGATCCTACTACAAAAACTTATACTCCACAAAATTGGAAAATCTGGAGGAAATAGACGAATTCCTAGACAGATACAAGGTACCAAAGTTGAACCAGGACCAAGTAAACCATCTAAATAACCCTATAACACCTAAAGAAATAGAAGAAGTCATCAAAAGGCTCCCAACCAAAAAAAGCCCAGGTCCAGACGGGTTCAGTGCAGAATTTTATCAGACATTTATTGGGGATATAACACCAATATTCACCAAGCTATTCCAAAAGATAGAATCAGATGGAATATTACCCAACTCATTTTTTGAGGCTACAATAACCCTCGTACCTAAGCCACACAAAGACCCTACAAGGAAAGAGAACTTCAGACCAATCTCACTTATGAACATTGATGCAAAAATACTCAACAAAATCCTTGCAAACCGAATCCAAGAACACATCAAAACCATCATTCACCATGACCAAGTAGGCTTCATCCCTGGGATGCAGGGATGGTTTAACATAAGGAAATCCATCAATGTAATCCACCATATAAACAAACTTAAAGACCAAAATCACATGGTCATCTCACTAGACGCTGAGAAAGCATTCGACAAAATCCAACACCCCTTCATGTTAAAAGTCCTGGAAAGAACAGGAATCCAAGGCCCATATTTAAACATAATAAAAGCAATATACAGCAAACCAACAGCCAACATCAAACTTAATGGCGAGAAACTTGAAGCAATCCCACTAAAATCAGGGACTCGACAAGGCTGCCCACTTTCTTCCTACCTATTCAACATAGTACTGGAAGTCCTGGCTGGAGCAATTAGACAGCAAAAGGAGATCAAGGGGATACAAATCGGAAAGGAAGAGATAAAAACATCACTCTTTGCCGATGACATGATAGTGTACTTGAGTGACCCCAAAAATTCAACCAGAGAACTCCTACAGCTGATAAACAAGTTCAGCAAAGTGGCCGGATACAAAATTAACTCAAACAAATCAGTAGCATTCCTATACTCAAAAAACAAACATGTGGAGAAAGAAATTGGGGAAAAGGTACCCTTCACAATAGTTACAAAAGCTATGAAATACCTTGGTGTGACTCTAACTAAGGAAGTAAAGGACCTGTATGACAAGAACTTCAAACCTCTGAAGAAAGAAATTGAGGAGGATCTCAGAAAATGGAAAGATCTCCCATGCTCATGGATTGGAAAGATCAACATCTTAAAAATGGCCATCCTACCAAAAGCAATCTACAGATTCAATGCAATCCCCATCAAAATTCCAACCCAGTTCTTCATGGAATTGGAAAGATCAATGTGCAATTTCATCTGGAATAACAAAAGACCTAGAATAGCGAAAACCATCCTCAACAACAAAAAAACATCAGCGGGAATCACTATCCCTGACCTCAAGCTATATTACAAGGCAATTGTGCTGAAAACTGCATGGTACTGGTACAGAAATAGGCAAGTGGATCAATGGAATAGAATAGAAGATTCAGAAATGAGCCCTCATGTATATGGTCACCTGATTTTTGACAAAGGAGCAGTAAACATTCAATGGAAAAAGGACAGCCTATTCAACAAATGGTGCTGGTCAAACTGGCACTCAACATGCAAAAGAATGAAAATAGACCCGTTCTTATCTCCTTGTACAAAGCTCAAGTGTAAGTGGATTAAAGATCTCCACATTAAACCTGATACACTGGAATTATTAGATGAGAAAGTAGGAAAAACCTTAGAACACATAGGCACAGGAGAAAATTTCCTAAACAAAACACCAATGGCTCAAGCTCTAAGGTCAAAGATTAACAAATGGGACTTAATGAGATTGCAAAGTTTCTGTAAGGCTAAGGACATCGTCAAGAAAACAAAACGGCAACCAACAGAATGGGAAAAGATCTTTACCAACACCACATCAGATAGAGGCCTAATATCTAAGGTGTACAAGGAACTCAAAAAGCTCGACACCAGAGAATCAAATAACCCTATTAAAAAATGGGGTACAGAGCTAAACAAATCTTTTTCAGTTGAGGAACTCCGAATGGCCGAAAAACATCTGAGGAAGTGCTCGACGTCCTTAGCCATCAGGAAAATGCAAATCAAAACAACCCTAAGATTCCACCTCACTCCAGTCAGATTGGCCAAGATCCAAAACTCAGATGACAGCAGATGCTGGCGAGGCTGCGGAGAAAGAGGAACACTTCTCCACTGTTGGTGGGGTTGCAAGCTAATACAACCACTCTGGAAATCAGTCTGGCGATACCTCAGAAAATTGGATATAGTACTACCTGAAGACCCAGCTATTCCACTTCTGGGCATATACTCCAGAGACACTTTAATACACAACAAAGATATATGCACCACAATGTTCATAGCGGCTCTATTTATAATAGCCAGAAGCTGGAAGAAACCCAGATGTCCTTCAGAAGACGAATGGATACAAAAATTGTGGTACATATACACAATGGAATACTACTCAGCCACCAGAAACAATGACTTAACCAAATTCTTAAGAAAATGGCTGCATCTAGAGAAGATCATCCTGAGTGAGATAACCCAGTCACACAAAAACAGACATAATATGCAGTCACTGATAGTGGGATGCTAACCCCAGAGGCTTGCACTCCCCCAGAAACAACTCACAGACTGTATGAAGTCCAAGAAATAAAGAAAACAAAAACTATACATATATTCACAAAACAAGAAGACTTTGACTATTTCCATGTTGCGTTTTGTTTTGCATGTACTTTACGCTTATTGCAACTAGTACGTTTTCAATGCATACTGTCAAGCCCTTGAAAAAAATCAAGTACCGACTAAAAAACATATTCACATGGTTTTATGTAAAATTTATTTTAATGTCTGAAAAAACAGTACTGACAAAAATGTATAATTTTAAGCAAAAAATGTTTAAAATCTTTACATCTATCTTTGTTTTGAAAAATAAAATCGTTTAAAAAAATTTGCTTTTAGGAAGCTGTAATTAATATTTTCACCATTAATATATTCTGCCATGTTACCTACTTTACTATTTAATCACTGTTCATACATACAGTATAAGTTATAGCAATATATTTTACATAGAGAATTTGAATTTACATTCTCTGTTTATTGTAAAGCTTTTATTTCTATTCGTGAAGTTTTGAGTGAATAAAGTTTAATATGGTTTGAAAATGAAAAAAAAAAAGAAATAAATTTCTGACATTGAATAAGTAATAATGGAACTTTATCATCATTAGAATCAATGTGACTCAGGGTTATCTCATTGATATTAGGATTAAGCACATTGTCCTTAGATCCTCAATATTATCCTAGGAGAAAAGTTCTTTTCAGTACCCCAGCATCTTTGTCGTTGTGAGGCAGTGTGAATGTGCTTCCAAGACTCAGCTGCAATCACAGCAGCCATGTGGAACAGAAACAGTTGTGATTCATTAATCGTCTCTGAATTAAATGTTTTACTAAAGAATAAAAATTATTTTTTCTCCTTTTAAAAGAAACACTTTTGATTTGTTGCCTTAATGGTTACAGAATTTGAAAACTGTTTTTCAAAGAAATTAGTTTTATCTAGTATTATGCCAAACATTCTATTTTCTTTTCTGATATGTTTTATTCTATTATAACTATAAGCATTGTAAACCTTTATGTTTGTACTCTTCAGAAAATTATGTTTGAAGAATATATATGCATATAAATCAAAAAAAAAAAAAAAAAAAAGAAAAGAGCACACGCGCACACACACACACACACACACACACACACACACAGTGACCACCCAGGCTTGGAACACTTTTGACCTGACTTTTCTCTAAGATTAATCTCAGATAAACTCAGGTTGTGGGACTTTCTTTAAGACACACATTTGGACTGTTGGTTCATTGAAATAACAACAAAACTCACTGAGATCCTCCTAGCTGAACGGAGAATAAAGAAACGAAGTGACTTGAGGGCTCTGTGTGCTCCCGCCTGGATTTTGAATTTAAGCAGAATAACAACAGAAAACCTTTGGTGCCAATTGGGAGGATTTTGAAAATAGACCATATGATCCTCTATACTATGTAGCAGTGTTAGGATTCGTGGATAGGATCATAGGAGAGTCTTGTATGTGCATAGGAGGACTATGGGAAAGCATTCTGGAAGCAGTTATCTATCAATGACTGTGAACTTACTTGCAGAGTTACAATAGCAAGAGAGAAGAGGCAGGCACAAAGGCCCATTGTGTTGCGCCCTGAACTGTTCTGCACATTTGGAGTTTTCTGAAATATAAAGTTGAGGAAACTCCTTGATACAAACCCACAGGGGCGTGGGCAGATCAAAGGCTGATCTCTGTTACTATCTCTGATTCCTCCAATTTAGAAGCCGGTAAAAAGGAAACCTAAAATAAACCTATATGGTTGGTAAATAAAAAAGAAAGAGTGTCCTGCAATCTATTTCTGACCTCATGAAGCATGCCGGTGGATGCTTTACTTATTCATTTCCCATCGGGCTTTCCCAAACAAGTAAACTGCCTACAACTTTAAAACAGGAAGTGTGCAAGCTTCTCTGGCAGAGAGGCTAAATCCCAACCTTACAGCAGTGCATTCTTATTTAGCAAGGTGCCTTGGCACAAAGTCAAAGGAAATATGAATCTCCCCAACCTCTGGAAAGCAGGCAGACAGCACAGCCTCCCATGAATCATGCCAAAGACGGGCCAATATGTTCAACCTGCCCTTCTCAATTGAAGTAATAAAACATCAGACCAAGGGGCAGATACTTGGGTAGTCAGTTCTATGTGAATTCAGACTCTTAAGTGAAAGAGGAATCTCTCCTCCAAGCTCTGGAAGTGGGAAGTGTAATTTACAGTAGATTAGGCACATCTTATGGGGCAGGCACTTAAAAATCTATAGGCTCTTCTTTTAAAATCCTGATACACAATCGACCTAACAAAACACCTTTAGACACTCCTAAATTACTGCCTCTTTTTTAAAAAAAAAAATGTCTTTTTCCCTGATATATAATATTTGCCTCACAAAATGATGAAATAGCAATTTTCCCCCAATCTTCTATTTTCCTTTCTTTAAAGCCTAAGCCTTAAAAGCCTGTTTCATTTTATGGCAAGATTGTATACAGGTAGACCCTTTGTAACTGGTTAAAAGCTTATAGGAGGGAAAAAAAAAAAAAAAAAAAAAAAAACCTCTATGGAAACACAGGGCTGCTCATATCCTCATCCATGCCAGAGGGAATAAATTGCACAAAAGCAACTAAAGAAAACTGTTTTAAAGATACCACTGTGTTACATTAGCTGACAAGGGAGTGGTGATTACATTTATAGATTTTTTTTTTCCTTTTATAGAGGCAGAATCTATGTGCGGTTGAAAATGTGTGCATTATCACCACTGGAATTTGAATTCAGCTAATGAGAACTAAGAGCACAGGGGAAATGTCTTGCCAGGCAGCTTGTCTTGGCCTTACGTGGGTCATACACTAGGGCTGCTCTGCCTCCTGTGTCGTCACGGCACTGATCTGCAAATGGATTTCAAGGGTCCCTTTTACTTTGCAGCAATGGAGGCTTAACACGTACATCTCTTGAAGGCACGCATCCCAGACTAATTATGCAATTGAAAGCTATTAATACCAAGCTGTAGTTAGAAAATAATACTTCATGCTTCTGTAGTAGAAGAGACTCTGCTCCACAGTATAATCAGACGGTAATCTCACTTCATCAGCGGCAGTAAGGTGAGTGGCTAACCTTTCTCTAGGCAAAGGAA